>NC_051196.1:3386059-3689809 GCF_015220075.1 Falco rusticolus | reverse complement strand
CTTCACCATCTCTGCCATTCAGGAATTGGTTACACAGGCAGCTGCACAAACCCCAAAATTTTGCGTTTGAAGCTTTGTTCCATTAGAACCTTTTATCCAGTTATTCAACAAAAGGCTGTTTCTGCATAATAGAATTTTGCCCCTGAGGTACTTCAGGGACACTGAAGGAGTGTGTGTAGCTCTCCACCAGCAACCAGCATAGGACTGCATGTGCCTCCTTTCAGCCTGAATTTTCTCTGCAAGACACCAAGTGTGGGTGCATTCCTGAGGGCTGGGGAAAAACCTCGTTTAGCGGTGCCTCTGCTGCTCGCAGGGTGTGAGAGAAATCTCCCCAGCAGCATTTCTGCTGATGTGTCCTTGCTGAGCTGCGGCAGCCAAGGTGGTGCTCATCATGTGTCGAGTTTTCCTGGATAACATCTTAGCTGTTCCGTAACCAGTGGCACGAGCCCAGCAGAAGTGCACTGCCTTCTGGTTGTCGTCTCTGGTACAACCTGCTCTGCATGCAAGTCCTCCCTTTGCTAAAGGGGCAGGTAAGGCAGGAAGAAATTGCCAGTGATGTTCAATTAAACAAGCTGAGGAGTTGCCCTGCATTTATGCAATTTCCTGTAAAGGCTCTTTGTAGAGCTTTAAATACCAGCTTAGATCTGGAGCTTGTCTGCCGTATGGGGTGTCCTTGCATGCCACACCAACCCTTGGAAAAAAGTAGAAGACAGCAGGGATCTCCTTTGCCTGGGCTCCCAGTGCTCATTTTTTACTTGGAATCAAAAATGATCCAGCGTGTCTGATATCAAGCGCCAAGTCCTCTTTCTTCTCTCCTCTTTTTCCACATCCGGGCCGGCAAAGAAGGTTTGTTTGCCTCCTGCCTACCTACCTGGCCCATAGGTATCACCAGCAGAGCAGAACGCTTACTCTGTGGTCAACATGCTTGGTGTTAAGCAGGTGTAATCTCCCTACCGGTTGCTGAACTCAAAGCAGCATCTAGCTCCGACTCCACAACATTGTTAGCAGTGTTCAGCTAACACAAATAAGGGCTGTAGGATCTCTTCACAGCTAAAATACCCTGTCTCTCTCAATTATGTTCTTGAGTTGATTGTCTCTGTCCTCTCACAACCACATATCTGTGGTAGAACATTAACAGCAGTGGCATCAGGGGGAAGCTTAATGTTGCTTTTCTACTTGACTAAGTGAACAATGTTTACTTACTGCTGGCTAACGATGTCCTTTGTGGATGTGCAGCATGATCTCCAGCCTATGAAAATACAGTGAATTCTTCTTCCTGAAGCCAAAAGGTACAATACTGCTGGGTTTTGCATTCCTCTGCCAGTGTGGTATATAAGATGAATCTTTATGTTGCGTTGTATGAGATGTTGCAGTGTTCTGTTCTGTCTCTTTTAAGGAAAAAAGAAAAAAAGGTTTCAGGAAAGCTGTAAACCTTTACAAAGAGAAGGAATTTGTAAAAATTAGTTGTTTTGAAACTAGCTGTTGCTATTTATCATATCTTATGGCAGGCATGTTCTTTGTTTTCTGAAAAATCAGCTGTGTGCTAGTTATATTGACAGATCCAAGGCCATTAGCTGTTTATGGAAAAAATGTGGATTGGATTTTGGTTTTAATTGCTGAGAATTAACTCTTGGCCCAAATATTATTAGAGGAAAAACTGATGCTTTCTCTCCTCGCTCCCCAAGCAAAACAACCCATCAAAGCCAAAACCCCAATTAGTAGGAGTGGTTCCAGTGCAAACACACACACTCGGTGTTTGCCGTGCCAATGCTGTGACACTGTGCCAGTGTCCGAGAGCTGCGGAGTGTCACTGCCTTGCGATGGGCACAGCTGGGGAGCGGCGTGGGGCTGTGCCAGAGGATTTGTGGCAATTTCTGGGGGAAAGAATATCAGTGTGGTATGTTGCGGATACCCATCTGTGTTGAAGTTATTGTATTGATGGTTCTTGGCACACGTCGGTGCTTTCTGTTGTGCTGTTGAATTGGGAAGTATCGGTGAGTGCCGTTGTTCACCTCTTGAAATAAAAAAAAAGAGAACTGTTAGCAGTCTCCGATTGCTTGCAGATAAGAGCGTAGTAGAGTCTGCATCGAACAAGTTTCTGGGTGGCAAGTTTTTTTAACAAAGATCAAGAAGCTGGTGTGATAAGTCATAAAGAAGCATTCCCCTTTGATGAACTCGGGCGAGGGAAACGGTGAATTGTTTTTAAAGATGCTCTTCAGAGTGATGGAGCCTTGAAGCTGTCTGTGGCTCAGGGCTATACCTCCGTGTTGTCCTGGCATATCCCAGGATGAAGTCATCCATCCATAGTGCAGCAGGGGTTAGCTCAGGGCTATCAAGCCGGGCTAATCTCCTGCTGAGTAAACACCACAAAAGTTCCTGGATTCGTTCCTGTTTCCTTAAAGGGATACAATCAAGTGCAAGCAATTAAAAGAGAGAGAGAGAGTGAATGAAGTGTAGCTCTAAAATATTACACCTGATTTCAGGCTTTCTGCCCAGGGTGTGTATGGGTTTCTTTGGGTTTTTTAAAGAACCCCCCCTTACAAAACAATTGATGTTTTCCTAATTTTTCAGTGTATTTCTTTTCCTGCTGTTCCCTTTGGGAAGGGAGAACCCAACAACCACCCAAACAAATTCCAAACAATGGAAACATTTCCTTGAGAAGGGAAAGAGCAAAATTAATTTTGCACAAAGTATATCAAGAAATAATTCTTTTCTTTCTGCTCTTCTCCCAGCCTTTTCAGGCACCATGGCAGAGCCTTTTAAAACCATTTCTACCAAATGGGTGCCCAGGTCCTTTGAGCAGCTTTTGGAAATTCAGCCTGTGTGGAAGCCAGTTTGACACGGGGGTCAGTGTCGTTCCTCTGCTCTACCTTCACCTGGTCAGATTTGTATGGCTATAATTTTGTCCTTGCATTTAGAGTATATGCTTTTTGCATGCAACTAGGATAATAATTGTAAATGTGTATTTGATCACTGAATCTCACAGTACTATAAAATCTGGGATGTGTAGATGTGACTGTGTCCTACAATGAACGCTTGTTATAGTCATTATTTGCTTTCAAAACATTGGGGAGGGAAAGGAAGGTAGAACAAACAGAGCAAGTGGCATATGTTTGATATAAAATGGTAGAAGGAGCTGTGAAGCTTTTATTGTCCTTTTTTTCTTAAGTGTACCAGTTCCTCAGCTGTTCCCCTGTGACGCTCCCATTCCATGAGCAAGTAACAAATGCTTTGTACTACTGCGCCTTGGCGTGCTTTTGCTGTGCATTTGTAATTTGCTGAAGCGACAGGCTTCTGCTGCAGGACTCCCTTGCCCCTTCATCTCTTTGTGTAGTATCTTCTCACGCATGAGATCAAACCCATCTCATCCAACGTATGCACTGAGAATGTGGTCACTGCATACCTGAACGCCTTGTGAATTCCTTCATTTAAAGTTGTAGGACACTTTTTCTGCACTGGGACTAGAAAGGGTGGGTGTTTTTCTGATGTGTTTAAATAAACGGCTTAAATACTTAGTTTTAGTAGGAGGGTGGTTTTGTTGCTTCTTATAATATTGTCTTAGGCAGAGGTACAGGAGGATGTCTTTTGGGAAAATGCCCAGCAAGTATCTGTGCACCACAGTTTGTGGTACACCTTGGACACCCGCTATGTACCTATAACGATTCTTCTTTAATATTCCCTTCAACCACCACCTCACCAAGAATTCAGCAGTCCAGGAAAGCAAAAACCTGCTTTCCCCTGTAGTTCCACAGGACCAAGCGCTGGACTTGCTTTGAGATCCTGGGTAAGCCACTTAGCCAGTTGTGCTTAGTTTTTTCCTTTTTCATTAACTGTTGATTCCTGTCTTGCACTGGGGCTGGACCCCTCGAATCCTGTGTTCAGTTTTGGGTCCCTCACTTCGATGTAGATGCAGAGGTGCTGGTGGGTGTCCAGATAAGGGCAGTGGAGCTGGGGAAGGGGCTGGAGCACAAGAGCACAAGTCTTATGAGGAGCAGCTGAGGAAACCGGGCGTGTTTAGGGGGCTGAGGGGAGACATTCTCGCTCTCTGTAACTACCTGACAGGAGGTTGTAGGCAGGTGTGGGTTGGTCTCTTCTCCCATGTAACAAGCAACAGGACAAGAGGAAGCAGCAGCCTCTTGCACCAGGGCAGGTTTAGGTTGGATATTAGGAAAAATTTCGTCACTGAGAGGGTGGTCAAGCCCTGGAACAGGCTGCCCAGGGAGGTGGTAAAGTCACTGTCCCTGGAGGTATTTAACAACATGCAGACATAGCAGGTAGGGACATGGTTTAGTGGTGGGCTTGGTAGTGTTGGACTCTATGACCTTAAAGGTCTTTTCCAACCAAAACGGTTTTATGATTCTGTGACTGCTAGGCATGCTCTGTATTCAGTGCGTGTGCAATGCCCTGTGGTGACTGGGGTCATCTGAGGACCAGCTGTGGAAAATTTGGCTGCACTCCTCACTTTCCTCCATGTCATTGGGCTGTGGAAAAAGAAAAACAACCAAAGCTGTCATGTGCACATGCTGGTCACGGTCACATATAGATAAGGGCTTGGCTGTTGATAGCATTTCAGCCATGACTTTTCTTTACCTCTTTAATACTGCTTACTGCTACAACAAGAAGTTTCTGAGACAATAAATTGGAAATCATGACCTTGCGACGCTGCCTTGAAAGTAGTATCTCCCCTCTCCAGGGAAAGTGTGTCGGATCTGTTCTTTTGTTTGTTGAAACTTGCAGTTTCTTCAAGTTCTGTGTCCAACTTTTTCATTCTTCAGCTTCGAGGCTTTGTAACTGTTTTGATGCTTGAGTTTCACATGTAATTATCAGTCTCCAGGAACTGAGTCTTAAAATAAAATGCCAGCTGTCACAAGCATCAGAACCAAATTGGAGGAGCTGACAATCTATAAGCATAGGCAGGTGACGTGACTTACCCAGGGCCATATGGCAAGCAGAGTCAGGATTAAAAATCAGGTCTTATGATTTCCCCAAAGAATGCCATGCCCATGGGATCCAGCTGACTTTCTGGCACAGCTTTGCACAGGACAAACGAGAGTTTATGCCTCAGGTGGATAAACTGCACTTGTAAGACTGGTCTGAGTTACCTCTGTGTAGAAACACAAGACCTGGTGTTAGCTGTCTTTACTGGCCGTTGAATTTCCCATTCTGTGCTGTGTCTGAGAAGATCTGTGTTTGCTTTCCAGGCTCGGGGAAAGTTGTCTTGCAGGAGCAGGTGAATTTTTGCTTGCTGGGCCCCAGCATGCTCTGTGACAGGAGATACCTGGTATAATCCGTGGGTCCTGAAGACTGGCTTTCTCTCAAGCTCTATATTGGGTTGTTCAGACGCTGGACACTGCCCAAATCTGGACTGTGTGATATCGGAGCTGACCTCGAGCACCGGCAGCCAAACCCCTGGGGCTGGGGAAGAGGGGGCTGCAGAAGAACATTACACACTGAAGCTGTCCAGGGCAATTGGAGCCCGTTGGTGCCTCCGTGTCCCTGGCACTTCCATCTTCCTTGTAGATCTCCTGGGCCCTGGGAGAAGAATTTTTGGTCTCTGCCATGGTTCTCAGATGTGAAGTTGGCAGGAAAAACTTGTTTGAACTGAAGCTGAGACTCCATGGAGCGGGTGCTGGTCAAACCATGTACCCAGAAAACTGGAATAGTGCTGTGAGGCTTTGTCAGCACCCAGTGATTGCAGCAGGCACCCCGTTTCTATCAACATGATCGTGTGAACAGTGAATGTTTTCATACGGATTCAAAGGGAGACTGGACGAGTGTCTTGGAAGACAAGGGAGGAATCAAGTGTCTCAGGAATTGCCCCAGGCTGACAGTGGCTAGAAGCTGGCAAACCTTTTCAGGGAAGCCTTGGCTGTGCTTGCCCTGCTGTTACTCTTCCCTCACCAGCCATTCATGGCCACTGTTGAGGGCAAGATGCTGGGCTAGATGAACCCTGCAGTGACCCGTTGCGGATGTTCTTATGATCATATGAAATCAGCAGCCCAAGATACAGAGATTGTCCTGACTCTAGGCTAGGTCTGGAAATTAATTCTTAATTGATACTGACTCAAATGACTACCTTGTCCTGCCAGAAGAGATCTGGAAAATTTAATCCTGTTAGGAAGTTTTGGTAGCAACCCCAGGCTTTGTCACTGGAGGTGGCCTGGCTGTGTCTCCTTGGGGGAGCCTGGCAGGTTTGCCTGACCAAAAGCATTAGCTGCTCTTACCTGTCTTCTCTGCCTTCTCCACTTGCATCAGGCAAGCATGGCTTTTCCCAGGCTGATCTTTCTGTCGCTGAGAGTGATCTGGCTCTGCCGGCCTCACTGTTGGGTACCAGTTGCAGTACTCTAGTGACCTCAGCCTCTTTCAAAGTTGTCCTTCAGTGATGTACCATGTCTTGCTGATAAAGCTGCTTCCCCAGAAGTTTGCAGTCATGATCTGTGAGCAGGGAAGGTATGACAGCACTTGTTAGACTGAGATCTATTTTGTGTTTCATCTGCGTTTATACTATGCAATGCCCTTACCAACAGGGATGGAGATGAAGAGCTTCTCAGTCAGAGAAGCTTCTAGGAGAGAAGTCCATCAGAGCTGCAGTGTATTTTGCTTTCTGGGGCTCTCTCTTATTTGCCACTCTGGTCCTCTACGAGTCTGCATTGCCACTGAAAGAGCCACACCTGGCTTGAAGCCACTTGAAGCAGCTCGAACAAGAGACTCTGCGCTCCAAGCATTGAATAAATGGGCTTGGTCTTTTACATGTGACTGAAATCCTTTCAGAATCTTGTCTGTGTCAGGCTCCCAGCTCTTCTAATTCAGAGACTTTTAGCTTAGCCAGTGTTCGGGAGCTACAGTACAGCTGGGCTTTTGGTAAAATGAGGAGATGCTAGAGGTAGGGATGTAATGGGTCTGACTTCAGCTTGCAAATATCTTGGAGAACAGAACATCCTCCTTGTACAACCTTGTTTGCTGCAGCAGAGCTGGGGAGACGGCGTCTGCGTGGATTGCTCTGGCTTTTGAAATAGAAATGATGAATCTGATAATAAGAAAGTAAGATCATCTTCTGGGGACCTCAGTGTCTCTTAGGCAGCTAGAGGGATGTTGCAGAGAACGTGTTTCTTATTTGTGCTTTTTCTCATTCTGGCTGTTCTCTGCAATCCTGTTGTGGCTCTTGCTTTGAACTCCCATTTCGTTTCCTCCCCTGCTGCCGCCTGCGCTCACCATCTGGTACAGGGTGCTGCTTGTGCTGGGGACTGTCTTTGCAGAAGGAATGGGTCTGGCAAAAAGCTTCAGCCAACAGCTATCATTCTTCAGTGTGGCTATGTGATTCCTTACCGTAATCACCTGTAAAATCTATGCAGCGTAAGATATTTGGGTAATTTTATTCTTTTTTTTTCTTTCAAGACCAGCTGTGCAACTTTTACTTGAATGTGAAAAGTAAGCTGGGGTCTTTCCAGCTTCTTTACTACTAATTCATACAGAGTTGCCATCAGAAGCAATCTGACTGTCCAGCTAATGGATAGAATCAATCTTTAGTATCCAAATTTTGCTGTGTTGGCTCCATAAGAAAAAAAAAAAAAAAAAAAGCTTGGTAGGAGAGTTTGTTTCAAAAAGAGAGAGAAAGACATTCCCTGCCTTCCTGCTTGTCATGCTTTCTTACCTTTTTTTCCTCTGCAATATTCCCCAAATCTTGGGTGCAGTTATGTGTCCATTGGTTGGCAGGGATGTCTATTTGATAAAAACATAGAATAGTACCCATTTATAGGTAGTTTTCTGCAGAGTTTCAAATAAGTATCTTCAAGTGACATGAAACAGAGGTGCCTTGAAAAAACATGGATTTGAAAGGGGGAGTGAGGCGTTCTGCTTGTTCTTTGAAGCAGAACCACCCTCTGGCTCACGAACCAGCAGTAATAAATGGAGTCAAATAGCGTGGTACACAATAGCCTTCTCCTTTTGTGTCAGCTTCATATAGTTCTCGCACGTGACATTCTTCCTGGCCATCATGCTCTTTATCCTCCCATTGTACTAAGAGTGCAAACAGAATTAACTTGTTTGTTATCACAGCATCTATACGTGGCTTTAATTTCTTGGAGATTAAAAAAAACCCCAGCAAACCAACCCTCAAGCCTCTTGTCTTAGCACTGTTTAAATCTGCTCTCAGCCTGCTTGCACAGCTCAGTTCTGCTTGGCAATGCAGAACAGATCTGTAGAAGCGAGAGTCTAAAGCAATCAGTGCAACAAGGCTTAAAAAATGTGGTGGTGTTGCTGAAGAAAAAGCTCTCTGGAGGGTGTTGCGTGGCCTCAGTAAGTCGGAAGATGGGTTGGGGTAGGGAGGTGTTGTGTGCATCTTTACAGTGCTTAAAGGGGTGCTTTCATTCCTAGCCTTTTTGGTTTAGGTACTTGCAAGTAACATGAATTATTTTCTTTGGCCTCCGAAATGTCTCCATAGTCATGTGGTTTCCTTCCTATAAAGGTGAACATTTCAGATTAAAATTCTGTTTGGCAGCTTATGAGGTCTCAAAACAGAGGCTGAGCAGAAAGAAGGCAGAACGGAAGGCAAGGGGGGCAGGAGTGCCCAGCTTAATACGTTTTTCCCAGTGTAGGAATTGTCTGACCTTTCTTTGTGCCATAATAATGTGAAAGGAGATGGAGTTACTATTTGGGAAGCGTTAACAAGAAAAAGAGGTGGAGGTCCAGCTGGGGAACCTGCGCGGGAGAGGGCTGGGAGGGACACGTTCCTTCTTCTCTTTGTCCCTTGCACAGATCTTCCTCCTATCTGCCTTCATCCTGCTCTGGGCTCTTGCAGTTGTGATGCTGGTTTGGTGTTCGAGGATGGCAAAGAAAAGCAACAGGAGAAGGAAAAGCACATGTTATTAGTGAAGGAGCCAAGACCAGAGAGAAGCATCCTGGTCAGGACACGCAGGGAGCTGCACGAGAGCTGGGAGCTGGTCCTGCTCTCCTGGTCAAGCCCCCTGTCTCAGCTAACGTGGGGCTATCGCCGCGCTCCCATGCAGATTTAATTGCGTGCTTTAATATTCCCTTCCCATCCTCTTGTCTGCTGAAAGCTCCCTTTGTCACCTGGCTTTCACCAACGGAGAGTTCTGACTGCCCCACAGGTCTTCTCCTCTGGCTCAGAGGTGGCAAAAGAGCATCTTTGGTGGGTGCAGGGACTGGAGCCCATCACAGTGTGGAGAGTTACGGCTGTGTGGTAGGCTTGGTTACACCCATGTTGTGTACACTGTGTACCTCTGACAGAAACTCCCTCCCTTCCCCCCTCAGTAAGAGATCATGGAATATTTTGGGTTAGGAGGGATCTTTAAGGGTCATGTAGTCCAGATACGGATGCTGAATATTTTTCTTTCAAACTAACAAGGCATGTAACTAGGTGATGTGTGGGGTGGAAATGTAGGGCCGTGTTTGACTGGGGTTTCTCTGTTTCCTGCCCCACAGCTCTTCCATTTGCTCCTGCCCTGGGGGAAAAGACTTTGAGAAGATGGAGAACCAGAGGGGAGCACTCTTGGGATCCGTCCGCTGGGAAGGAGAAGAGGAAGGGGATGAAGAGGATGGGGTAGCTTCTGGTGTTTCTCCTTCCAGCCAAATGAGCAAACTGAAAGATGTGCAAGTGGAGATGCTCGAGAAGGCAAGGGAACTCTTCCAGCTGTGTGACAAGGATGAGAAGGGTTTTATCACCAAGGTGGATATGCAGGTGAGGGAAAAAAATCCTCCCCTATCCTGGGAGGAGTTGTAAAGGCATGCGTGGCAGAAGGGGGGAGAATGTGTTACGCCTTTACTTTTGACAGGGGTGTGTGTGTGTGTGAGCATTATCTCATTCAGATTTCTGGGACTCAAACACTGACACAGCCGGTTGCTAGGAACTGAAAATCCCAGGAGGGCCTTGGACCTCCAGAGAATTCCAGGGACAAGTGGGACTGCAATTCAAAATTTTTAAGGAATGCATAAGATGAAATAAATTTGCAACAGTTCCTACAAACATTAAGCGTGCAGTGGATGGGAAATCTGGGGAAAAAAAAAATCTTTGGTCTAATTTAAAAAAAACAACTAACGAACACCCCCCTCCCAATCAACAACAACCAAAAAATCCACCAACCTCTTAACAAAAAAAAGCTGTATAATCTTTTTGTCTCAGTCATAGCTAAAGCCTGATCTCAAAAACTCCTATTAGGCCTGAACTAAAACTTTGCTCTAGAATAATGTGTTGTGTTGCTTTCTGTTAAAAACAGTATTTGTTAAGAGAATCTCTATAGTTTTTTGTGAGTGTTGTTTTAATGGTTTATCAGAGATGGTTACATGTGGATTGTTTTTTTCCTGTCCCATCTCTCCCTCCATCTGTAATTAGCACTTGGCAAGTCCATGCTGGTCTAATTATTGACTCACTTTGTTTTGGGTTGTATGATGTCTAATTTTGTGTAGTTACATTAGTAAGTCTTTATTAAACTTTTATGTAAAGCTGCAGGTTTAATGGAAAGTAATGAGATTTTAACCTACGCGTTTTGTTATTTGGAAGCTCCTTTGGGTGCCTCTCCGCACTAAGTGCTCTGTACGTGTATTATGAAGGGAAATCTCTGCTCCTTGTCTCTGTTGTGGGAACAATGATATGGTCCTCTTGTGGTTTAACCCCAACCAGCAACTAAGCACCACGCAGCCGCTCACTCGCTTTCCCCTGGTGGGATGGAGGAGGGAATTGAAAGAGTAAAAGTGAGAAAACTCATGGGCTGAGATAAAGACAGTTCAACAGGTAAAGCCAAAGCCACGTGCGCAAGCAAAGCTAAACAAGGGGTTCATTCATCGCTTCCCATCGGCAGGCAGCAGCCACCCCCAGGAAAGCAGGGCTCTGTCACGCCTAACAGTTACTTGGGAAGACAAACACCATCACTCCGAATGTCCCCCTCTTTCTTCTTCCTCCCCCAGCTTTAGATGCTGAGCACAGTGCCATACGGTATGGAATATCCCTTGGGTCAGCTGGGGCCAGCCGTTCCCGCTGTGTCCCCTCTTGACTCCTTGTGCCCCCCAGCCTGCTCGCTGGTGGGGTGGGGTGAGGAGCAGAAAAGGCTTTGGCTCTGAGCAAGCGCTGCTCAGCAATAACGAAAACATCCCTGTATTATCAACACTGTTTTCGGCACAAATCCAAAACACAGCCCCATACTAGCTGCTAGGTAGAAAATTAACTCTATACCAGCCAAAACCAGAAGGCAGAAGATGACAGAAGAAAGCTAACTCTCTGTGAAGGACCGAACATTTTGTTTCTGATCTGCAAGATTTTCTGCAAGGGCTGGGAACTGAATCCAGACACCTACAAGTCTGTCCTCCCTCTCTGGCCAGAGAGATGGAGCTGGTGCCTGATGTGCCTGTGGAGAGCTCTTGGGAGCAGCAGTGGTCACAGGAGGCTGGCAGTGCCCCAGCCACCTTTGGGCAGGGCTGGAGGCAGGCAGGCAGTGGTTCTGAAGTGGGGAAGGAAAAGGGTTCTGAGCTCCCTCCAAACAAAATAACCCAAAGTTCCCTCTCTGCAGTCCTGGTTAAATCATCCAGTAATGGAGAGTGTCGCTGTATCAGCGGGTCCAAACAGGTATTTGTGTCATCACTCGGAGGCACAGGCAGACTGTTGCATCCTGGCCAGGATGCAGTGCTGGAAGGGCACATCGCTGTGGGCTGAGGGTGGCAGGGACAGTAGCTAGTCACAGGGAAGACTTGAGTCCTGCCTTAATTTTGTTTGTTCTTTTCTCTTTGCAGCGGCTCCAGAGTGAACTGCCCCTAACCCTGGAACAGCTGGAGACTGTTTTCAACAGCTTGGAGCAGAACAATAAGGGATACCTGACGCCTGTGGAGTTCAGTTTGGGACTAGGTAAGGACTGCACAGAGGCAGAGGAAGGAAAAAGCCCGCCTGAGACATGATGTTTTATGTTGGTAAGAAAGAAAGCGCAGTGGTTCTGCTGGAGCTGTGCCAGCTGCGCAGAGCAATGCCCCACACTTATGGTAAATGTCGTTGGGAAAAAGGTGTGTGCAATACTGCTGTCCCCCGTCCTGAGGCTTTGTTTTGCCACCTTCTACAACTGTTACCTGCCGACCTGGTAGAGCCAGCTTCTGAACATCTACTGGAGGTGGTACGTACTGCAGCCTGTATTTGGCTATGTGATCCATTCATCTGGATAAGGACCCTCGTTGGATGAGGGGACAGAAATATGCCTCTTGGCAACTGTCTCCAGCTGGTGCTGTTCAAGGTTACTAGTAGGAGCCCTGTTAGTAGGTTAGCACATTGGCAAATGAGCTTGTGTTTTCCTCTTACCGCTGTCTTTTCCAAACACGAGGAGAATGCTAATCCTATACCAGAGTCGTCATCCAGCAGCAGAAGCAGTGCAGGAGATGTTAAGGCAGAGGAAGGACTATAGCGCTAATAACCTTTGCAATAGGTCCTTAGTTGCCTTAGCTGGTCGTAAGGTCTCAGAAAATCTGCACCTTCCTTGGACGTGTAGAGCTGTTAACTGGATCAGGTCAAAGCAAGTGGATACAAGTGGTCTACGGTTTTCCGAAGCGATTGAGGAGGCTCCTGAATTGCAGTGTCCTGATATCTCAGCTTGTGGCTGCTTATGGCTTTCTCACAGCTTGGAGAAGGGTGGCCTTTTTGGTGCTCCAATTTGGACTGGCCAGAAACAGCCACCCCTGGAAGGTGAAGCTGTAGAGATTTCCTTGGAATAAACATGGAAAGCTGTGTCTTGGGCCAGCCTGTTCAGGGAATGTGTTAACCCACTGAGTGCCTGCTGACGATGCCTGTTTTTTCCTTACTTCCTTGCCTGCGGGGTGAAGCCTTGGTGACTGGTTCTGCTGCCTTTGCCAGAAACAAGAGACTTCCCAGGAGTGTAGGCTTTCCTGCCTGGCACTCTGTAGAAGGTGAACAGGCACCATTTGGGCACCTTGGCATCCACAGTGCCCTCCGTGTTATTTGGTTATTCCTAAATCTCGCTGTTCGAGGCATTTGTCCCAGCCATAGGCGTAGATGGACATCATGAGGGTACCTGTCTCAGTGCTGTTTGCATCAGCCTGGCTCAGTGGGATTTGCTCTAGTCCAGGCAAAACACTTAATTTCTGCATTTCTTTTCTTTATGCCCATTCTTTGTGTCTGGCTTCACTGAAATCCTTTTCAGACTTTGCCCCAAACTCAAGTTTGGCCCAGCATGTTGCTGTCTTCCCTCTGGAGTGTGCAGGGGGAAAATCAAGGGCAGTGGTTCAAACTGCAATCAGGTCTGCTTCTTGAGAGGGCTCCTTGCGTGGCCTCTGAGAGGCTACAGGGTGCATCTGCACAACTGACAAAAGAGCACACATTTAAATTGTTCAATGTAAAGCAATCGGAGATCCTTCTAGGATGTCAAAACAATCTTCAGACCATCCTCTACTTCAATTTTCCCAACTGTAAAAAAGAGATAATGAGACATAATGACTCTTTCTTTAAAGCAGACATCCAAAGTGCCTAATCTAAGCCCATCTCCTTAATTAACTGTCTGAGCCTCAGGCTTTAAGCTGAGTAGGGCCTGTATCTCCACACCGCTAGTTTTTTTACAGCACGTTTTAAGAGTGGGAGAGAAGCGGCTAGATTCTGGACATGCAAAACTAAGAAGTGGTGGAGTTAAGTCACTCGAGGCACACAAATAGTGGATCTGTTTCCCCTTAGAGCAGCTTCGTGTTCTTATCTGTGCTCTGAACATGTAGCTGAGATGTCATTTCTGCCTTTTGAACCAAGCAGGTATATTTTGGAAAGGAAGAGCAAGCTGCTGATGGAGGTCTGACCTCTGTGTACAGGATGAGGGCTTGTGTTTTTGGGTAGGATTGTTTGATTTGTTTCTTTGAGAAGAATTTGTTCCCAGCACCAGTATTTGTCACATTCTTTGCATAGCATGAAATTCTCATGGCGTTAGTATCTCAGTGTGAAACAGGATCCAGATAGCTGGAAGCCGTCCGTATGTGGGATGGGGCAGAAGGCGGTTCATTTTGTTCAGACGCTCTACACAATCCTAGCGAGAGGCAGTCCTTGTCCTGCAGCCCTTGAACTGGATCAGTTGTAGCACATGAGAAGGGAGGGGTAATGATCTCCTCTTTGCTCTTTTTAAGCTGGGGAGCTGAGGCACAGTACTATTCAGTGCCGGGCTTGGGGTCCCAGGAGGAGCTTGTGGGATCATGGGCAGCTGAACCCACAGCCGCTGCTCCGTGGGAGTGAGGTGACCTAATGCTGCGCGCTTTATACGCCGAGAATCCAAGGCCGTGGGTGGTAGATCATCTTCACGCAGATGTGAGCAGAGCCCTAACAGCCTGTTGTTGGGCTGGGAGCCAGCATCGGTCCCAGCATCGCAAACTGGACACTGACATCACTCAGGATGTCAGGACGGAGGCTCTTTACTGACCAGGAGCTGTATTCTACACCAACAGTGTGCAGGCAGCTTCTCGTGGAGCTCTGTTGGGCTCCCATTTATATAGCAGCTTACTAAATGATATCCAATTTTACTTTATTCTCCTTCTTCCCTTCTCGTTCCACCAGGAAAATTACTAGGGATTGAATTGTGTCAGGGGGCTGGGAGAATGGATCACTCCAGGCACGAGGAGACCTTTGAGTCAGGCTGGTCAGATGAGTTAGACGCTGCAGACGATGAAGAGAGACGATTCTGTTCCATGATGGAGCAGCTTGGAGCAGCTCAGATGTTTGAAGAGTAAGTAGGGGAGTTGCATGGCATTACTTCTACCCTGTTTTGATCTTGCAATATACCAAAACTTCAAAGGACCAGCAAAGACCAAAGAGGTGAACGGAGCTGCTTGCTTTCTGAAGCGCTGCTTGGGCTTTCTGGTACTGCTGTCTGGGGGTTTCATATGCTTGGTAACCAATGCAGTGAATTCTGGATTGTTTCATCAGTTATCTATTACTTTTAGCGCAGTGCTTTTTGTAGAGAGTTTCCCAAACTAGAATTCATACCGCAGCTGTAAAATGTAACAGTTGGTGGCGTGGAAGCCCATTTACGCACACCAAATGAAGTGTGGAGGGTTAGACTGGGTGAGGAGGATGAGTGTGCTGTCTGTTCCAGAACGGTGTGTGACTGTTCAAGTACATTCAGATAATCTTAGTTCTAAGAGTCTCTGAAAGACCTGCGCTCAACAGGCTGCTTGGGACTGGGCTGATCTTGAAGAGAGCAAAAGGCTAAACTGGGCAAGGGATGCTCACCTGAGCCTTGAAATTTGGTGTTAACGCCCTTGCATGTGGCCCCAGTAGAGTCTGCTGGCACCAGTGTCGTCCAGCCTTTTTTTAGGGTCTTCCCAAGTGAAGCATGATGCATAACTGGTTCTTACTGATGCACGTCTGCTGCGGCTGGGGTGCCCAACTGCATCTGCGGCAGCGGTTTTTTTCTGGCATCGTAGTCCAACAGTGTTGCTGCTTTCCAGGGAGCAGCCCAGATAGGGGCAGGAGGCAGACAGGATTGAAGACAGAAGCTGAGAGTGAAGGAGCTTGCTGCTTTCAGAGCTGCATCTGTCATGAAACAGATTTTTTTTTTTTTTTTTGTCTCATTTGCATTGTAATGCAAAGCACCTGCATGCTTCTTTTAATGCTAAACAACTTCTCCTGTCCTGAAAAATTCTGGAAAGCTGTTATGCCTCAACTAATGGGATGATGCTGTGACAGGCCATATTGCTGTTCTGGAAAAACAGTCTCGGGTGTTTAAAACTCTGCTTTCAGAAGCATCAGGTCTTAAAGTGGAACTATCCTGTTTTTATTTTGACCGCTTACTCGCAGTTTTAGGCAATGAGTTTAGTAGCTACTTCATGTCATGCCTTTGTGCCAAGCCAGCTGTTGTAAAGAAGTAATACAAAACAGAAGCTAATTGGGGTTGGAGCAGGAATCTGAACTATCTTCACTGTTTTTGCTAGAAATAAATGGTTTTGTTTGTTAAGGGGACTCAATATGTTCTTTTATCTAAAACACAAAGTTTTAATGAAGTGCTAGTAACTTTTTCAACTTGAGACAGAAAAAGGAGGCTATCATGCAACAGTGTCAGGGGGAATCAAGAGCTTTTTGGTTGTCTTTTTGTTTGTTTTTTCACAAAGAATATTAAGGGAGACAAATACATAGACAAAGAAAAACAGACATTTGGTAATGTCTGTATGTATAATTATTCTGTATATTCCTCCAAAGTACATCATGGATTTAAAAAAAAAAATTATTAATAATAAGTTCTTCCCTAAGAAGAAGCGTGAAGTAATGTCTGCATGCTTATAAGACTTTTTGGGAAAGAGTAAGTTTATAGGTGCTGTGTTCAAGCTGCGATAAATTAAATGCCAAAACAGTGTAATCGTTAGTGCAGGTTTAGAAAAAGATTTTGGGGTTTTTGGGCTTCCTCCGTTATTATCCTGATATGACACCTGGGCAAATTTGCTTCCTTTTTTTGTGTGCCTCAGTTTCCAAACCTGTAAAATAAATAAGTAAGGAGGGCTGTAGCAGCTACCACTACAGTCCCGGTGTGTGAAAAACACCTGTGTGATGTGTGCTAAAATCCCTGGGCTATAACAGTTTGCTGCTTGACCATAGCGACAGCAAATTTGCTGAATGTTCATCTCTTCAGGTCTTGGTTTAGACACCAAATGTGTTACTGCTGAATACTTGGAATAGTGATCATTCCAGGTTTGCTTCCTAGATGGCTTTCCTTTCCCTCTTTCGGATGGCTTCCTTTATTTTAACCTCACAGTAGATCTCACCCCACATGCACGCTCCGTCACTGTCCAACTTCGCCCTTTGCTATGCTGGTATAATGGAGGTTGTCACAGGAGAAGGGCGGTTCGTCTGTCCCGAGTGCATGTTGGAATTGGAATAACAGTCCATAAGATGACACAGAAGCTCATTTGCTTTCCCTCTCTTTTGTATGCTTGCTCCAGTCCACGTGAGATTCGGGAGCTCTGGGCTCGGCTACGAAAGGAGCGTCCTGAGCTCTTATCCAATTTTGAAGAGTTTCTGCTGCGTGTTTCATCATACATAAGGGAGGTGAATCACGAGAAGGAGTCCATGGAACAAGCATTGAAGCGGTAAGGAGAGCATCACGGCCATTTGCGGTCAGGAACCAGCTGATGCTTGGATGCTGCCTCAAATGCAAGGAAAGGCTGGGTTACAGGATGCAGAGATTTTTCTTGCTGTAATAAAGTGATTCTCTATCTTGATCTGATCCCCATGGGTTTGTTTTGGATCAGTGCCCACCATAACATTTGGTCTGGTTAGAATTCCACTCAGTCTTACACTGGTATTAGTAGGGATCTGTTTCCATCCTCCTCTCCTGTTTTCTATCTATTTTCTTTCTCTGTCCCGACCTGTGTGCACCCTGCTTTTTGTAGGAAGGAGACAGACCATGACCGGGAAGTCAGGTGCCTTTACGAAGAAATGGAACAACAGATCAAAGCAGAAAGGGAGAGGCTGATCTGCCAGGTACCTCATCTCTCTTGGCCGAAATCAAACTTCCTCTGGCCTGAAGCAGAGGTGGTGGCTCATCTGTCCAAGGAACAGCTCTTACTGTGCTGGGTGTTGTATGCACAGCGTATGTACTCTGCGATACAATATGTATATCTTTACCTCTCTAGGAAGCACTGAGACATGACAGGAGTAACCTGCTCCAGAAGGAACTGCGCAGCAAAGAGCAGGAGCTGGAGAAAATCCTTTACCACCAGAAGAAGGTAACAGGACCTAAATCCTTTCTAAAGAAGTACATCCCTTTCTACCGTCTTTCTGCTAAGGCCTTTTCTGGCTGAGAATGGGTTTTGTGTGCGGAGGGTTGGTACTAATCTGGTATTACCTAGTCTAGTTCCCTCCTACCTCTGAAGGTGTTAAAGTGATTGGTTTGTCTCCTGTGAATGTTCTGTCCAAGCATTTTCTTATCAGGTTTGTTTTCTCGTCACAGTCTATCGGTTGTACAACAACTATTTGGCAAGAAAGAGGGTAAAAATCTGGAAGTTGTGAGTTTGGAGCCTTTTGAGGTGTGTAAGAAAGCTGTGTGCGGATACACAAGAGCCAGATTTCTCTAGTTTGTTTTCTGGCTGCTCCAAAATAACCCAGAGTGAACAGTTCCATGACACTTAGAACTGTACGTACTGTATATTTGCATTTTAGCACCTAATGACGTACTGATTAATCAGTCACAGAAAAGATGAAGGCAGAAACTTTCCTTTAGCCTGTGGTCCCTGGTACAGACATTTGTATGGGATAGTCCATTCTGGATGTCTTTTTCCTTTCTGTCTGAAGAACTGAGACATGACCCCCACAGAAACAAGTCATGGGAGGTACCTGTAAGAGGCTGGTGACTGGGAGTATCCAGGTTGGATACCTAGCTGTGATGTGGATGAAACAGCTGAAATCACCAGCTCATTGTGCAGCAGCTGGAAAAGTTAGCAAAACGTAGGTGCCATCAGGAAGGGTATTGAGAATAAGATAGAGGATGTAATTTTCCTGCTGCCCACACCCTTGATGTGCCTCAGTTGGCATGTGCAGTTCTTGGTTTCTCTAACTCCACCGTGTCCTTCTGAGTATGAAGGTGCAGAAAACGAATGCGATTCAGGAAGTGGAGCATCTGCCTTAGGAAGAGAAACCAGGAAAGTTTAGACTTGATTTTGGAGAGGAGGAGACTGAGGCAAGATCTAGGTGAGCTTCATATGGACTCAGGAAGGCGGTGGATAAAGGCCCACATACAACTGTTACTCCCTAAATCCTGCAACAGCAGAGGTGAGGGACTCGCTGGAATGGTGGTTTCTGGCTGTACTAAGCTACGTGGATAATCGGGTCCCTCTTGTGGCGTAAAACCAGTATTCTAGGGTATTGCTTCCCAGCGCAGGCAATGTAAACGGGAGAGCTGTGTGTGACGGAGGGGTCTTCGGGAGAGGCAGATTTGCTTTACTTAAAGCCTGTCCTCTGGCTCATTGAAAGGTCTGCGGAAGACCTTTCTGATCACCTGAAAGAACAGGCTGTGCGCAGGGGTTGCTGGCTCTTGGTCTCAACTCCACTGCTCAGCATATGTGGTCATGCTCAAATTTGCCCTGATGTCCAAAGGACTGGAAGTCTCCCGACAAAGCCGGGTGTGACTTGTGCTTGTAGCCTCAGAGGTGGGAGATGTAGGGCTTGTGTTTCAAGGAACCTAGGAGCGGTCCGCTCTGTTCACTCCTGCTCATGACTCTTGTACGTGTGTGCTGGTAGAGAGCAGGGTAGCAAGAAAAGAGTGCCACGGTGTGCTGCTTTACTTTGCCTTTGAGAGAGTCAGGAGGTAGACTGAGAGAGATGACAAGCTGAAGGTGTAAATGCAGAGGCTGACTGCTACCTACTACGCTGGTCAGAACTGGTTCCTGGTGCTCCTTTCTGCTTGCAAGCACAGATTGTATAATTCTATTTTGGGGCTGTAAGTTGTCAGGTGGATACTGCAGTTTCTGCAATAGCACCAGCTTCAGCAGAGGGCCCTGGTTAGCTGGTATCGCTGGCTAGATACTGAAGTGTCAGTATGATCCTTCTTGCAATGCCCCGCTTGTCATCTGAGATGGGTGGGTTTGACGGCTGCATCTGTCTTTTGACTCTTCCCCATCTACGCCAGCCGTTTGTGAGGAATCGCATCACTGGTTGAGTACGTGCCTGATTTTGGGAAGTTCAAAGCCTGCTGTCTTGTTAGTTGTGTGGGGGTCTCGTGCTACCTCGAGTTCAGCTGTGCCCCAGTGGCATTTAAACAGCATCTCTAGCCTGAGGTCCTGTCTCCAACAGTTGTAAAGGCCACCTAATCGCTGGACTTCCCAGGTGTAGCGTGAGACACCCCTAGCACCTCGATATATCCCCCTTTCAGCTGCCGTGGGCTCAGGAAGCTCCCAGACTGGAGCATGCATTTCAACAACTGTGCTTGATAAGTCCCGACAGACACACCCTTGCTTCTGCCCAAATTTTTCCAGTCCTCCTTTGACCCTCACTTGCACTCTGATTTCTACTATGCCTGCCTGACAGCAGCAGGTTCCTCACGCTGCCCGAAGCGCTTCCTCAGCTATGCCTCACTAATTGCATCACTTGCTCCCCGGTGCTGGCACGGATGGTGAGAAATAATTGCTTCCAATTCACCTTCTCGATGCCACTGGTGGTCAAGTGGTGTTTATCTCCCTTCTGCTTCGTTGCTTACGTCTGCTTTTCCAGCCTGTTTTTACAGGCATGTTTGTAGCACAAACCCTTCCTCTCTGTGTTTTAACCTCTCCTTTTCCTTGCCCATTGCAGCTGGAACATCAGCTGCAGTCGCTGAACTCGGAGCAGCTGGAGACCCGTGTGCAGAATGAAAGGCTCCGGCACCTGAATGAAAACCTGCTGGAAGAGGTGGAGAAAAGCAAATGGGAGCTGGAGGCGGTGAAGGGGCAGTTACAGAAGCTCCAGAAAGAGGCTCAGCTTGAGCAAGAGCAGAAGGACAGGTGGGAATGGGCAGGGAAGGGGGTGTCAAGGCAGGAACCTAGGCAGAGAAGGCAGAGTGGGCAAGTAATTAAAGGATAAGGATAATTAGAAGCCTTGGTTTCATCAGAGGATCGCCTGTCCCTTCTTGAGGAAAAGTATTAACATCCCAGTGATCTTACAGGCCTAAACAGGGAGTGATAATGCTGCCTCCAGCCTGCCTTTAGCGGGAAATGAATGTGTTAATGGATATCTGTTTAGAAAAGCAGTGTAAAACTACCAATGTTCCTCAGTCTAAAGGAGGCTTCTCCATTTATTTTCCAGTTCACCATCACCTCTATAAGGTTCCTACAGAGCCTCTTCTAATCACTTGTTTTCCTGTTTCTGGGCTTCATCTAATAATATGTAGCTAAAACACTGGGATGTTTCAGACCCAGATGGCGGTGAGCATCCTTCCCATCTCTAGCAGCTGAGGAAAGTGGAGTGTGAAAGGAGAAAATGGGTTGCCTGTCTTCATACTGGAGGAGAGCAGGAGAGCTGGGGTACAACCCAGCCATCCCAGCTCCTGCGGCAGTGCTGCTTCCCCTGAATCCTCCCAGCTTAGGGCAGGCCCTTATCTTGGAGAAGACTCTGGGTGTCCCTGAGAAAGGGATCCTTGTATTTCCTCTCCTGTTAACTTATTTCCCCTTTTAAAATCGCCTTTGCCCAGGGATGTGTTTAGAGTCTCCAAGAACATGCAGAAAGAGAAACAAAGCCTTCTTCGGCAGCTGGAACTCCTCAGGTAAGAACTGGCTGTGGGGAGATGCTGAGCAGGGCTGGGGGAAATGCCGAGCTCTTGTGCACATAAAGGGCTGAGGTTGCAGCACTCCCACAGAAAGCTACGGGACTGTATTCGAGCAGTGCTCAGACACTGCTTGTTTCTCCAGGTCCAGAGAGAGCTGTGCCACCTGGCCAGCTCTGCCAGAGAACAGGCTGCGGTGTTTCACCGAGTATTCCCACCACTGGAGGAATTTAGTCTTCCCTGCTGGTTAAGGGGACCATGCGGACCCCATTACGTGAGCTGGGATACTTGGAAATCCCAACATGTCCAGCAATAACTAACATCTTTATCTGTGTCCCAAGCTCCCTTTCTGTTCTAGCTTTCAAATGTTGGGCTTTACTCCATTTTTGATGAGTGCTTTATTGTGTCTCTCCTGTGTCTTCCTTTGGAGCAGAGAGATGAACAAGAAACTTCGAGATGAGCGAGATGCTTTTGAAGCCAAGAAGCTGGTTAGTCTCAGAAAGAAAATCCTAACTCCCAAACACCCTCCTTTCATCTGCTGCTGTTGCTGTCACCACTTGGGGGCCTGTCACTTCCACGGGGGACAATGACCTGAGCTCACCAGGCCTGGTGTGGTGCTTAATACAGACTTCACAGCACCTCTCTGCCCGTGCTGGAGACAAGCTCTGCTGGTTGCAGTTGCCAGTCCCTGGGTTTAAGCCTTGTGACTGTTGCGCAGCCCCGTGCAGGGCTGCGGTGGGTGCTGCCTGCTGCACGTGTGGGGTCTGCGCGGTGTGACAGGCACTGGGCACACGCCAGGAAGGGAGTGAAGCTGGATACATCCCTGGAGCTGGGTGGGGAGGAAGACGATGGATTCCCAGATGTGCTGCCAGCTGACTGGGGGTGGAGAGGCACAGGAAGGTTTTGGAGTTTCTCTGACCCCTTGAGTTTGTAGCAGATGTTTTCAGATGTTCCTCTGGGGCAGCTCCCCATTCCTGTGAACTCTGCTGGGGTGGAGGTGCAGCAGTGAGCCTTGTGTCAGAGGGCTAGGAGGAGGCAAGGGGAACCCTCTGGAGCAATCAACTCCATCTCTGACCTTTCCCAGTCTCCAAGATAAGTATGAATATGTGATCTATTTTTAATTCTTATTATTTATTAATGAAAAAGTCTTTGTATTCCCAAATGTCATTGTCAAGGCTGCTCTGTGCTCTTCTTGGACCCATCCCTGCCATCATGTGTCTGTCTTTGCCTGCTCTGCCACCATGCCCCATTTGAAGATCTGGAAGTGGCTGCCTTGCAGTGAAGACAGGCAGTGGTAGGCTGCAAGAGACTGTCTGGCTGGTGTGTAAGGGAACGTGGAATGAAGCACAGGGCTCATGCCCAGATAGGGGACAAGATCTCCTGCTGCGGGAGAGGCTGCAGTTCTTCTCCAAGTGGAGCAGCAGCTGTATAAAATAACTTCAGTAACTTTTGGATGGAGGCAAGGTGTGTTTGTGTGTGCCTTTTTGTGTGTGTGTGTGTGTTTCTGAAATCTGAAAGATCTTGCTTTTATTCCCCCCTTCACTCCATTTTCAAAGCTGCAAGGTATGTGTATGTGCACCAGAGCGTCCTGCTCCCTCTTGGAGAAGTAATCAGCACTGTCACTCTGTAGCAGAGTCCAGTGCAAGCAGGCAAAGAAAATGGTTCATTTTCCTCTTTCCATGCGTAGTGCTTCATCAGCTTCTGGGTTCCTGTGGGTGGGGTGGGTGGCCCATGGAGACCGCGGTTCAGGTATGTACCTCTGCGTGTGTAAAGCTTGTCTGCTTCTGTTCTCCTCTCCTTTTCCCTTGCTAGGACCTGCTCAGGGCTTCTCTGAAACATGACAGTTGCAGGTGGATGTAAGAGAGAGCCTAGCAGAGACGGTCCCTAGTACAGAGGAGCCGCTTTCTCCTTTCTCCCAGTGCTGGCAGTAGGGATGGGGCAGCAGGGTGAACTCCTACCACCATTGCTCATCTGGTAGGGCTGTGTCATGCCAGGCAGATGAAGCCTGTGCTGAAGTAAGGGTTTTTTGCTTTGTCAGCCAGGACATCTTGTTGGCCACTCTTGTTTCAGTCCTCAGGAAAGCAGGGCTCCAACGGATTGCAGGGATGCTGCTGTCATCACACACCTGCAGATCTGCTGTCCAGCCTGTCCCACTGTAAGGGGCAGAGAAAACAGCTATACTTCCCTGCAGCAGCAAAAAGGAGAATCCAGCCTTCTGATGAGGATCCCTAATCACTCTTACCAGAGACTACCAATGTTTTTACAGCCTAAAAAGAAACCCAAGGCCTTAATACCATCTGTTAGTGCTGGGGAGAGCTGTGTTATTTCTGTGAAATGAAGGTGTGGTGAACAGCGGTTCTCTGTTAGCAAAGATCTTGAAGTGGTTGGGAGGAGGAGCTGGGCTGTACGTGGCTGACAGCAGCCCAGTGCTGTTCCTTTGCACTTCTCAGTGCTCAGCTTAATACCTTGCTCTTCATAAGAGTTTCTGGCCTTGCCAGGGTGCACCGACCCTGGCCCCACGGTGCTGTGGGGCACTGTTTTGCCCCGGTGGTTAGATCACAGTCACAGATAGCCACCGCTGCTGGGTGCTTTAAAGACCTATGGGCTGTGGGTTCAGTATCACAGCCATGACTTACCTGGCTATAGAGTTATGCTTGCATGCTGCGTATTGACAGCAAATTTCATGTCTGCTGATCATGAAGAGCGTTCTGGGACTTTGACTACATTGGACATGTGTTTGTATTTCACCGATAAATCAGAATCTTTTTTCTGTCCCTCTGATGAACCAGAATCTTTTCCATCCAAAATGCTTGTACGTGTGCTGTTGTTGCTGTGGAATCCTTGCCATCGTGTGTTGTATAGCTGTGATGTCACATCTGTCCCTTTACCATCCTGGTGAAAAGCCAAATGTCACACAAACCTGGCAGGCCAATAAAGCACGACAGAACCGATGGCAAAGCATCCCGTTGTTTCTCCTTTCTTACCCAGGTAGGTGCTCTGCAGGCTGTTTCCTCTCCAGGTAGGGGATGCCATAGCAGATTGCCTGGGAGGCCCTTTGCTTCACAGGTGACGTGAAGGTTGTGGTTCGGCTCCGGTGGGCTGTAACATGATTTCCTTGTTTCTGTGTGTCTAGAAGAGTGCCCTTGAGCGAACCTGCTCAAACCCTGAAAACATCCTCCTGCATCCCTGCTGGAGAACCACTGGCTGGCTGAACCACAGCCCAATATCGGTGTTGACTGAAGGGTCACTATGTGCCTGGGGGTCCTTTGCCTTGGAAGATATGTGCTCCACAGTTGTGAGCCTCTCCCTGCTGGGTTGTTTCTGTGCCTGGAGCTTCTCTTGAACACCAGGTTTATATGTAAAAAAAGTTCTTGGGGTGTTTTTTTCCCCTTCGAAGTTCCTAGTTGGGTGAGGCCCCTGCAGAGCCCAGAGTGTCTCCGTTAGTCGGACTGCACGGCGGCAAAGGTGTTCTGGGAATTCTGGCCAACAGAGCAGTTTCTTATTTTTTGCCTTTTAAAATAAGCCAGGGGTTACTGAGGAAATTGTCTTTGTAGCCCTCCCCTGGGCTGCGGGCAGCATGAAGGCAGGCCTGTCCAGAGCTGCCTGCAGGTGTGTGGTCAGGTCACAACTGCTGCCGGAGGTGGATCTGGCAAGCTGGGAATTCTTCTTTCCCCACCTTCACCCCCAGAAGTAACTTGTGAGGGCGCGTCGGAAATCTCCGGCCTTAGAGAGCAAGTACCTCTCCCTTTCCCCCGGCGCTGGGGCGGTGGGCACCTTGCCACGCCGTCTCTCCCTCTGTCTGTTTTGTGCCTGTAGCCAGAGCAGCCAGCCGGTCCGTTTGGGGGTGCGGGGGGGGGGGGGCTAGGCTGTAGCATGGCCCTTGGAGGAGCTGGCAGGGCAATCCTCTCTGCCGCAGGCTCTCCTGTGCGATCTCAGGCACGTTGTTCATCTTCGACTCTGTGGGGAATGACAAAGCTGCCGTACGGGGGAAAGAGGGTTGCGAGAGGAGTTGTCCTGCTTCCTCCTTCTCTTCCTACCGGCTGTAGGAAGGGTGTAGTGTGAGGTAAGTAGGAGGAAAGCATGGAGAGGGACGTTTGTGTAAGGCAGAGCACACACACTACCCTTTGCAGAGCGGTCTCCTGCCTTTCTTGTGGTGCGTGTGCAGCCGTGGGTGAGTACTGGTGGAGGGGTGCTAGCGCCTTCTGAGGAAGGGGCAATGGGTCTGTCCCACAGAACATCAGCCTAATAAAAAGGCAGGTGGGGAAAGAGAGATTCAGCTGTGAGACCATGTGAAGAACAAGCCACAGAAATAAAAGCTCTGGCTGGCTAGAGGAAGAGTTCAGTTTGGGGCACCACCATTACTGATGGATTTTGTTGCAAAGGGGAAAGCAGCAGCAGCGATGCCTTCTTGCCTGAGTTAAATGAACGGTGAGAAGCTGACCCCTGTGAGCCTGTGCTCACCTCCATCCAAGCCTGCCGGCAGGGTGCTACGCTGCAAGGTGCAGGGGTGCAAGGGGACCAGCCTTGCCTCCCTGAAGCGGTCTGCAGGGGTGGCGAGTGGTTGAACTGGGGCTGGTCAGGTTCCTGGGTGCTAATGACATTCTTCACCCCTTTTCTTTTCAACTTCCAGGCACCTGAGAACAAAAAACCCCTGTTGAAGAAAGGGTCAGTGCTAGGCAGTTACCTGCTGGATGACAAGCCGGTCAAACGGTTAGATGGGCGTCTGTGTTGTGTTTGTGGTGTCGGTCCGTGCCCGCTGGAGTACCCTGTCAGTCCAGCTGCGTCCCGTGTCTAGTTCTCCCACCTTGGTGCTGGCTGGTTTGGGGAGCGTGGCAGGGGGGTGACCGTGGCTCTAGCTGCCTCTCGGCGTCAGGTGGTGCTGGCTCAGCATGAAGCTGAGGATGCTGTTAGCTGATTCCCACAGGCTGTGCCCCCCTCTGGGCTGCTCCTACGTGCGGGGAGCAAACCTAAACGCCATCAGAAGCTGTGAGAGTGTTCGTGGGACAGGAGTCACGAAGGCTGCCTCTGACCGAGTCAGGCAGCTCCGTTAGAATGACTGGATCATATCCCAAGTGTGCCAGCTCCTCCTCAGGCAGAAACCCTGTCCGCTGGCAACTCATGCCAGAGCTCATATCCCTGGGACATGGGAGAGGGCAGGAGTTGCACAAGGCTGGTGTTCTCTCTGGCAGCTGAAAGCCCCAAGGAGAGGGCCCAGCTCCAGGTGGGTTCGGGGTTTATCCTGCCCATCTCTCCGCAGCTATGCAGATGCTCACCTGGCACACCGGCCTCCCCTTCAGCCAGGGCAGGTGAAAACATCTGTAAATGTCTGTGTGGTTAAGACCTTATGTTTTTTTCTGCTCCCCCCACCCCTGACATGCAGACTGTACAGTGGCTTCCATACCCACAGGTGCCTGCTTGCCTGACCAGTGCTGGCATGAAGCACCAACCCTTGTGAACTGGTTGTGTGACCAGCACACCAGTTCTGGCCAAAAGCCTGGTTCCTCTGGGAGGCATGGGAGGCCAGCCTAGAGCTGGATCTCTCTTGCAGCTGCTGGCCCCAAACAACTTTTAAAGGTGGCGTGCTTCCCTGTTTCCTACCAGGTCTCTGCAGAAGGTTCCACTGTTTCCCAGTTACTCCTGGTGCCAACCAGAGACATGTGTCTAGGCTCAGAGTTTCTTCCAGCTTAGACTCACCAGTAATGCTTGCAATTCTGGTAGTGGCATTTAAGAATTGAGCTTCAGACTCCTGGGCTCATGGACTGATGGAAAATGGGGTGAACTGTGGAGCAGGGCTGATTCTTCAGCCCAGGCTGAGGTTGCTTGAATAGGTCTGAGGCAGGGGCGTTTTGTGGCTGTGTGACTGGTAGATGTACCATGGGATCAGACAACCGAGTTCTCCCATCCTCCTCCCCAGCTATTTCTTGCAAAGATCCTGCTGGCTGCTGCTGGCGTAAACCCACCAGAACACAGGTGGAGAAGTCTGGCAGCGAGGGTGATGTGAGAAGGGGAGAAGTATTTGTTGGTCCTGTCTCTGTCCCAGTGCTGTGTCACACCTCAGTGCTTGAGAAACATGAATAAAATCCATTACATCTGGAGTCACTGTCAGAAAGTTTTGTGTTTGTCCCTTTTTTCCCCCCACTGAAGAGGCCTTTGAGACTCAGCCCCTCGTTGCTGTGACTGCTGGCTGTGGCAGATGGGGGCTGAGCCTGGAAGGATGTGTCTGGTTCCAATGGGGAGAGGTTCCAGCTGGCCTGACTCTGGGCTGGCGTTTGGGGCAGATGCAGGGAGGCCAGCCAGAAATGTGAGGTCCCTTCTACGGAAAAAGTGTAGGCATGGCAGCAGGTGAATTTTGCAGCCCTGACAAAGTGTACTTGCAGATGTGAGAGGGGAGAGTTGTTGCTTTGATTCCCACACTAGTAGCAAGAGAAGAACATTGCAGAGAGAATTGTGAAGTGCTGCCTCTGAAGAGAGTGAAGCAAGCCTCTGGTCGCTCTAATTTGCTTCCAAAAGCGATCTGTTGGAGGGCAGTGGAGATACCTGAGGTGGATAAAGCCCTTCAGCTGAGTTCTAATCCTTCTCACTCCATTTGTCTAGTTCTTTAACCACAGAAAGCCAAGGCAGAGCTATGACGCTGCCTTGCTCCTCAGCAAGGGTTCCAGTACTTTACATCGGTTATTCTAGCTGTTCTTTTGGAGATTGTTCCTCCACTTGCCGTACCAGTCTACTCCCAGTGAACAAAGTGCATCGGCCTGTTCTTGTACAGGTGCCGTCAGTGCAACGCCCGTTCCCCACTGCCACGGCTTGGGCAGAGGTCCTGGGGATTTTTTTGCTGTTGAGAGCGCAGCGTGGCTGGTTGGAGGCTTTAAAAAATAAACCCCTTACAGGTCCTGGCTCCCTTACCTTGGGCCAGGCATGATGCACACCAGAGCAGAGCCAACACCAGCCAAAGCAACCCTGGTGTGAGCATTTTCTTGGCAGTTTGCCCACCTGTGGCAGGTTGCTGCTGCCTGAGCTCAGTAAGACTCTGCTCCAGCAGCGGTTGGAAGTGAGGGGGACGGGTTTCCTGGACCGCAGCTTGTGCCCTCAACAGAGCACAGCGAGACATGTGTGTACTGCATGCAGCCCTTTGTGTGCTTTGCCTCGTTTTTCAGCGCTGGGGGAAGTGGGTGGCAAAGAATCCTTGAAAAATCTGGAAGGTGGGATTTTTAATTAAAATTAGTGAAATATATGTCAGCACATGTGAGTACAGCATAGCTCAGGTGAGCTGTCTGTTTCCCTAGGGATGCTACTGATGCCTTAGTCACAGGGCGTATGGGGAGTGAATGTATAGAGTGCCTGCAAGTGCTGCATATGCACTAATTGGATCGCATTGGTTGTTTTGGGAATCTGCAACCTTCTCCTTTTCCCCTCACCCCCTACCCTCCCACCCTATTTGTGGTGCCTGTGGGCTTTAATACAGACAGCTGGCCTCTGCGGACCTTCCCTTCACCTTCCCGGAGGATGTGGCAGTGGAAGAACCCAACAAAAAGAACTGTAGATACATCCCAGGCAACAGGACGTGCCTGAAGACAGGAGAAGGAGGCAGCACAAACTTCAGAGAGAATAGTGGAGACACGGAGAGGTGGTCATTGGTAGCAGATGCTGAGTGGTTGAAGATGACTTTGAAGGGTGATGCTGACTGTAGAAAAAATGCAGATGGATTAGATGATGCTCCGTTGCCTCCTAGAGGACAGCCTGTTGGCACCGAAACCAGGGTGAGTCTAATTACTTGGGGGTTCTTCCTCAAACAGCTGCTACCAGGGACTTGAAGGTTTCTGATTCTGTTCCCATCTAACTCCAGCTGCCTAGGTTTATAGTGCAGGGGTCCAATGCCTAAATCAAAGCACGGTCTGCAGCTGGGCTGTTCAAAACTGCGTCCCTTTTTTCCGTTGTAGCTCCAGGCACTGGAACCAGCTGGCTGTTCCCCAGACCGCATCTTTAAAGTGGTGTTTGTAGGAAACTCTGGTGTTGGGAAGAGTTCCTTCATCCACCGCTTCTGCTATGACAGGTTCTTGGCTGAGCTCAATGCAACCATTGGTAAGTAGTAGGGTTCCTGACTTATCTGGCTATGAAGGGTGGGAGCTTTTTGCCCATATTTTAGCCCAACTAAAGGTAAAGATGGTCCCTTTTGCAATTTTGAATCGATCTTGCAATTTCCCTGAATTAAATAGTGTTGATCTTGGCCATTGCAATGGCAAGCTGCACTCTCTCCATTCTATCTTATGATCATTGTTACCTTCCTGACAGGTATCGATTACCAAGTGAAGAGTCTGATGGTGGATAACACCCAGGTTGCCTTACAGCTGTGGGATACAGCTGGACAAGAAAGGTAAGCAATGTATGTCAGGATGTCCTACTGCCAGGCTCAGTTTAGGAAGCAGGAGGAAAGTGCGCACGCCTGGTTTCTGGCTTTGGACCAAAGAGGTTGCAGCAGCTATCCCAGAGTTGCATCTGCAGCAGAGGTCTGTGTCAGAATTTCTAGAAGCTGTGGCTGTGAAGCAGAGCCCAGGGAGATAACTCTGAGGACTGGGGAAAAGTAGTTATCCGTATGTCTGACCTGCATGCTTGTGGCTTCAGGTAGTCTACCCATAAATCACTGTATGGTGCGGCACGCCAGGCTCCTCTAGCCCTCAAGGCTCTCCTGCATCAACCTGCTGCTGGGAAAAGCTGCAGGGCAGGGCTGCAGGGCAGGACAGAGATGAAGGCTCTGGGTAGACATCCTGTTCTCAGACTCGGTTGCATGACTGCTGTCCCCAGCTGCTCACCGCCACTTGCTATTCAGAGGGTAGAAGGAAGTGTGGGAACTTTTCCAGGTCTGACTTAGACAAAGCCAGGTGAATTGGCTCAACCTGTGGGGAAGGGGCTTTGAATACCCTGCTGGGCTCTGTTGGTAAGGTTACTGGTCCCCTCCACTGTCCCTTCTGCTCGTAGACTCGTGGAGGTGATAATCCATGGTAGAGGGATGGTGTGGCTTTTTGTGACAGTGAGTACAGGTTCCCCATTTGAATGGCTCCAGTTTCAAAAGCACAGGCTTTATCACTAAATATGACCAGCACTGTTGGTGAGGATCAAGGTAGTAAAGGACATACTTGACACTCATCTGCTACTAGAGAAGAAGGCCCACCACCACCGTCATGTAAATTACATTTTATTTAGGATACACTTTGAAGCTAAAGATGGAAAGCTATTTCAAGGGGGCCGTTAACCTCAAGAGCTTGGCAAAAATAAGTACTGGGTGTTTGGGGCTAAATATGTTATGGGGGCAGGCCTTCAGAAAGCAGCCGAGGTCGTGGGAATGTTATAATCCTAAACTGTGCCAGCAGAGCCGTGATGCTTTCTACCTCAGTCAGCTAGACCACGCAGACTTGGTGGAAATATACTAAGTAGGAGTATCTATGGAAAAGCAAAGTATTTCTTCCAAAATCAAGCCTCATGCTGAAGAAATAATGATTTTTGAGGGGACTCCTGTGGTTATTTTGGTGCTGAAGCTGAGCAGTAAGGGGAATTGTTATGACATGCTATGTGACATTTTGCTGAGGCCAGGTTCAAGATCTAGTCTCTTCTAGTCCTTCTGCAAAGGACCTTTAGGGTAGCCCCCTGCGGCATAAGCAGGTCTTAGGTGTGTACTTGCAAGAGGGAACTTGGCTTAATGCTGATGCTGAAGAGACACCTGGGAAGAAACAAAAGCTTTCCTTACTTCTAGAGAAATATTAATTATTTCTAACTGGAGGTGTCCAACTGTGAGCATCCAATGGAAGAGACAGAGGAACCCCTTGGAGCATGCAAGGAGAACTCCTTGGTGACCTCCCTGAGACCAGTGCATGCTACATTTGATGGTCCATCTAGAGCACTTAGCCAGTCCCGTTGTTCCAGAGGTGTATTGTGACCACCAAAGATACAGTCTGCGCTTTCTCCGTTGGGTAGTTGCCAGAATGTCACGCCCTTGTCGTAGTGAGAAAGACCAGGCTTCAGGCAATCATCTGAAGGGTTCAGGAGGGTCACTACTTGCTGTAGGGTTTTTTGGCCCTTAATAGAATAGGAGAGCTTGTTATCCTGCGCAGGGCTGCAATGCGGAGCTCTCCAGTGAGATCTCAGGACTTGTGTTGCATTTAATTCCATCAGTTTGCAATTGGTGTGGTTATATCGTGGCCCTGACACAAACTGCTTACAGATTTTAAGGTTTTGATTTGGCCTTGGTTTTTTGGTGTTGTAATTTACTCCCAAAATACAAGTCTGTTGTTCTAACTGATACCCAGAGGACAAAGTAGATGTCTGGTGGGAGTTTCTCCTGGAAATTGTGTCTAACTGCTGATTTTATAGATGATGGCATTGCTTTATAGATTCAAAACTGGGAACAGGCTGTAGTGATGCAGAGGTCTTAACTGCTGCTTTGGCAGCACTGGGGCAGACATTATGCATGCTTAGTTTATACTGTGGCACAGCTTAGTCTGCAGATTCTTCCAGACTCTAGAGAAAGGTTGTGGGTTTTTCCATCCAGTTCCCTTTTTAGAGGCAATTACCTTTTCCTGTCCCACCTAAACAGATTCCTCTGTTCCTTCCCTCCTGACCTGCAGAGGTTTTCCTTCCTGCTTTCTCAGCACCATGGGTTTGCAAAGACCCCTGCTCGCCCACGGCTGGATTCAGAGGAGCAGGGATCTGATGTGTCCTTACACAGCAGCCCCAGGGGACACATCCCAGCCCAGGGGACACGTCCCACACCCGTAGGACGATCCTATTCTGTTTCTTGGCGTTACGCACCTGCGGTTCTGAGAGTGCTTTTGGTTTCGTTTGGGCTCAGGTTCCGCAGCATTACCAAGCAGTATTTCCGGAAGGCGGACGGGATTCTGGTGATGTACGACATCACGGCCGAGTGCTCCTTCAGGGCGGTGCGGAACTGGATGAGCAGTGTCCAGGTGAGAGCTGGGGTCAGTGGTGGTACCGCTGCCGTGCTGCAGACCAGCTCCAGCGGTCCGGGGGTGATGTTATCCGACGGCCCAGGAGGTCCCGTTGAGCTTAGGAAGATGCATTATCAAGGCAGATGCTACAGGTACTGCCTGTGGCAGTCACTCAGGGACCAGGGGCTTCTTGTTGAAGGTAGCCCATGGAGGGAGGGAGGGCTGTTTCTGTGGCAGGTGCTGGGACCTGCCCAAACGGTCGCGTGTGCCTGTGAGTAGCCTGTGTGCACTGGCAGCATCTCCTAAACACGGTCACATCACACCTCTGCTCAGGCAAGATCTCCTGGTGTCCAGCCCACGCACAGGGAAGGGAGGTGGTGCGGGTGTGCTTAGGCTCAGCTTTGCAGCGTGCATGCCCAGCACTGCGCGCAATCACATCCTGACTCTGCTTTGAGATTTCTAGAGGAGACTGAAATCCTAGTAATAGCTTTTTTCCCCCGCATCCTTTGCTTCAACTTTAACTGTTGGTTTGTTTTTTCTTTTCCATTACATTTGGTGACGGTGCATTAATAGTGTAGTCTGGCCCCCTGCTTTTTATTTCCAAACTCTCACTAGAAGCACTCATCTGTGGCTTGTATCTGCTTGGGGAGACAGAAATACCTGTCTGTATAATTTAACTAAGTTGTGTGTAGGTGACTCAGAGCCAAAAGGAAATTATCAAGGGTGGTTTTGTTTTGATTGTGCTGAGTCTCAACAACCAAGATCTAAGCGAAATGAATAAGCACAGTTTGGAGGCTTCTAATATTATTAACTTCCACACGCCTGTTGCGGGCAAAAAGACCCAAAACACGTGGCTGTTTCTTTGGACTCAAAAAGATCAAAGGTTAAGATTTTCAAAATTAATCAGCCTCTGAAAATCAGGCTTCTTTCAGGAAGGTTAAACTGAACACACAGAAAATCAAAGCACCCGAAATCTGTAACTTTTAATAATCTGTCGTCTTTTCCTTTTTGCTGTCATAGTATTTATTTTGCTTTGAAGCTGTTCAGGTACTGTAAGTCATCCAGGGCAGTCAAGTTTGGAAATAACTTTGAACACAGTTCTGCAATCCTTACTCTGGTGATGTCCTAGTAAGCCAGCGGATCTAGCGGGAGTTTTACCATAGGTGATGGGCTCTGGGAATTGTCTGGGAATAATGGCTCCTACAGAGACCTTACGCAAGAGTTGAAAGTTGCTTGGCTTGCTTGGCCAGTGGATTTTCAGCAAGGGATCGTTGAGTTTAGGACAGCACATCAGACAAACAGTACGGCACATACACACAATGACTGAACTTAACAAGAAGCCCTGCCTGAACTTAAATTCCCAACAGCCTATGGAGCAAACCGGTTTTCTTTAGGCTTCTTGTTTCCCAGAGAGGAACTTATGTTCTGTCTCCCGCCTCTCAGCATCCCAGCTGTACATACCAAACATTTGAAATGCACTCCCATAGTCTGAGCTTCCTTCCACAAATCCCTGGGGCTATTTGAGGAATGGCCCTTTAATGAGCTAAAGGGCCTGATCCTGCTGCCACTGAAGGTCTTGTTTGCATGAGCTGGAACAGGATCTGCTCCAAGGTATTTCCCTCCCTCAACTGAGTCTCTAGGGTGCTTTAATCTGTTTCTTTTGCAGGAAGGTATCGAGGATGGGGCTGTGGTCTTTCTGCTTGGAAATAAAATGGATGCTGCGCAGAGGGAGACCCGGAATGTGCCCAAGGTGGAAGGAGAAAGGCTGGCAAAGGTGTGACTCTGTGCTCTGTTGCTCAGCTTGCCCTGCAGCCTCCCTCCAGCTGTGAGCAGGGCAGCCTGGCTGGCAGGAAGCCCTTCTTGGAGCCATTTCCCAGTATGGTACCTTCCCTCTCCCCTCCCACCCCCTGTTTCTCCAATGTAAACATGTACCAAGGCCCTTCTGGTACAGAGAGGATGAGGTGGCGATGGGCATGGCCCTTGAGGCACGCTCATGTATTTCTCTGGAGGCTTGATGCCTCCTTACAGTGGTGCTCAGTCTTTCTGAGGGGAGCATGCATGGCTGTCTTCCCATTTGAGGACTCCTCCAATGCATGCTCTGCAAAATCGTCCTGCCTCCTTCCTCACTCCCTCCCTCTGCGTGCCCACCGGTACTTTGGCCCCTGGGTCGGGGGAGGCAGGGCTTCTGAGGTGTTCCCCATCTTCCGGACTCCGCAAGACAAAGGTAAGGGAATCCAAGCACCCTGGGCAGATACCCTCTCTTCCCAGATAACAACCCGGGTGTTCCCTTGTGGACACTGGCTGGGCCCCCGGTGCTGAACAAGCATCTCCCTTCACGGGGTTGGTGAGCAGGGTGTGCGCCCCAGCGGGGTGGCAACAGCCACCCTTCTGGCCCCAGCTGCTTATGGCAAAGTTCCCGGTGGTGAGGGTGGGCCAGCTCCCAGGGTGTGGGTGAATGGTGAGGGAGAGCTGGCAGCCAACGTGGGTGCTTGCTGTGCTCTCTGGCAGGAGTACAAGGCTGTCTTCTACGAGTGCAGCGCGATGACTGGCTATAACATCATGGAGCCCATGCTGCACATGGCCAGGTCAGTGGACAAGAGCCGTTGCTCCGGGGTATTTCCCCAGCTGTGGGTAGCTGGTGTGGGCTCTTCTGGGGAATGGGCAGGAAGAGGGGGTTGTCAGAGGCTGACTTTCTGCCATGTCACGAAAAAGACCTGGAGCAATACGCTCTTCCCCCGAGTCTAGGTCCTTGTCTTCTGTGCCTGGAGAGCACCAAGTGTAGACTGGGTGTTATTGCGTGCAAAGCTTCACCTGGCAGAGCTGCCTGTTGCAAGATTAGGAGTTTAATTCAAATATTTCATCACAAACACCTTGTGCACTATCCCTGATTTTAAGTTGGAATTTTCACTTTGAAGTCTGCGTGCATCTCTACGGTTTTTTTTTTTTTCTTCCTTATCTTATTAAGCATTATAGAGAATGTGATATTTTGGTGGTAGTATTTTTAAAGGGCGATAAGACACTTTGTAAGGATTAAGGACATTTGCTCTAAGATTTTTAGTTTTTAAAAAAGCAAGTGGTTTTAAAAAATGTCTTTGAAATCTTGCAAGAAAAAGTATCCTTTTGTTTTCTTCTATCCCTTCACTTCCTGCTGCAACATCTCTGTTAAATTCACAGCAGGACCTAGCTGTTCATTAACTGAGATGATTTACTTACAGCTAGGTAAATCACAACTTCCATAGCATATGCCTTCAGCGTGCTTTATCACCATGCTGCTGCCTGAGATGGCCGAGACAGGTGAAGCAAACAGCCCGGGATTCTGCCATCGGTGTGGGACTTTGAGAATAAGGCACAGACCACTCGCACCCCGGTCTGGTGCTCTGACTACCAAGCCATGCTGTCCCCGCTTGTATCTGTCCAGTCTCGTTCCCTGTTCCCTGGAAATTCATGCTCGTTTTCTGTGTGTGGTTTATCTAGTTACAGACCTGTCTCTTCCAGAGAAGCCTGGTCTTTGGGCTGGATGTTTTTTACAATTCTAAATGTCCCCGGCTGATGGGGAGCAAAGGGCAGAGCCAAATGCCTCAGCAGGAAGATCTCAGTAACAGGATTGTGTTCTTGTTCTGTGCTGCTTGTTCCAGGTTGCTGACAGCACAAGAAGACAGGCAGAGGGAGAATGCCCTGCAGCTGGAAGATATCAGCAGGAGGAAAGGGTGCTGCACCTAAGGCACATCAACGTGTCAACAAGAGACGTGTACCAACACTATTCCGTGAAGCTGGGGTTCCTTTCAAGCAAGCCAAACCTGATGGTGTCAGCTCGGCAGAGACTTGGGGAAGCTGAAGCTTTTCCCCATCTGGGAATTTCAAGCCACTAAATCAGGCCAAATTGTGCATATGATCTGCCCTGTTCCATTTCCAGCTTGGCACACAGCCCTGGTCTCTGAAGGCCTCTGCTTCCTGGGGGAAATTTGGCTGGTCTTGGCTAATTGCACGAACCGAGCCTTCCGTCCGGAGAGTTTGCTGCCCTGTGAAAGGATGAAGTCTTGTTCCTTCTTTTTCTGGCAAAGAAGTGGCCAAGCAGCAGAGAGCAGAGGATGCAGTGGGTGCTGTGTTAAATATAATTGTAGTGTAACAGGTAAAGAAATTATTTTAAATTGGGGCTAGCTCTAGGTAGCGATCCATCCATCTCAAAGTGCAGCATCTCTTGGTTCCGTAAGAGCAGAGCCCCGCGGAAAGCCTGCTCTTGTGGTAAGCAGGAAAACCTCCAGCGGTTCCTGTAAGATCTGGATCAGGCCCTGTATTTACTGTGAAATTAAGATCTGGATCAGGCCCTGTATTTACTGTGAAATTTGTTTTGACTTACCAAAATTGTAGTTTACTCATTCCCTATGTGGATAATAATTTGTATGGATAAAATGAGTCATCCTGACGGTTTTTTCCCTTTGTTACCCTAATGGACCTTGTCACTGTCCCTCTCTTACTGTTTACAGAACACAGAGCAGTTGCCCAGGGACTCGCGGGCGCTGGCATGTGCTGCTGATTCATGACCCCTTGCAGGAGCTGTGCTGTACGTACTAGGGGGTTGTATTATAGCCTGTTTTAAGGCTGAACACTGCCTGTTTCCTCCCATTCTCTTCTTTCCTGAAAAATCTCCAGCAACTAGGAGGAAGCACCTGCAGTACTGGAAGATCCCACCCCGCTAGCCCGACCACAGTGCTTTCCAGTGGGCTGGAAGCACAGGGCAGCTGCGGGTGCGAAAGGTGTGGAGCAAGGTGTTCTCTCTTGCGGTGACCTTGTGCAGTAACCTCGCTGTGCCAAGGAAGGGCCTGAGGAAGAGCAGGACTGAACCTGTTCCCATCGGGAAGGGGCCTCCTTGGCACTGAGTGGGGGGGCATGGCAGGGCAAGGAGAGGCGTGGGCTGCGGTGGAACTGATGCCTGAAGCTGCCTCTCAGCACAGCTGCTGCCGTGCCTGCGCACCATGCACTCTCTGCGCTGGCATGCTTGCTGTGTTGTAGCTCGGTTGCTCTTAAAGCCTTGTGGGACTAAGTGAGCTTTTTTTGTGATGCCCTGTTCCCTTTTGTCGTTGAGCCTGTTTCTGTATGTGACTTTGACGTTCTAGGCGCGTGACGTGATGCTGCAGCCGTGTCGCAGCCCCCCTCAGCAGGAGAGGGAAGGTCTGTGTTTATCCACTGTCTTTCCTCTCTTGGGATAAGGCGGTTACTCTCAATAGCTGCTTACTCCACCAACGTCTCTGGGAATCTCGCATGCAGGAAAACTGCTCTGAGTCACCTACAGCCCATCAGTGTTACACAAAATTTCCATGGTTCCTCCCAGTGCCTGTAACTTCCTCTTTCCTATCAGGAGTATTCCTCTGGAAGAGCAGGATTCCTGACTAAAAGGAATAGCTAAAAGCGGCAAGCCCTGCTCGGTCCTTACTGCTGGCTGGCTGTGGTTCACGCTGTGTTTAACTGCAGTAACGCCTTCCAGAGACTGGGAATCAGAAAGTTAAAGAGGTCCAGAAGGAAGCGGGGCAGCTGGTGTGGAGCCAGCAGTAACCCCAGCAGCGCTGCCAGTGGAACTGCCTGTGCTCGCAAGAGTGATGTTTGGCAAGGGAAATCCTCTCTCTTTTCAGAAAACACCTGTAACCTGAACACAGATGTGGCTTTCTGCCTTTCTAGCCAGGGTGGGTGTGAAGGAGCACAGGCGCTGACCCCTGCTGCACAGGGCAAGCCCACCACCTGAGCTGGGGGAGCTGCTGTCAGTGGTTCCTCTGCATCATGCTCCAGCGGCACGTTAATACGGAGTGGTGCTGACCAAGAACTGGCATCTTTGGTTGGGGCACATCAGAAATGCTCATGGTTACGTACCTGCAGCAGCAGGACTTGGGAAGTTGCTGCAGAAGGAAGAGAGCAGTAGCCACTCTGCTGTGGTGGTCTGAACGTGCACCTCCCATGACGTGTACAGAGACAAAGGTGTAAAATACAGCTGACACAAATTTGGGCCGGTCTATGTATTGCCTTTATCAGCGCTGTCATATTGCAACAGCAAGAACTACCACGTGTTGTTTTTTTTATGTACAGCCTTAAGCATGTTTTCTTAGTGTGCAAGCAGAGTACAGGCAATAAAGAAACACTGTCTTACAAATGGCTGCGTTGAGAGATTTTGTTTTTTTTTCAGGCACTGCAGAAGATTCAGCCTTCTTTTTTCAGTCGCCGATTGTAGCACAACCTCCCCTTCTCGCTGCTCAGGAGGTGCCGAGAAGCCTGTCTCTCATGGTGGTACACATGGGAGGTTTGTAAGCTGGGAGAGAGTTGTTTGGGAACCCATGTCTTAGAGGCAGCACAGGAGCAAAATTCCTCTCCAGTCTTATTTTTTTTACCTCTTTCAAGCAGCCAGAATCCAGGTGATCAGGGAAGGAAGAGCAGGGAGGCGAAAAAGGGGAGATGCTTCTCCAGTCTGGGGGGAGTGCAGTGCTTTCAGAGAGGGCAAGTTCTCACCTTGTACCTGTATTTGTAGAACCAAACATTTGTTTTAATAATTTGCCATGCATATTTTTCACTAGAGTTAAGAGTTTGGTCGCTTTTAATCCTTGTGCCCTGGCATGGCTCCAGCTGCATGTTTGTGCATTACTGAACTAATCTCTCTGCAGCTTTGACAAAAGGAATTATTACTCATTTCCCCTGCTATAAGTTGATACCGCACAAGTAGCTCATTGTAACGTCTTTTTTTAGCAGGAACAGGGTGGACTTTTGTTTCAGCCATGACAAAGCGGCATGGCGTTTGAGCAGGTTGCGCTTGGACAACAGTCAGCACCAGGGCAGGTTTTATTACTGGATGTTCTTTTGTTGTCTCTCTGCACAATATTTAAATGTCCTGTTGGAAGACGCAGACACATACAGTCTAGAGGGGCACGTTGTTAGTTTTTAAACGTGTCTGATACCAGATCCAAGTTAGACCAAAAATCCTAATTGTACTACATCCCCCCCGTTTTTGTCAGAATCTCTCCTGCCTCTAAATGAATGGAAGCCCTGGGAGCAGCCACTCTTCACAAGTGACTGCTGGAAACCACGGTGTAAATAAACAAGCAAACAACGGGGATGTCCTGAGGTGGCATGAGATGAGGGAGGAGGCAAAATAGACTCTGCCTGGGGGCTTATTCCTGCCCTGTATTGGCTGCAGTCTCTGAGGGGACAGGTGACTTTTTGTACATTACCTGTGTAAGAGATTTTGGAATTGTTATCACAAGAAGGCACTTTTCTTATAGCTTGAGAAGCCTTATCCTGGCACATGCAGGGGTGCAGCTGTGTATAAAATCAGATCTAGAGGCAAAGGTGAAAAAAACAGCTGCTGTGATAAGCAGCCATGGTCCCACCAAGCTCTGCAGGCAGGCAAAGGGACTCTGCACTGCCTTGCCTTGCCTTCGACTTGGTCTCTTTCATGTTGATATGCCAGGGATAAGCACAACAGGATTACCCTGACAGCCTCTCATTGAAAAGCCAAAACAGAGCTAAAGAGAGCACATTAAGCCACAGTGTTAAGTTCAAAGCTTTCCCACAGAACAAATGCAGGGATCGCAATGGTTTGGAATGCTGTTTTCCTCTACCTTTTTGACCCCAGCAGCCTGAATTCCAAGGGACGGTTTCGGTTTATACACATTTAATCAGTTCCTGTTATGGTGATTATGGAGTCTCACACACATTATTTTCTGCCCTGACACCTTCTGTTTGTGTCTCTTTATGTTCGTTTCACTTGTTCATTGCTTAGTCCGTATATATTGGCCAAATACTTAAGCTCCAAGTATAACAGTATCTCATAGCTCATGCTATATACCTTTAAATGCTCATGGTGGAAATCTCCTGCCCCGTGCCAACAGATGCACAGCCCTGCAGCTCAGAGCTTCGTTAGCTCCTTGAGCCGCCGTCAGTCATCAGTCTGCTGTTACCTAGCTGGCTGTTTATGAGTCACACAGCAATTTCAGTTGGCGCAGCTACAACAATCCAGCTCCGAACCCTTCAGGCCTGCGAGGCATGTTTCACACGCCTATCAAACCATGCGGTGTAATAAGGGCCCGATCCCACAAACACAAGCAGAGCTGTGCGCTGCTGCCCAAATGACTAGTCTGCAGGAGACCTGACCAGGGGAAAATTAGGGTTTTTTTCAAGGTAAACATGTATCTCCAGTAAACATACGTTACTCCAGTAACAAGCTGAGGGGTGGGATGCTGGGTGTCCTGTGTGTCTCTCCTTTACCTGCAGGCCTTGCCAAGCACAGGCAGTACTTGTGCCTAATTGTGCCCGTTTGCTGGCCTCGCTGTTCTCTGAACTCCTGAATTACCAAGCTGATTATAGTGCTTAGCTATACGTTAAATAAATATACGTTAAACAAATCTGTGCACAAGGCGTAGGGCAAACTGACTCTTGTAAAGTGACGAATGAAGCCCCAGGAGGATGGGGAACAAAGAACGGATGGGGAAAAGAACGCCATTATCTAAATTGTGCAGAAGGAAGTCTCCAAGTGAGGAAGCTCTGGCTGCAAGAGATGAGCTGGCAAAATGCTGCGACTTGCAGAGAATTCGTTGAAAGAAGGACAAAGGTAATTGTGGCAGTGGGACATCGCGGCCTCCGACTCAGATAGCCCCTGAGAGCGGGCAAACCCCGCTGGGGAGTGTGCGGAGTTAGTAGAAGCTTCAGTGGTGCTGTCTGAGGGTGCGTGCTGGCTTGCATTGGAAGCGAGCGACGTGCAACCAGTCCTGTGCGCGACTGAAAACGAGTGTAACGTGCTACGATGTGCAAGTAACGCGCACCCCGAGCAGCTCGGCGCCATGCCCGCACCCAGCGCTGCTGCTCGACGCTCTGCTGCTGCGGCGCGGCCTGTGAGGCGCTTCCCCAGCCGTGCCGGGACCCCGCTGCGTCCTGCTCTGCCACCCGCTCTGCGAGCGGTGCGACGGCTGTAACGGCGCCGTGCGGCCCCGCTGAGCGCTGGGCCCTGCGGGGCTCGGCTCGGGCTGGCCCCACGGGCTGCCGTGCCCGCTGCAGGCCGGCGCGGGGGCGGAGGGGGCGGCTGGGCCGAGCGCTGAGGCGGAGGAAACGCGGGTCCCGCCGCGGCCTGGTCCCTGCGCGCCCCGCGGCCGGGCTGAGGTAACGGCAGGCCGGGCCCTGCGCCCGTCGGGGGTCCTACCGTACCGGGCGGAAAGCTCCGGCGCCTCCATTACGGAGAGCAGCACCCCCAGCTCGGGCCCGCTGCGGCACTGGGGAGGCCGGCGCGGTGCCCGCAGCCCCGTGGCGGCCCGTGGCGAGCGGCGGCCCCAGGTGCCGTGCCGTGCCGTGCCGTGCCTCAGGGCCCGGGGAACGCGGGGAGGCCCCGCCCCGCCCCGCCCCGCCGCGGCCCGGCCCGGCCCGGCCCTGCCCTGCCCCCCACAGCGTGAGGCGCGCCGCGCGCTCCGGTCCGCCGCGGCTCTGCGGAGGGTGAGGCGGGAGCGGCGCAGCCCGGCATGGCGGCGGCCGGGGGGGAAGGGGCCGCGGGCGGCCGGGCGGGGAGGGCGGGGGGCGGCGGGGGCTGCGGGCGGCAGCCCCGGGGGAGAACAGGCGCTGCCGCGGGGCCGGGCTCCGGGCTCAGCCGCCGGACTCTCAGGCGGCGGGAGCGGCCGCCCCCTCGGCGTTGCGGCTCCTCAGCGGCCCCGGGCGGCGTCACCGCGCTTGGCTTCGGCGGTTTGTTTTGTTAAATCAGTGTTTTAACCTGTTGCGGGTGCGTGTGTGTGCATATGTGTGTGTGTGTGTCTATGTGTGCGTGTGTGTGTGTGTCAGCAGCCCTGCCCGGCCCGCGCCGTGGGACGCTGCTCCCCGCGCTGCCCTGATCTCCTGTCACGGTGTTTATCTCCCTCTGCCTTTGGTCCTGGCCCGTCTCCCCGGTGTAGGAGGAAGGCCTGGCCTCCCAGGTGGGCTTGTAGGGCCCGCGGAGGCGGGGGAGGGGAAGGGCCAGCCCTCCTTCGCCACAGAATCCCACCAGACCCAGGCGGTGTGCCGCTTCCTTCATTTTCTGGAAGCCGGATCAGGTGGGAAGGTGATGGCCATGGGTTATTGTGCGGCAGCGCTGCTTGCCATCATGAGCCTGTCCCGCTGGCCTTTGCTCTGTGTCATCCTGTGAAGGACATAAATGCTGTAAATTTAAAAAGCCCCAACTCTTCCGGAGGGCTTTTGTAACCAACCTGGTGCAGTATCCTGTTGAATTTTAGCAATGACGCACCTTTATTTCAGGCTGCTCTGTAGCATCCCTTAAACTAGGTGCTTTGTTTCCTTTGTCCCCCTGCAGTGCTTGCTGGCTTGCTCTGAGATTTCACGTAGTGTCCGCTCAAACAAGCTTTTATTAAAATGGCATCACCCATCAGAGGTCATGCCCAGCGGTGGCCTTTTGTTGGAACAGTTTTGAAACAAGTCCCTGTTGCCAAAACGCGTTTCCTTCACCATCTGCGAGGCCACTGCCTGGGTTCTTAGGGAAGCTTTTGGTGTGAGGGGATATCTACCTCCTGGTGGTGCTGAGGCTGAAGAGCCCTGGGCATGTCACCAGTCAGGCAATGGTCCATCGCAGTCCTCCTGTGCAAGTTGCTGCTACCAAAGGTGACAGCCTGTGGTGGAGGGAGCAGAGCACCTGCCTCTTCTGAGCTGTTGTTGAGCTCAGCAGAAATTAGAAAAGCTGATGCAGAAGTATCTGGCGTATTCAGATTCTCTGAAGGGCTTTGTGTGCCTGGGACAGGCAGTTCCCAATCTGCAAATTGTTGGAAGCTGGGTAATGTCTGGGGCAGCGTCACTTACGCTTTACTTGAGGCATCTGGTGACAGGTCCCCACCAAAATCGTGGTGCTGGTTTGCAAAGGTGGGTCTAGGCTCTGGTTTGCTACGGTTGCTCTTAGGTGCCGGTACTTGGGAGTTGGATGTCCTGGCTGAAAGCTTCGGTCATGCGTCAGAGGAGTCGGCCGCTTTTGAGCTCCTCCATGTAACTATCCTGAAGTCATGTCGTTGTTCTGTAGTTTCCTGATGATGTCCTTGGGTTCCTGACCTGCATGCCTTTCTGTCCATATGCTGTGTTTCTGCAAAAAGCATGGTTTATTCCACACTGGTGCATATATTGATTGGCCTGTGGCTCTCTCTCAGTAATGGCTTGCCTTCTTGGTGGAGTTCTTCTGCAGTGGAGGAGAAAGACTTCCCCAGTTGCCTGGTAAAAGTCTGGGCAGTCCCTGCTGTATGTTGACTCCAGTAAACAATAAGAGCACACCTTTTCTATGTGCTTGAGATAATGTCACTCTTGCGACATCTCATTTTACTCTGGAGTCCAAGGTGGTTAGTCTGTCCTGCAGTATGTTTTGTGGGAGCTTAACAGTCACGTTTTCTTTGTCCTGTCTCAAGGCAGGCGTGTTAAAGGGGGTTTGTTCTTAGTGCAGAGAGCAGAGCACCAAGTACGAGGAACTTTGACAGCCCAGCTGGGGCTGTGGCTCTCCTCTTGGATCTAAGACAAAAACTGTCTTCTGAGTAAGCAGGGAATACCCACCCAAGAAGATTTTTCCCCAGTGCTTTAGCTTCCCAGCCTGCTTGTGCAGAAGGGAAGTCTTATGCCAGTTTGGAAGTGGGCAGGACTCTGAGGCTTCTCTTCAAGTACTGTGAGGCACATACAGCCAAAATCTTGGCTCTGTGAAGGGTATTTTTGGTGCAGCTTCCTAAAGTTTATGTTGATGGGTGTGAGATTCTTCGGCAAGGGGTTGGAAGCAAGCTGCTTGTATTCCCTTATCAAGCAAAAATGCTAGGTGGGAGTGGCTGATGGAGTGCTATCTATCCCTGTTCGGAAGTTTCCAGCAGGCGTATTAGATTATTCCCAGCTAATAAAAGTTGTAGCACAGCTCTAGCTGTTCCCATTGCACATACACAGACCAGGCAACAACTCTCTTGCTCGTGAGACAGCCCTGCAGCAGCTGACTGATGAGCTATGTCTCCTCTAGTTGAGTCATCGCACAGGTAAATTTACTCATTGCTTCTACAGAGTTTGGCTTCTGCTCTAAGGAGTGTGTTGGGCTACTTGTTATGCATAGGAGGAGAATATGTGTTTACATGTATTTTACATGTAACATCTCTGTCGCTGTAAATGCTTGTATGTGGCAGACCGTCCTGCCTGATGTTTCCAGCTGGTTTGGTCACCTATAAAGCAATCATGCTGTCACTTTCCTTGTGCCTTGTTTTTCTTGTTTTCTTGTTTTTCTTGTGCCTCCTGTTTAAGACAGAAGCTTAGAAAAATAAAGGTAAGTACACTGACTCTGAAAAACAAAAAGGGGGAGCTTTGCTTTTTGATGTCCCAGTCTACTGCTGCTATCCCCAGTGGCCTCATCAGTCTTGCTCTTGAAACCTCCTGAGAAGATGCTCTCCTGCTCCCCACCTCTCCTCTCTCCAGGGCTCGGCACTGGGCTATCTCCAGCTCTCCCTGTGGGTGCGCACCGACTGCTGAGGTCATGGAAAGCCTGAGGGAGGGTGACTCCTGGAAGTCACAGCTCATCTCAGCTTCCCTGGCTGTGAGGAACAGAAACCTTAAGTCTCTGTGGTTGTTTGAAAACCTTCAAGGTACTGAAGGTGAAGACCAGGTCTCAGTCCATCTCGCTTGCTCATCCTGCCTTTCAGACCCTGAACATGATTTTCCTTTGGCCACAGCAAAGCCAAAATGGGATGAACAGTGGCACTGTTTGTAAAATCGTCCCATTTTCCCCTTCATTTTTGCACATGCATTTTGGCAGAGCTTTCCTCCAGGGTGGTGACCATCTTCCCAACCTGTGAGAAACGTGCTTTTCCCTGCTACCTCATGCCTGCAGCCAGGGTGTGGAGGGAGAAATGAGGAACTGAGGAACGGCAGGGCTGGGGCATGGGGAGGAGGTGTTTTGTCAGTTCTGCGGAGAGCACCTCATACCATCCTTCCCCATGGCACAGGTCCTGTTCGCTGCTAGCCCCTCCTGGCAAGGATTAGCACTGTAAGAGCAGCGTTGCTGCTGAGCATCTCTCTCACCCTGCCTGCCGTGTGATCTCAGCAGCCTGGCATCCCAGGGAATGAATTCAGTCAGTCCTGTTGGTCCTGCATCCTGGCTGCTGCACAGTAATAAGACTCTTGGCAGAATGAGCAGGAGGATAGTTACCATTTTGCACTCCTGGCATTGCATGGCAAAGAAAGAGGTGTGTTCGGCAGCCTGGGCTGCGTTTGTGTGTAATCAGCTTGGTCCGTGTTTCTAACCCGAGTTCCCTTTGCTGGTCGGGGGGTTACGGCTCTCCAGTCCGAGCTGGGAAATGCTGTGCAGCTCGGCAAGTCCATTTCTGGCAGAAGTGCAGTAGGCTCAGCGCGGGACTGAAAGCGTAGTCAGCTCCTCTGTGGAGGGGTACAATCATGAGTAGCTGCTAGTGGTGGCAGGATACTGGTCTAGTGGGAGAAGCAGGGGCAGTCAGGAATTGTGCTCTGTGGGGGTCAGTGGAGGCATCCTTGGCAGCTCTGTAATACAAGTGTATGACTTACCAGCGTAGCTGGAGTATGATCAGTGGATTCTTTGACTTCTTCACTAATGAGATCCAGTTAAAAAGGGGACCAAATGTGGTCTGAGGTAGGAATTTCTGGGGAAGAGGTTTTTGTTTTGTGTGAAGTGGATCATGTTCTGAGCCTTGCTAACCTGTTATCTGCCAGAGCAACAGCCACGATGCCTGTGTGGTTGTTTTCAGGGAGTGCTCTGATCCTCAGTGACCACCACACTGCAACAAATACAATAAAGAAAATAAGGGGGAAGGACTGTTTTGGTCAAATTTATAGAGTGAGCCAGTTGGCAGATGCCATTTCTGGCACGTCAGCCAGTGAGTGGGACTTCTGGTGTGCTGGACAGGGCAGGAGTGAGTCATGGCTTGTGAATGTCAGTTTTTCTTCCTAGCTTTAGTGGAATCCAGAAGGGAGGAATTCATATCCCACATTTCCCCCACGCAGTGCCCTGGAAACAGAGGTGACTTGTTGTTTTTCTTCATGGTCGCTGTGAGCTGCCTGCAGAGCTCCCAGGGAGGCGGTGGGCAGCTGCGTGTGCAGTCACGGCAGTGTACAGCGAGCGGGCAAGCCGGGCACGGGGACACGTGTGTGGCAAGCACTGCCTTGGAGCGGCCAGCGCTGGAGCAAGGAGGGGTCTCAGCTGTGTGTGGCGAGTGCTGGGATCAAGGGCCGTGCCCATGGGAAAGTGTTGGGCTTCGTGCTTGGGGGTTCGGCTGTTGTAGCATAGAAGGGATGGGTCCAGTCCCGTGTGGAACTACAGCTGGCTGACTAGTTGAGCTGCCTGCGAGCTCCTGTTGGCAGCGGCAGGTCCCCCCGGCTGTAAGGGGTGGCCCTCTTCCATCGTCACTGCGAGTCTGGGCTTAGGTGGGGTCTGCCAGAGGTGAGGTGGGGGGTTTGATGTGGGCTCCGATTTACCTTGCCCAGTCAGAGTGGTTTTGGAGGGATAAATTTCCCATTATTGGGAGGACCTGTGTCTATATTTGGGGAGTGGGAAGTGGCGGGCTGGTTTCTGTGCCTCTGAGTCCCAGTTTGCTGGTTTTTTCCTCATCTTGAGTGGGGAAATAGTACAGGCTTTGCGCCGAGCTCCTGTGCTGTACATGGGGAATGAGGCTGTGCTCAGCCTCGCAGATGGGCTCTGCAGACTAACAAAAGCTGCTCTGTCCATTGTGCGCTGCCCAGGGCTTACCTCCAGTGTGTGCAGTGTGGCCCCAGACTGGAGGGAAGGGAACTGAAACCATTGTGCTTACAGCAGGAGAAAAATCCCGGTGGCTGACTTCACCAGACCATTTATTTACCCTCAGAGCTGGTCAGGCACTGGGGAAGCGTGGATCCTGGCTCCCCGGTGTGCTGCCAGAAAGCTGGGAGCAGGAAAAGCAGACACAGTTGCAGGGGAAAAAACTCGGCTTTCACTGATTTAACGAGCTTTGCTTTGGCTGCATCTGTCTCTATGTGGAAGAAAACCCCTTGCAGAAAAAAGGGAGTTTATTGTTTGCTACTTCATCCAGAATTTTAACAAGTTCTCAGAAAAAAAAGAAGGGAGGAGCAAGCCAATTTAGAGAGCAGTGAAATATCCAAATTAAATCAGTGCAGCTGTATCAATGTAATTCTTATCAGTGGTATATTTACAGCGTGTAAGTGGGAACCTGGTTTGCCTGTGTATGAAGGGCATAACTGCTGCACATCAGCAGTATCCTCCCAGTTTTTGACATTGATAATCATGTCGGGCCAGTTCAGGTGCCCTCTCCCTCTGTCACCCTGACCAAATAGTCTTTTTTTGTTCTCCTGTGTCTGTACACGTGGTTAGTGGTTATCAAGTCAGGTGCTGCTGCCTGCACATGCACCACTGCAGTGAGGAACTTCTGAGAGGCAGGAGGGTGGTCAGTGCTGAAACACCCTTTCACCTGAGGTCAGTAATAGGAGGATTATTTTCTGTCTCAGAATTGCCCTGATTATTTCCAGAATGGATTTTAGAGTTTTATCTAAATTCTTCAGAAGCAAGAAGCGGGTTTTGGTTTCCAGGTTCCCTTGATATCCTAGAGGGCCCTCATTTTCACAGCGGGTATTTAAGTACTGACTGAAACTTGGGCCAAAATGAAGGTAGTTCCTCGATTTCTTCAGAAACTTTTGGCTGTGGTGTTCCTGGATTCTCTCTGAATATTTTTTTGCTTTTAATGTTTAAGGACTTACTGAGTGTCTTAACCTACAAGGGAACAGTGCTGTGGACTGCTTTTCTCCTGCTGCTCACTAATGGCATGGGGCACACAGAGAGACAGATGATAAGCCTGCCCAACGCTGGATGTTTGCTGTGTTCCTGTCTCTTAATGTGCAGGGGCAAATGTGCTGCTGCTTTCTGCTGAGCTCAGCGAAGTGGTCTGAATTCTGAGTATGTGCTAGTAGCATTTGGAGAGGCTCCCAAGGGACAAAGTATGTGGTTTCTCCCATCTCTTAAAGTCTTCCTGAGGCTTCCTGGTATTTGAGGGTTAATCTAGGGTATCCCAGAGTTGCAGAGACTCCTTTTAGCCTTTAAAATTTTAACCTTTAAAATAACAGGAGATCAGATGAGATTATATACTCCCTCTTGACTTGAAAATTGACCTACAAGGTGGGGGGATGGGGAGGATTAAGTTTCAAACTCCTTTTAGGCTTTCATTTCATGAAGTTTGTTCATACAGGGCAGGGGTAACCTGGGGGTGGGGTGGTGGAGAAATCCCAGGTAGGATTTCCCAGCTTCGTTTGAAGTCCAGCTGTTTTGTGCTGGCAGCTGTTAGAGGAACCCTTTCCCAGTTACTTATTCCTGCCAGCTCTAAATGAAACGGATGATACGCTGAGACAGACTGGCCCGAGTTTTGCAGTGGTGATAGCTCTGTACCCTTGGTGGAGAGCTGCCCTTTGCCTGTGCCTGTATTTGAAGTGGCGGAGAGGTCCTGAGCAAGCCCAACTCCTGGTGCCTCTGCCTGCAGGTCTGCGTACGGGCTGGTGGAGCGAGGTGTTTCAGGGAAGTGGTTGATCAGGGCTTGCGGCTGGGAGGTTTCTTTAGAACTGGTTGGCATGTGCTCTGGGGTCAGGGACTTCTTTTTATCTTTTTCCCCTGCCCCTAGCCTTGGCGAAGGGCCAGCAAGTAATTTCCTGGAGGACAGCCCTTGCCTCCCAGTTATTTATTCTCCTGCTGGTGCCTCCCTGTCAAGTTTGCAGGCTGGTCTAAAAACAGCTGCGTAAATGGGTTTGGTGGAGTCATTAAAACCTGCTACACAAGAGCAAGGCGGAAGGGGGAGGAATGTTTTATTTTTGGCTGGGGGTTGTTTAATTTACTGGAAGAATGGTCCTTTTCAAGGCAGCCTTAAGCAGCGTGGATTGAGCATTGTTTCCTGCATCGCTCCTATAGCAACAGGAGAGAGGCAGCTCCTATGGACTTGGACTTACAGCTCTGGGAAATGAAATGTCATTTAATTTGCCCTTGACTGTGCTTGATATTTGATCTGACTCTAGTAAAATGTTTTTAGCTCTGGAGAGGAATGTAAGTCCTCAAAGCATTCAATGATCGCTCCAAAACAGCCTTGGCGACGCAGACATCATGGATATATAAGGACCTATGGGCAGAAGAGACTTCTTGGCCATTCCTGGTGCTGCTGCTAGCAAAGTGGGTAATTAGAGGTGCGAGCGTGTTCCCGCATGAGGTGGCTGCCCTAGGTAGGGAGGGAGGCTCCTAAAGATGTCACAGGTATCTCTCCAGCTGCCATGCTGAGGTGAGAGCTGCTGTCGCCCCGTTCTGTGGCTGCATGATGCTCCCTTTTCTGTTGATGCGCTGGGACGCTGCAGGAGTGGGTTGCCCTGTTCCTAGGACCGCAGGTACCTGCTCCGTCGCTGACATGTTGAGAGGTTTTCTCTGGCATGCCTGGCACCGGTCCTGAGCTAATCAGCAACATGGGTGAAGCAGTAAGACCGTTAACTGTAGTTTCCACTGTCAGATCCCTTCTCAGTTACTACGATCTTTGTGGAGTTGAAACAGATGAGCTGCCTGGGAGATATCCATGAGCTGACTCCAGAGGTTTTTGTTTTGTTTGTTTACACTGCTGAAACTTCGAACAGGAAGAGCCTACTCAAAGCAAAACAGGTTTTGTGCAAAAGCTAAAGCTGCTGCCAGCTTTTTATGTGCTTCTTGCTTTGTGCTGTCTGCAGTCATGTGTCTCAGGCACAGGCAGGGCAGTGCTAACAAGTAGCTTGAAAACTTTGCGTTTTACAGCTTCATGTTCTGCAGTGCTTTTCCAGAGGATGGAATAGCTCAGCAGATGGAGGATGGATGCTGAGATGCAAGGAGAGCGAATCCACCCCTTCTCTCTGCTGGGAGAGTCGCTTGATCTGTCTGTGCTTCTATTACAACGTGTTACATCTTTTTTTCTTTGTTGGGGTGCTTTGAGGAGGGAAAGGGTCTTCCAGGCAGTAAGATTATAAAACATTGTGTCATTGAGAAGCTGGAAATGTACCCTATGGTGGCAAACTGGCTGCCTGCCCTCTCTTCCAAAAACTGCTTCATGTATTTTTGACAGTGGGATTTAAAGTCCCACAATTCGTTCATGAGCTCGGTGAGGTGAAGATGATGACCTGCCATGGGATACGTACCTGCTGCTGTGGGTAGGTGGAAAATCTACTGGCTTTTAGCTAGTCACCTTCTCACTGCAGAGTTGGTGGGGAATTAAAACTGAAAGTACCTCTGCAGTGAGACCGCAGCCAAATTTTGAGTGACTCTGTGCTAGCTACAACGTAGCACGTGTTCTTAGGTTAGTCTTTGCCCTAAGCTCAAACCACAGTGTAAAATCCCAGCGATTTGTAGGGAGTGAACAAATAGTTGTCATCGCTGCATTGTTTGGAGAGCACTTTGAATTCATGTACAGAATTGCCTGAATAGACTTTGTGGGGGCTGGGAGGATTTTTATCCTCCCAGGATTTTTAGTGCTTGTTGGCTTGGTCCTAGTGCTGGCATGGCTACAGGGCAGGGAGGTTTTGTGAGTGCTCCCTGAAAACGCTGAGGACCCAGTGGCTTTGCCTCTGAAAGCTGAGCAGAAAATGAATGTAATGAATAGGAAGGTAATGAATGGGAAGGGATCAGGCGGAAAGCTGATTCTGCACAAATTGTTTTGTTGAGAAATGTGGTTTAATGCTACTGGTAAGTTCTCCAGTGCAGACAAAGCCCTGCTTTAAAAAACACCCCCCCCACCCACCCCCACCCCCCAAAAAAAAAAACCCCACCACAACTCTATTCACGGGCACTGTGGGGTTTTTTTTGTTTGGGGTGGGTTGAGTTGGGAAAATAGAATTTAAAATACTGATAGGCTGCAGTGAAGAGTTTGTCGTGTCTGTTGGCTAAGCCTGACCGATCTGAACTGTTGTTCCTGGTTGTGGCAAACCCTCGCTGCTATGAGCTCTCTGCAAACACATGCCAGGCACTGATTTCTGCGCTTTGAGTGAGAGAAAAGAGGCGGTTATTGTTCCTCTCCTCAGTTCAACGACTAGTGAAGTGGTTCCTGTGTATAAATAGCGTAAAGTGCTTCAGGATCCTTTGGGATAAAGGAGGCCTTATGAGATACAAGAGGATGCTGTTTGACGCAGAAGGAGTTCCTGCTGGTCGTGCAGTGCGTGCCGGTCTCTGGCCGGCCCTCCAGCTCGCGGTGGGGACAGGGTGCTTGGAGGGGCAGTTTGTTTCCCTGGTTATCCACTTCTGGGAGCAGCAGACAGGGGCTTTCTGCTCGCAGGAGGTGGTTGTGTATGTTTTGTTAGGACCAGAGCACCCTGTGAAGGATTTTTTGTTTGCTTTGTCCTAAAAGAGTGCTAGAGCACAGACGCACAGAGTCCCAAACATGCTCAATCACTCTTTCATTCTCTCTCACGCTTTATTTTTCTTAATGGTTGTGAAATTGATTTCACGCTGAGTTTCCTTTTATCTTCAAGGATCCCAAAGCCAGCCGCCACCTTGCCCAGGTTTGATTAACCCGCTCATAAACCCCTTAATTCACAAGTATGTGTGTGGTGCTGAACGTGTAAATCCTTGCTGAGTTTGAAATTTATGCTTGCTGTTATTTAGGCTTCAGTGAGTCCCTCACCTGGGGAGTAAACAGTCTTGAAAAAATGGGTGGAAGGGCTAAGTGCTCTTCTCCTGAGAGACAGCTCTTGTCTCAAAGAGCAGACAGCTCCTCAGGTGTATTAGGCACACAATTCCTTGCTGGATACCTGACTGTCATCAAAATTAGCAGGAGTTAAGGGTCTACATCTCTCTTGTGGGATCTATTCAAATGCAGCAGCTCGAGCCAGGGTAGAAGAAAGGAGGCATTTGGCAAGCATCCCAAGGGATGACCGCAGGACCATGATGTGCCCGTGGAGATGATGTCTGGACCCAGAAGGCGCTGAGGTGAGATCCTCCCAAACTCCCAGGATGGGATCTTGCTTATTTCTTCAGAAAGGTGCTCTCCCAGTGAAGAGGTAGGGCCAAGAGGGGTCTGCCAGGTGATCTTCTTGTGGAATGTAGGTGGCTTTCCAAGTTGTCTCCACCTCTCCCAGAACCACTGTGCCCATTCCTGGTAGGAGCCCGTGATGTGCTGGGAAACATTGCTCTGTATTCCTCACCTCTCAGCAGCGCCTAAAAGGCTCGGGGCGCAATCCTTTTGTGCTGGGTGCTGTACAGTTGAGGAAGATGACTGTGCCCTCAGGAGCACGTCATCAGTTTAGACAACAGGCAGAAGAAGATGAAGGCAGTTTCCAGGCTGTGGTCTGGGGAATGTCATTCAGCAGGGCCAGATGAGTTCAGCTTCCATGGGAAGGGTCAGGGAGGAGGGGTTTGGACCAAAATCTGTTCTGTGTGCCTGCCCCGCCCCCCCCCCCAAGTATAAATGACAATTCCTGAGAAGGAGCCTCTTTGCCTCACTGGATGTCTGGCTCGTGTTTTGCGTTCTCCCTAGCCCTAGAACCACAAGTACATTGACTTCCCAGCACGTTCCAACATGCTGAGATGGAAAGCAAAGCATTCCGCTTTGCATCCTGGGTCAGCGCTCAGCTTTGCCTCTTGGCTCCGCTTCCTCTTCCGAAGGGGCAGGAGGGTGGGAGCAGTGTGCAGCAGATGGATAAATGGCAGGGCACAAGGGCTGCTCAGCCTCGGGACTGAGGGTGCTTCAGAACTATTGCTTGCTTTGCAGGTGACTGTGCTGCTGTGCCTTCCCTCCTCTCCCCAGTTCCTCAGAAGGCTCCCTTGTCTGGTCTTTGATGTTTCCAGGGGGTTTTTTGGCCTGCTTCTCGGTGGCTCAGGTGCTGGGTTTTCCACTGTTTCAAGAGATGTTTCTGTGGTCTAGAGGCTACATAGTAATGTGAATCAACAAGTTTCTAGCTCTTACCAGAGCATTCCTTTTCATAGGGAATGGAAGCAAGGGTAAGCAAGCTAATTACAAATGAAGGTGTGTCACCCATACTATGCTAGGTAAAGGGCTGCAGGAACCTCTCCTTGAAGATAATAGTAACTTAAAATGGTCATGAATTGTGTTAAATTCGATCTGCTAATAAAAACTAACTTCTTTCCCTTGCTGGGTGGTTTGCAAACACCCCATTATCCCACCCAGGCAAGTCAGGAAATATTACTGCTTCCATATCCCGGTACGGGCAGTAAATACGAGTTTAAGCCTTAGGCTGTGAAGTCAGTTAGTGTCAGGGTGTAGATCAAAGGATCGTTAATTCAGTACCCAAACAGACAGGTTAGGGAGAAAGAATTGCTATTCTCCATCCTGCTGCCTGCCATGCCGATGGAAACGGATTGCAGGGAGAATTGAACCTGCTCGCTGTGGGCTGAGGGTGAGGTGGCTGGGCATGTGGCAGTACAAACGACTGCAAAAGGTTTGGGACCCTTTATATTAGAAAAGCAGGGGACAGAAGGGGTGCTGGACACCATTTTCCGTTACAGCAGCCTTATTCAGCCTAGCTACCTTCACAGACATGACAAGCCATGGGATGACATGCCAAGGTTAGAGGGACAGGCTGCTAGGAAGGGCCCTTAGCCTGCTGCTCTGCAGTGTTCTGGGTACACTGGAGCATGCCTCAGATCTTACGGAGAGGAGCCAGGGGCTTCTGAGGTAATAGGAGCCAAGAGGGAAATACCAGTGAAGTACCTCAAAGGAATTAAGGTGTGTTCCTCTAAAAAGGTGACGTAGCCAACAGCCCAGCTGAAGTGCTTCTGCACCAGTGCACACGGCATGAGCAACAAGCTGCTAGGATAATAAGGAGGGCTTCTGTAGGTATGTCAGCCAGAAAAGCAAGGCCAAAGAACATGTACCTCACCAGTGAACATGACTGGCAACTGGTCACAATGAGTGAGGAGAAGGTTGAGGTACTCAACAGCACACGTCTCGAGTGGATGGACCTCAAGGCAGGGACAGGGGGAGTAAAGTCCCTCCAACTGTAAGAGAAGATCAGGTTTGAGACCACCTGAGGAGCTTGAACATACAGAATGGGACATGATGAGACGCAGGATCTTGAGGGAACTGGTTGATGTATCTCCACGATATTCAAAAAGTCATGGCAGTCAGGTGAAGGCCCTGGTGACTGGGGAAAGGGAAACATCGCACCCATTTTTTAAAAGGGCAGAAAGGGACCGCTGGAACTCTGACCTGTCAGCCTCTGGGCCTGGGAAGATCACGGAACAAGATCCTGAAGCTGTGTTAAAGCATACGGAGGACAGAGAGGTGATTCAAGACAACCGGCACAGCTTCATCAAGGGCAAGTCTTGCCTGACCAGCCTAGTGGCCTCTCTGTGGCGGAGTGACTACATCAGTGGACAAGGGAGGAGCTGCAGATGTCACCTCTCTGGATTCTGTAAGGCCTTGGGCACAGTCCCCCACACAACCTTCTCTCTAAACTGGAGAGATACAGCTTTGATGGGCGGACTGCTTGGTGGGTAAGGAATTGGCTGGATGATCACATCTAGAAGGTAGTGGTCAACAGCTCAAAATCCAGATGGAGATCAGTGACCAGTGGTGTCCCTCAGGGGTCCATACTGGGACCAGTACTGTTAGATATCTTCACCAGTGACACGGACAGTGGGACCGAGCGCGCCCCCAGCAAGTCTGCAGGTGACACCAAGCTGAGTGGCGCAGTGACGACCCTGAGGGAAGGGATGCCGTTCAGAGGGACCTGGACAAGCCCCAGCAGTGGGCCCACCTGCACCTCCTGAGGCTCAGCCAGGCCAAGTGCCAGGTCCTGCACCGGGGTCGGGGCAGCCCCCAGTATGGATACGGGGTGAAGGATGGAGAGCAGCCCTGCGGAGAGGGACTTGGGGGTGCTGGTGGGTGGAAACTGGGCGTGAGCCAGCAACGTGCGCTCGCAGCCCAGAAAGCCACCCGCGCCCTGGGCTGCGTCACCAGCAGCGTGGGCAGCAGGGCAAGGGGGGGATGCTGCCCCTCCTCTCCGCTCTGGTGAGACCCCCCTGCAGCGCTGCGTCCAGCTCTGGGGTCCTCAGCACAGGAGAGACACGGGCCTGTTGGAGCGGGGCCAGAGGGGCCACAGAGATGGGCAGAGGCTGGAGCCCCGCTCGGTGAGGGCAGCTGGGAGAGCTGGGGCTGTTCAGCCTGGAGCAGAGAAGGCTCCGGGGAGACCTGACAGCCGCCTTCCATACTTGAAGGGGGCTCACGGGAAAGGTGGGGACAGACTTTTTAGTAGGGCCAGTAGTGATAGGACAAGGGATAATGGTTTTAAACTTAAAGAGGGCAGACTGAGACTAGATAGAAGAAATTTTTTATGATGAGGGTGGTGAAACACTGGCAGAGGTTGCCCAGAGGGATGGTAGATGTCCCATCCCTGGCAGTGTTCAAGGCCAGGCTGGATGGGGCTCAGCAACCTGGTGTGGTTGAAGATGTCCCTGCTCAATGCAGGGGGGTTGGACTACGTGACCTTTAAAGGTCCCTCCCAACCCAAACCGTGCTATGATTTTATGATAAATGTAGTAAGGTTGTGGAGAAACAACCTCTTGACAGCACCTTCCTGTGGCTCTGTGCCGGTCTGAGGGACACCCTGCAGTGGCAGGGGAGTTCAGGGCAGCAGTTTTCCAGCAGAACCTGGTGGTGCTTAGGACCCGTGTCTTGATTATGCTTCAGCAGTGGTAGAGGCTGAAGAAAATGGTGACTTCCTAGTGTGTGTGTTCTCTGCATGTGCCCTGCTCTGGTTTGTGCTCTGTATCCTGGGGCTTGTAAGCCCTGGGAGCAGAGGATGGATGTACACAATGAGTTCTGCCCACCACTTCCCTCTTCCCAGGCAGTTCCTGTGGGAGGGTTAGGAGAAATGATCATTTTGAGGCACTAACACCACCTGGGGCTTCACCCTGCTCAGAAGGGTCTTCTTCCTGAGCTTCTCATGGGGTTACTTTCAGGCCTTTTGCACTAGAATGAGTTGTCGTGGTGTCTGCACAGCCTTGATGGAAACAATAGCAGCATTTACAAAAGGATGCAGCAGGGAATATAAACCTGCTCTGACAGCTTCCTACCGTCCGAAGGTCTTCACGCTGTCACAGTTAGGCTCTCTCCCATTATCCAGTGCACCTTTTGCAGTTTAATCAAATGTGTGTGTAAGCTGTATTCTGAAATCAGGCACTCTTTATTAAAAGGAAGACGTGATGCCGAAGAATGTTATCAAATACCGATTCCCGGAATAATCTTTGACATGGTTTGTGATTCTCTGTATCTCTCTTCTTTTTCAGCTTTCTGCTTTCCTGAATCCAGTGGAGGACCAGAGCCAGCAAGGAGAGAGGGGTTGGAAGAGAGCACTTGAAGAGGACTGCACATTTGCGCTGGTGCTGTGAGCTGCTTTGGTGGTGAAAGGTCAGCGTCAAGGCTGTTGACTGTTGGTTTGGGGTGGATAATGGTACTCGGTAGTTGTGTAAATCAGGGCTCTTCACCTGCAAGCTTTAGAGTTCCCCTCCTGGGAAGGCTTTACTTCATGACTTCTGGCTGCTTTCTGGGCTGTGCGAGATGGGCTGGCAAGTTGATAAGCGGCTGGAGGCTTTTTCTGAGGATGTTCAGTGGGGTAGGTAAAGTGGCGGTGGTAATATTTTCATCTTACAGAGAGGGAGCTTGGAGAGGTCATGCTTTCAAAGGCTGGAGTTTAGCCTTGCTGGAGAACGAGGTCTTCAGTCAGTTTGCTGAAGGTAATAGGTTATTGGCCCACACCTGCACTGTGCATACCAGGGAGGGGACGGTCGTCTTTGTTTGCCCAGAGCTGCCTCCAGGCCAGGGTTACCGGCCCAGCTCACACAGATAAACTGCAGCATGGTGGCAGCGTGCCCGCTGCGTGTGCGAGGTGGCTGTATTGGCAGAGGGCTGACAGCGTTGGACTTGCAGCCCTTTGCGGGCTCCATTTTCATAGCAGGATAGGTGCGGAGGGGTGTCCTGCAGCGAGTCTTTCTTGTGCATGTTGGCAAAGGTGTTAGAAGTTACCTAACTGCTGGCATACAAGTTATTATGAAATAGACATTACGGATGTGTTGGATATCAATTTTCTTGCTATCATTCAAAAATCAATACTTAAAAATAATGACGCTTTTAATGGCCTGGGAGCTATTTCATTTGCTTTGGCATGGCTTCTTCCCCATCTGTCAGACACTGCTTTAGGGCAGGTTGTGCAGAAAAAGCCTGCGGGCCTGGCTTTCTTTGCTGTTTAATTAAGTCCTGTTACTGTGCAAGTTGAGGCAAATGTACCAAGTGATGTCGGTGATGACTAAATGAAAGTCTCGCCAGCAGGAGTGTGTGTGTGTGCGTGCATGCCACGTGCTTTCTGAGCTGGCATGTGGGTGCACGCCTGTGTGGGCCTTTGGGCCTGCAAATAAAAATACAGTGGTCTGGCGTGGGATAAGCAGAGCAAGTCCTGCCATTGAGGTTTTAGGTGGCTTGATGCCACAAAACAGCGGTTTGGCTCCAGTTCCAGGTGCTGAGCACCTGGGAACACAAGCACTGCACAAACTGCTCAACTTCTGGTGGATTCCTGTTACCCGGTTTGTCCTAAGGTTCAGTCTCAGTAGGATGAGAGCCCAAGAAAATCAGACCATGGAATGGCTTCACTTTTGAGGTGACCACTGCTTTGCCTGGCAGTCATGCACTGTGTATGCTTACCCAGCTGGTGGGTTGTGGCTTGCAGTCAGGCAGGGCAAGATGAGCTCACTCTCTTTTTCTTTTTACTTTTTTTGAGGTATTTGTATATGTGGGTCATCCTTTTCCTTCTTGCTTTTTGTGTAGGTGCTTCATTATTACTCCATTCTCTCATACTTCATTACTAGCATCTTGCAATCTTTGATGTATTTGAGCCAGCACGTCTTGTAAACGGTTGGCAAAATCACTTTACCAGACGTTTTCTCTCATTATAAGTATGGATTTTACTAACCCCCAAAGAGGTGGTTCCAGTTCACTGGCCAAAGTAGCCCATACTGGCAAAACCACTTTTGAGGCAGTGAAATGGTGTTGCTGTAGGGCTTTTGCCAAAACACCTGTCACCTGGAGCCTGTCCTGCCTGCATTCCTCTGTCAGCAGGGGTTCTCAGTGTAGATCCTTACAACATCACTGGGCTTAGGGGAGGATGAGGATCCTGCACTGGAGAGGAGGAGCAGAGGCAGGGGACAGACTAAGGGACTTGCCCAAGGCCATGCACAAAGTCTGTGTCAGAGTGGAGAACTGGGTTCGAGCTGTTCAACTCCCAGTTTCTTGAATTAATCTTCAAACTGTTAACCCTCCCTTTCAGGCGCAGTTCTGTTGCACTGAGTTTGTCCTTGTTTTTTCCTCCCGTCTTCATGTATTTTGTTTTAGTTAGAGCATTTTTTCTCCTGGTCACTTACATCACAGTGTGTGTGGGCATAGTAGGAACCTGTTCTTGATTTCTGGTGAATTAGATAAAAATACCTGTATTCATTGTATTAAACATCACAGCCTGTATCCCATGATTGCTTGCTTAAATTTAACTTGCTGATGAAGCTCCTGTCTATGGAACTGGACCAAGTGAACTTCATTATGGGAGTGCTTTTGGTCTTCTAACCACTTTTTCAATTAGCAAAGTGCTTCCCATTATGAAGCTCATGTCTAATTAATATGTTTTAATGCATTGGTAAATACACCACTGTGGCATAGCTTGCCATTTTCTGTCCACTGGAGAGCTCATTCGCAATTACCGATGTGATTCAGAATAGACCTTTGCCTCAGCATTTTAAAATAGGATGCAACTGTGTGTGTTAGCTGATGTTGCTGCTGCTTGTCTGGTTTCAAGAGTGATTTGTGTTCACTTCTGAGGGTCTGTTATAAAGATGACTGAAGCCAAGAGACCCTGGTCACGTCAGGGAATTCAGGATGGGGCCCCCCATGTTCATCCCAGCGCTGTGGTGCAGCACCGGAGGCTCAGAGCCCTAGGTCACACTTAGCCTGCGAGACGGATTGTGGCTCTCCTTCCTGCTGCCTGGGCTCTTTGGGAAAGGCGTTTCTCTGGCGTCTCCTGCCCTTACTTGCTCTGAAGACCAGCACAGCTCCGTACAGCCTAACCCTGTCTTTGCAGGCGACAGGAGGTGCCAGGTCACCCTGTGTGAGGCAAGGAGCACAAACACTTCCAAAAAGAGGGTCTGGAGAGAGCTGCCTTTCCCTGAATAGCTCGCTGGGTGAGTCATTAAGCATGCAGAGACAGCCAGTGCCATAAGCTCTGCTCCTGGCTAGGAGGGATAGATCAAACAGGAGACAGCCCTGATTGCTTTCTGATTCATGACCTGCCATCCCTGCGTGAATCACCCTGCTTTATAAACCTGCAGCTGTTCCCTGCCAGCTTTCTGGAAACAGGCAGATCCTCTCCTCCCAGCAGCGAAGTCGAGCCGCCTGAAAGACTTGTACGTGGTGCTTGGTGGAGCAGGACCTGCTCTCGGGGGGAGTTTCAGACTGTCATCTGAGTGCAAGTACAGTCTCAGTGGTGTGTCTGCCCAGTCCTCAACCAGAACAAGATGCCGCTTGGTCTGGGGTTTCTGAGCTCTCAGATTGGAAGGAGGGACAAGTTAGCATCCCTTGCTAGGGCCCAGCACCTGCTGTATGGTCATACATGGAAATACCTGCAGTGGCCTATTTTTGATGGGGGACATACCTTGAGGGGAAGGGGAAAAGGTTCCTGAAATCCTCTGGAGCAAGCGGGGAACTAGGCCAAGGAGCCAGCCCAAGGACAGGAAGCATCATTACCTTCCCCAGGCTATCAGTGATAGGAACCAGGGTCAGTTTCAGCAAACTTGGGGTGCATTTTCCTCTACAGACAGCGCTGATGTTAGAAGGGGATGGCAAAAAGCCAAGCACAGCCCTTAGATCTGTTACTGGAGGGCATCTCTCTGGTCTGGGCTGAGGTACCTGTTTTGGGTTGTGCCAGGGTGTGTGGCTGTGGGAACCTGCCTCGCTGCTGCCGTCTGTTCTGTGGCTAAATGAAGCCTCTGGGAACCGTAAATCTGTCACCTTCCTGAACGTTGCATTCACAGGGCGTTTTCTCATTGAGAATTTACAAGTCTGTTCAGTGCCTACGGTACCAGCAGCAGCCATTTCTCCTTGATGCCCCAGGCCTGTTTCTGCTGCAACAGGGTAATTAATCTGAGCATCGCTGGAGGTTCTGATCGCTTCTGAAGATAGCTCTGAAGAGTTATTCTCCTTGATATACGCCACCATCTCGGAGCTGTTCCCTTTGCCTGTGAAACAGCCTTCTGCTGCCAACTGTTGTTGCCAGATGTTATTCTAGAGAGAGATGTTTTCTTGTGAGATGGTGAGGGGAAACGGGCACGGGTGGGACTGCTGGCATCTTCTCACCCTCGCCTTCCCTGTTAGCTTAATTTATTAGTTTCTAAAGCACAGGCCTGGCTGGGGTTTTCAAGTGGGCTGGCGTGACGTGAAAGGAAACAGTTCCCTGCAAATAAAATAAAATTACGCCGCAGAATGGGCAGCTGCTGTTCCCAGCCTTGGTACATCTGCCTGTAAAGCCAGGTATTAGCAGTGTAGTGGCAAAGATGCTACTGACTGACCCAGCCTGAGAGGCGATCGATGTGCAGCCTGGCCGTGTGTACCCTTTGCTCACTTTCTTTTACTGTCAGGTGTTTGGCAGTGGGCTTGCCAAGGTAGATGAGCGTCTGTATGGGTTGCGTGGCTGGGTTGCAGCTGCAGTGGGTCCCCGGAGGAAGCTCACATCACTTGTGGGAAGAAGCTTTGTCATCTAAGCGAACATGAAGCCTATATCTCTGGAAAAAGGGAGAGACTGCTCGCCTGCCTGCTTCCAGGGAAACTGCTGCTTTAATAAAGCATTTTGCTCTGGTATGGGTGCAAGATGTTTGCATCGTTCGCTGCTGGCTGGTAGGGGAGGAAAGGGGAGATTTTTTAACTGAATGCAGGAGAGATGGTGTGGATTTGGTTGCACTTTTGCAAACTACCTCACACAGATGATACTGGCAGTGATGCTCTGGGCAATGCTTTTGTCCGGTCTGCCTGGCCAGGCAGTGGTGAGAGTATTTTTTTTGTTTTTGAGAGGTTCAGGTCTTCTGGCATCAACAGGCGACAGTGAAGTGACATGGAGCTGCACTTGCTGCAGAGCTACTTCAGGGAAACCTGCTCAGGAGTGTTGCAGATCTGTAACACTGCACTGGGGCTGACCCACAGCGGACTCCCATTTGTTACGTATCTGCAGCGGCGTTTTATGCTGTCAGATCATCTGAAGCCGATGGTTATGTTTCTGCCTCTTAATAGCTGGGACAGCTGCCCTAGGAGACAGTTGGCCCCTGGGAAGGGCCATGAGAAATAAGCAGAGTGAAGAAGAAAATTCATTATTCCAGTGTATTGCTGGGGTTCAAAAAGGATAGGGCATTTGAGTGGATAACAAGCATGTTCCCAGTTACAGTTGCAAAGATTAAAAATAGCTCAAACTTAAGAGAGGGATCTATTTAAGGCAGTTGTAACTAATGCCAGTGAGGAAAGAATATTCTTTGGAGACAGATTATTCCGTAAATGTCAAAGACAGAGGTTTCTGTCACTGCCTTCCGAAGCAGCAGTTACAGGCTGCAGGCAGGAGCCAGATAAACGAAGCCCCAGACTGGTTATCCAGAAAAATCTTGGTTATTTCAGCTGAAATAGGAAGAAGTGAGCATGAACTGTGCTGAAGTTTCCTCACCGTAATGTTGATCACAATTCATGGTTTTGGCTTGACCTTTTGCACAACGGTGGGTCTGATCCCTCCACTGCAAGTAGTGATCTGAAGGAAAACGAGTCTCCCGAAGTGACAGCAGGATGGAGAGAGAGGAGGAGGATGAAGGCAGTACAGGAAGGCCACTGGCTGGTACCATCTGCCTCCCTTTTGCACTGCGCAAGGTCTTGTGCCGTGTAGGTCACCCAGATGGATACAGGAGCTCTTTATTTATCAAGCAGTGTCTGATGCACTTCAGCATCCCTGAAGTCAGTTGAACGGCTTGCTCACTGCCTTACCTCAGCAACAGGTTGGAAGTGTGAGCTCTTGCAGGAGGAGAGCAGTAATGCTGGCCTTTTGGGAGAGGGGGTGTGATGACTGACTGACTCAAGCTTTTCTGATTATTTTTTTTTTCCCCAGGAACTCACTGAGCCAGAAAGATGCGTGAGTATACCGAAAAGAAGGAAACATGTGGGACCATCTGTCTCAAGTACCTGCTCTTCATCTTCAACTTCTTTTTCTGGGTAAGAAACTTCAGTCTGTTTCAGAGGAACTGACAGGGCACTGCAGTTTTGGTGTCAGGAGTACAGAGATCTTGGGCTTGATGAAGTCTTTGGCAGAAAGCACTGACATCAGCGGTACACAGATTTCATGCTGTGGGCTGCAGTCCCATCCCTTGGGCTCGCCTGCCCAGGCTGCAGAAGTTACGGTTTGATGCTGTAGTCTCTGGCTGTTTCTAGGTCATGTTACCAAGTATAGAAAATAACAGGGAGCCGGAAAACAGGCTTTGTTTTTCACCTGGCGTGCTTTTTCAGAGAGCCTGAGGACTCCATTGTCTTGCCATTTCTCTCCTCAAAATGGCAGAGGGAGTCCTGGCAGTGGAGTGAGACAGCTAGAGCAAGGATAACAAAACACCTTCTTGCAGCTGGGTCCGCACTAGAGCTTCCCAAAGTCATGCTTTCCACCAGAAAGTTAGTGATGCCAAAGCATTGTCTTTTCCTTTGCTGCCTGGGACAGCATTGGAGTGTCCGTGTCAGACCTTTAAGGAAAACTGTCTGAGCTTACTAGAAGCTGCAAAGAACCCTCCAGAGACACAAGGCTTGCAAAGAGAGAAGGGACTGCTAGGAGTCTGGTTGGCTTCTCCGTGCTCATTTGCTGCAAGGGTTAGAGTTTAACCAGCCAGGCTGTTTAGCTCCTTGACTGCTTTCTCCCCAGATGTATTGTCTAGGAAGGAGATACTGGGCATGGTTGTCATTTATGGGTAGTATTGCTCCCTGACAAACAGTGGAAAGCTTGCTGATGTAAAGCTGTTTTCTTCCCCTCTGCTGCTGGGTAGCACCCCGGTAGACATTGTTTCCTATTTGCCCGGTGTGGCTACATTTGGGAAGGCTCAGGCCCGAGTATGAATTGCTGTACACAGGTAGATGCTTCAGATAGCATCCCAGGCAGCCCAAGATGCAAGCTAAATGGGCTGCCTTGAAGCTCGGCTCCTCCAGCGGACTGGGGCCTGCTCCTGGTCCCAGTGAGACCTCTGGGAGTCCTTCCTTTAGTGTAGATCATGAGCTTAGCTTCCAGAGCTGAGGCACATCCTGGTATCCCAGCACAGTTGCTCTGGGAGATGAGGAAATTCATACATCAGATGCCCTTCACCTGCTTGCTTCTCCCCTCCCCAGCTGGCTGGCGGGGCCGTGATGGCGGTGGGCACCTGGACCCTAGCTGAGAAGAGTGACTACATCAGCCTGCTCTCCTCCAGCACGTATTCGGCAACTGCTTATATTCTGGTGGTGGCTGGGGTGGTCGTCATGGTTACTGGCATCCTTGGTTGCTGTGCCACTTTCAAAGAGCGTCGGAATTTGCTAAGAGTGGTAAGTTTTGCTCGGTGGTTTTGTTTGGGGGAGCATTCACCCCGTTGCCTCTTGAACCATGCTGGGAGGGAGGGAAACATCTTGGCTATGTTCGGCATCAACATTGTTTGTTTGTCCTAGAGCAAATGCCCCCCAGGCCTCCTGCTCCTAACAGCACACTGTCCTTGTCCTAGGGGGCAGGTTCTGCTGCAAAGCATTTCCTTTCATCCACCCAAAGAATGTGCTTATCACTGCATGGTGCAAAAGTACCAAGTACAGTCGTAATACTTTGTGTAAGGATGTCTGCTTGAAACCATTCAAGGCAAAATCTCCTGGCTTTTGTCTCTTCTTTCTTCCCTGCCCATGCTATATTCTCTTTTGGAAAATGGGAAGAGAGAGGAAAATATAAGACACCTGCAACAAATCTGGCTTTTAATAACAGTAGGTTCATGCCAAGTGAACACCTTTTTTCAGTTGGTTGTCAAAAATCAAAACATTTCCAATGAATATTTTCCTTAATTGCAAAGAAACAATTTCAGTTTTGCTTCCACAAAAAAAAAGCCAGGCCAATCTGATAATCTGTTCCTTCTTTTACGCTGTTCCCTGTGTTACTTCCTGAGCTCCCTGCTCAGCCACCTACGCGGAAGTTTTTGACCAGCCCTAGGGTTTCTAGTCTGCTTCCTCCCTCTCAGATCTCCGTTTCGGTCTGGAGCGTGGCGCCAGTCCTTTTTAGTATCTGGGCTACAGCGGTGAGTGCAGTGACTGAAATAACAATCAGTGGTTCTTTGCTTTCACAGTTACAGAAAAGGATACTTCAGCAACTCTTCACCAGCTCCCTCCTTTGCAAATCCTCGTTCACCTGACTGTCCCATTTCCCCCTCTTTCATTTGGCTAGAGGAGCAGAAAATGGGAGTTGTGAGCAAGCCTGATGCTTGTACCACTGCTTTGAAGGCTTCGTAATCCCCATGAGAGGCAGAGTAGGGTCGGGAAGGGAGGATAAAACACAGAGGAGTGCATTGCTGGTGCTTGTTCATTAGGCTCCTGGTCTGTAGCAGTCTGGTTTGGCCTTGCTTCACTTAGTCTCCACGCCAAAGAGATCCCCCTTTGTCTTTTTTTGCCTCAGCCAGAAGCCACAGATCCAAATCCGGTGGGTTTTTCTTTGTTATTCTGCTACAGAAAACTAATAATTGTCTCTTGGGAACAAAAGGTCACTCTGTCTCCTTACACCACGCGTCCTTTTGGAGTGGCTGGTTGTGACAGGCCTATTGTCTCTTCTCGCTTGTGCTCTGCTTTGGTTGCCGGTGAGTAATCTGCACAAGAGAGAGGGCTGTGCTTGCCAGGGCTGGGTGAGCCTGGCGGGGGGCCTTTGCCAGCTCTGAGCTCAGACAGTAATTCTTACAGCTTTGCAGTCAGTGCCCTGGGGTCTGTGCCAGCCCGTCCCAATTTCTCTCTGTACCAGACGCCCGCATAAGTATGGGAGGGAGTGCTGTAAGCAGCAATCTCCGCTCTCCCCAGGGCTTCCTTGGTGGTTTTAGAAGTCAGTTAGGGCCAGCTTTGTTTGTTGTTTGTAAAAGGTATATCAGGGTTTTTTAGGTTTTTTTTCTGCTGAAGGCTCAGGAAGCTGTGAATTTTTTTGCTGCTTTTCTGGGCCCACTTCAAGGCTTTTCATGGTATTTCATTGCTTATCGGTCTCAGCCGTGGTACTTTTTTAATGTCATTGCTTATTTGCCTTCCTCATGTCCCTCCTTCAGACCACATCCGGTGATGTCCTGAGGTTTGAGCAGTAGATGTGGAGTTTCTCTGGCTCCATGAGGAGGCACGGCAGTGGGTCCGCAGCCTGGCTGGCCGTGATGCTGCAGTCCAGCTCTTCGCAAGCACACAGACCACTACTATCTTATACTTCAGTCAAGATGCATGTACACAAAAATACGCAAGCAGGAGTCACAGAAAAGGACCCATCAAATACAAGACTTGCATGTGAAGAAAGAGGGTGGCTTTCTTCAGGCTTGGCTCCTCACGCTGCCACTTCTAGTTAGCTACCTTGGATAGGGAGAAGGGAACACACGTTGGTTATGATTTCTGTTCTTGCCACACTTCAGCCTGGAGCACTCCCTCTGAAGTGAGATTGCTGATTTAGGAGTACGGTTGCTGTATATTTCTTCTTCAGGTAGTAGAAAGTTCTTGAGTGATTTGGATTGTAGGCGGGTTGAACCATTCTTCGGGTTGTTCAGAGATAACGCACTAAATCTTGGTGCTTCACTCTAACCCTTGAGGCTGGATGGAAGAAATCTGGACCCTGTAGATCTTGAGGAGACACCAGATAGCCCTGACTCTGGCTTGGAGCCAGAGTAAGAGTAAACTTTGCCTAGAGCCCACCCAGGTCCAGGCACGTGTCTACCACAGGCTTTTGGGTGATCCCACATTTCTGTCTTGTTCTTCAGCCCCTCAGGAAGTGAGTAGGGCATGTCCCTGCAGCTCGGTGCCAGAGCTGGCGTACTCTTCCCAGGGCAGAGCTCTGTAAGAAAGCCCTGCAACTCCTGGTGAAGAGCAAGGAGAGCAGCCCTGTACGCTGTGTGTGTCCAGAGTGTGAGCTGCTGCTCCACCATGTCAGCCCGATACTTGGAAGCAGCCCTGAGGCAACGATGAGACTGAGATAAAGATAATGATGCAGCGTATCAGTAGAGACAGGTTGGATTCGTGGGTGGCAGATGCACTAACTTCCCTTAACGAGGTTTTACAGGGCCCTTGTGACTCAAATTTTTTAAGGTCTGCTGGGTGTCTCTTTCTGCCCACCGTGAGCCAGCACGATGAGCTGAGCTGTGATGACACATCTCAACTCTACCTGAATGCCTCTAACATGACAACACAGAGCAGGGAAAAATAAAGATTTCCAGTTCATTGGTTGTTCTCAGCATCCTGACCCCTCCTTGTCAGAGAGATGATGTCAGGGCAGTTAGGGCATAACTAGATCCCAACAAAAGAAAGCCAGCCTTTGTGTCAAGGCATGCCAATCCTTTCTTGCCCCCTTTCAAACTCCTCTGAGTGTTGGGACCAGCCTTCAGCTCTCCCGCACTCCACTGGGTGACTCATGCTCCTGGTATGAATGGGTACCTTGTACAGGGTCTGCAGAGACCGGCAGCGTGGGGCTGGGGGGGGACCTCTGAGATAGGGTGCTCACATTAAAGCCTGGTCTGCAGATAAAACACAGCTGTCCGTCCTTCGTCCTTCGCAGCTGCTGAATCCCAGCAGGGGCAAAAGAGGAGGCCTGAGCCTTTGTGTCTGTCTTGCTTTACTCCTGCAAGGGGCTTGGCAATACCTAGCGGAGGAGGGTGCGCAGTGGGAGTGCCACAAAAGGCAGGGCGTGCTGCGTAGCTCAGCTTGCTGCCTCCAGGTCTTCACTGTCCTGCTTTGTGCCAGGAAGAGATGGTTTGATGTCCGGTTACGTTTGTAGGGAGCAGTTTGCTCCGTCCCTTGGGAACAGCCGTTTCTTAAGGTTGGGATAAAACAGAAAATGGGAGCTACTTTGTTTGTTCTGCCCTGGGGAGGCCAGCTCTTACAAGGACTTGTTACGGCTGGAACTGGTGTCCCCTCAGATTTATCTACAGAAAGATAAATTTAATAACGAGGGTAGAACAGCCTGGATCTGTAAGGAAACTGTTCGTTGCTGCCCAGGAGCAAGGCAGGGGCTGTGTGTCAGAGCAGGGGTTCTCCCTGGAAAGCTCTCTTTGGCCCTATGGAGAAAGTGGCCACGTCACCCTCTGTCTTCAGGCCTGCCCAGGCCTTTTAACCTAGTACCCACGTTCCTCCTTGTAGACTTGGCTTCCCTTCCTGTTTGTGGGTAGGAACGGTGCTCCCAAACAGTCTTCTGTACTGTCCGTTGGATTCTCCTTGTAGTAAGCAGGGCACATCCTTCTCCATTTCACTGCCATTAAGCCCTTGTAAGAAACAGTCATGTTCTCTTCTTGGTCTTCTGAGAGCTCTTCTCACTTTGAGTTTGAGATACTGACCTTTTTCCTCTAGATCCTAATTCAGAAGAACATAATAGCCACAGTCCTGAGTGTGAATCAGTTGCTTTGTTGAATCATCATTATAACATACTCCTTCGTAACTTGGTGAAGTGCCCTGAACAATATCAAAACAAGCAAAAGTTTCAGATTTTTTTCGTATTGATGACAGAATCAGATGTTTTCTGTGATAACGAGTGGTCATCGGGTTATCCAGCAACCGCTTTCCTTTTATCCTGTGATCTCATCTCAGTTGCCTGCACTTCTCCATTCTCAGCATCCCTCTGGCTTTGTAAGTTAAACTCACACTTGCTGCTGCTTGTCTTCAGTTATCCTCTGACTTGGTTTGTTTTTTTGTTTTGTTTATTTTTTTTAATCAGTGGGGTTGTTCCTTTCCTACCCTGCTGAGGTCTTAATCCCAGCCCCTGCCTTTGGACACTGCTGCAGAAAGAGCATCAATGAAGAGTGTGTTGTGCATTTTACCAGCGAATGAAAAGCTGGTTCCCAGCATCTCCTTACGTTCTGTTCTAATGTCTTGCTTTCCGCATTATTTTACAGTACTTCATATTGTTGCTGTGCATCTTTCTCCTGGAGATCATTGCTGGAATCCTGGCCTATATCTACTACCAGCAGGTGAGTGGACATTAGTCCTTAGAGACTCAAACCAGGGAGGGAAAACAGCTGGTTGTCATCCTGTTCCTCCAGCCAGAATTGGGCTTGGAGGCTTGGGACATGGGGTCTGGTTGTGGCTCGCCTTTCCACATGTCTGTACTCACTCCCCTCCCTGTACAGAAGACCTTGAATTATTTACTGGTTTTGACAAAGCGCTGGTGGTTACTCTAGGAAGGCTGCTCAGCCTTGCTACTCAGCTCCTCCATGTTGTTCACCCCTGTGTGCTGGTTTTCTGCAGAGCCTTGTAGAAGACCATTTTTGAGGCTGCATAGATATAGGAGCTTTCTTAATGCCCTCCAAGGCGTAGTGCAAGCAGCTCAAATCATGTTAGCGCCACTTACTGTGTTCAGGACATAGGAACGGTTCCTGCTGCGTCCAACAAGCTAGCACCATACTTCTGACCTGGCAAAGATAACGAATGGTCGAGCTGAGAGGTTCTTTCAGGTCAAGAAGTTTTTGAGAGCTTTACTGAACTGGCCCAGCTGAGGGGCTGGAGAAGAGCGTAGCCTCCCCACAGCTGCAGTTCTAGCCTGGCACTTTTTGCAGTTGCAGAGAGAAGAAGCTGAAGTCATCGCTTTGGTTTCAAAGGGAGTTTAACCACCAAGGCACAGACAGCCTGCAAAGTTGCTCTCATGTCTGGAAATCGATTGGAAATGGCAAATTAGGGTTGTTGTCAACTGGCTGTCTGAAAAGCAGCTGGACGTCCCATCGTGTTGGCTTCGCTGCCAGGATTCTTTGCCGTTCCTTTTTCTCTTGGGCCTTCTGTGTTTTGCCTGGCTAAGATGGGCGCTGGCGGTTTGCAAGGAGCCAAAGAGCCGTGCTGGCTCCTGCCAGGAGGGGCAGTGGTGCCAGTGTGCGTTTGTACCAGGGGAAGATCCACCTGGCAGGCATGGCAGGGAGCCAGGGTCCGTCCGTCCGTCCATCCGTCCATAGGCACGAGGTTCATACATGATAACGGATGAAGAGCTGATCCTTGGGTTGAAATAAGGGACAGCATATTCAGAGCTGGACCTCCAGTGCCTGAGATTGCTTGTGGGCATCTCTGGTCAACAGCTGCCCTTCCCTTGCCCTCTGGCTGACAAAGACCCCTCTTTCCTGGTTGCAGGCTGCTTGCTCTGTTTGCCGCTGGTTTTATTTCAGCCCTTGCTTTGGTATCCAAGGCTTGTGTGTGTGTGCGCTAAACTGTTTCTTCTGTTATCTCTGTTCCATGCTGCAGTTCTTCCCCGTGAGCCCGCAGGTAACTGCTTTTCTCCCAAGTAATAATTCTGCTAATGGACTCTCCTCTTTATTTGCCTCTGATGCCTTCCAGCTGCTGAACCTTTTCCTTTCTTTGTATTACACTAAGTCCTTTGCACTTCTGTAGAGCTTCCCAGCCCAAGATCTCAAAGCATTTTGCAAATGTTAATGAATGAAGCCTCATATCGTCTCTGTGAGGTAGGTGTTGTCCTCACTTGACGCATGGGGTTGGAAAAAAGTGTTTCAAAGGGAGAATAAACTTCAGACTGTATTTTGCAGTTTGGCATAACCAGATGTTTGACCTCTCATTTACTACTTAATGTGTAGAGTAAAAGGTGTACAGAGAGGCTGCCCACTTGTTTCGTTCATTGACCCAATCTAAAATGCATGTTGACATTGTTTATTGGTATAGGAAACTTAGCATTTCATATTTCATAGGTGTTGACTAAAGCAGTGTTGCTGTATGAACCAGGATGGCAAAAAAAAAAAAAAAGGATGCAGCTCTTTGGCTGTCACCTGGATGTTTGAGAAGAATTCATGTAGATTTAAAAGAGCCTCCACAGGATTAAATGTTTGAATCCAGTCACCTGAACATGCCGGTGGTTTATGATGATGCTTTCAGAAATTCTGTACTTGCGGAATCAGGCTTTGTCTCTCTGTCACTGTTACCAAAAAAGGCCTTGCAGTACTTTTGCAATCGCACGCGTAATTCCCTCCTGTGGCATCCTTTTTGATGCCAGTACAAGAGCTATTCAGACCGTGGCTTCAGGCCAGCATGCCCAGGACTCTTGATTTCTTCCTGCTCCTGGACAGAGTGATTTGTCACAATATTTTGTCACGGGCTTCAGAGGGAGAGGAGCACACATGGTCTTGTAGGCTTACTCATATTTTAGCAGGCACAGTTTTGTATTCTGTTTTGATGCAGGCATGTCTTGGCAATCTTACATATTCAAGGGGAGGACCCATACGGTGACGTGTAACACAGGCTGAAATTTGGTCCAGGAGCACATTCTTCCAGTTACTAAAATGGAGGCATGATCTGTGATCAGTTGGAAATAAGCCTGTCCAGTCCAACCTCGGAGGATGATCCTGAAGGAAGCTGTAAGCTTCCACTAGGTGCTCTGCTTTCCTCTTGGAGCATGCAGGGCTCTGGGTCACTCTGAGGGGTGACTTTGCTTTGTGATTTTATCCCACGTGTCTCTTCCATTCAGCTGAGCATGGAGCTGAAGCAAAATTTGAAGAACACCATGACCCAGAAGTACCGTAAGGAGGGAGAAGAGAGTGTTACCAGTGCAGTGGACAAATTGCAGCAGGAGGTGAGTGTCTGCAGAGGCAGGGAGAATTAATGCAGGGCTTAAAATCATGCACAAAAGGCATTGTGGGCTCCTGACACCCAGGATACAGATGTTTCTTCTGTGTGCGGAGTGTATGTTCTGCTGCTCCTGGTTCAAGGCAACGCTGGGTGAGGTGCAGGGCCAGGGCCATGCAACCGGCAGAACTGCACGGCGGCGCGATCCCTGGCGCCCAGCAGCGCTGGGGAGACTACATGTGAATTGCTCCCAGAGTGAACCGGAACAGCCAAGTCACTCTGACAGCTGTTTCTACTTACCACTTCAAAGCTTTGGAGGAGTTGCTGACATTTTTCATTAAGCTCCTCGGTGCCCTGGAGAGCAAGAGGTAATGAAAGAAGAGCCTTCTGTTGTGGTGGTGGCTGTGCCGGGCTCGGGGGTTGTTCAGGTGAGGGCTGCTGCAGTTCTGACAGGCTGTCCCACAGAAAGGACAGGCACTTCCAAAGCTTGGGGCCTGCTGTATGCATACTGCCATTGTAACCGGTAATTAAACTTACCCTGTTGTCACCACTAACGCTCTCCAGTCCGGCGGTTAATTGCTGAGGCAGCTGCAGGTGTGCTCTGGTTACAGTTCCTCCCAGCAGTAACCAAACGCCGCAGCTGCCGAAAGATGGATGAAGCTGGTATTTAGTGACGGTCTGGGGGGGCGTATAACACGAAAGCGACTAATAATTACAGGAGCCTAAAAAACCCCAAACAAACCTGTGGTATAGCTGGAGTCTCTCTGCAAAGGCTGGTGAAGCGCAGGGGCAGAAGGAGGTTGCGGTGCTTGCAGGCTCAGCCTTTGCTCTGTGTGTTGCAGTTCAAGTGCTGCGGCAGCAACAACTACACAGACTGGGCTGACTGCGGGTGGATCAAGTCCCCGGAGGCCAATGGACGGAAGGTCCCAGACAGCTGCTGTAAGACGATAACCGACCTGTGTGGCCGAAGGGACCATCCTTCCAACATCTACAAGGAGGTAAAGAGCCAAAGAGCTTCAGAGCCGCCTGTCACAAAGTGTGTAAAGGAGGCGGGCAGGGAGCGAGGGTGTTGGGTTATTGCTGCAAGCTGTCGGTAGGCTTCAAGGTCAGTGGGATTCCTTAGAAAGCAGAACTCATTTCTCTAGCTCAGCGTCCAGCCGTCTAGGCTATTATTTTATATGTAAATATTGATAAAAATAATAAATTACATTTCTTACTAGAGTATGCTAGCGATAGGGGGAAGTTGGGGAGAGGTTGTTGGTTCTGGCAAGAGACTTGGATGTGAGCCCTACCGTTGCCGCAGCTTCCTGCCGTTGGAATTACTCGGTGAGGTGCAAATGGGAACACTTCTGGTCCTTGATCGAGATGGTGGGATTGGACCTACAGCACGAAGAAACAGCATGTGGGGAAGAAAGAGGGCCCTGTAGCAGATAAATCAGGCCAGCTCGGGTGGGCTGCAGTTTGGGCTGAGCAGGTGGCTGGAGTTGAGATGGAGGGGCTGGGCTGTTTTCTGGAAGCAAACTGAATCCCAGACTTGAGTAAGCGAACAGGTAGCGCTCACACCATTTATTCATCCAGTTTGCATGAGGCTGGTAGAAGTTCGTGCGTTTATTTTGGCACCTTCCAGTCCTGCCAGCTGGCTTTAACTTGCTGACCGTGATGCTTTCTATGGGGTAGCATAGTCCTTTTTTTCCAATCAGTGGGACCAGCCCCTTGGCTGGCTGTATGAGCCTGGGGAGCAGCAGCCAGAGCTTTTTCCTTGGTCCTGTCCCCCTGACAGTTAGGGAGGGCTGTGGATGAAGAGGTGGCCCCTTGAGAGCAGGTATTTCTTCTCACAGTCTGTGCTTTGAGCAGCACTCGGAAGAGGAGTAGGAATTAACATCCGCATTAAGACAAACAAACAGCTAAAAGAACCAACCATATGTCTTTGTGGAACGAACAGGGAGATGAAGGCCAGTCTTTCTGATCTACCAAAGCCCCTCTCACTTATGGCTGCTTGGCTTGGGCTTGCTCTTCAGGAAGAAGACTCTCCCGTAAGAGTCTCCTTCTCTGGAGACATTCAAAACCAGTGAGTGTGCAGCCTGCGCTAGGTGACCCTGCCTTAGGGGGCTGCGCTAGCTGATCTCCAGAGGTCCCTTCCCACCCTGACCAGTCTGATAAGGTTTTTGCCTTCCAGGCGAGACCCGTTAGTGCAGAATAGAGTCCAAGGGCTAATGAGGTGTTTCTGAGAGCGCAAACCCACAGCCGCTGGAGCTGGAGGGGCAGGGCGGGCAGTTCCCATCCTCTCCGTGCTGTGTGAAGCTGGAGGTATCTGCCCCAGCTGCACTAAGAGAGGCCCTGGTGGGTGCCAGATGCGTTGGGCTAGCTCTAGGGGAGTAAAAGCTGTAAGGGGAGATTTGGATCCACAGTCAGATGCTGCGTATCATGATAGGAGGTCTCAGTCAGTGTTCAGAAGGGATTTTAGTGGCGTTGGGGAAGAAAAACCTAGAAAAGGGTCAGGTCAGGGAACAGGACTAACTGCTTCGTATCAGGGCAGCTGGGGCTGATGCTAAAACCTACTGCTGGCGTGGGAAAAGCGAGGCCTTTGCCATCCCTCCCTGGAGGGCTGTGTGCTCGCTCCTCCCCTCTGCCCGTGTGCATCTCGGTGTCCGTGTTCACCGTAAACTCCTGGGACCCCCAGCACCCTTGGGGCTCTGCTGTAGCCTACGCAATAAATCCCCCTGACGTTACCATGGAAAACCTGCCTCGATAGATTAAACAGTTTATTTAAAGGGAACTCTTCCATAAAAACCCAGAAAGTACTCTTACTGATTTATTTTTGCCTTATGACAACAAAAACTTGGGCTTGAAACAGGGAGGGAAAGGCCACGCTGCCAGCCAAGGCGGCAGTTGCAAGGCAGAGGCAGGGAGAGCCTGGCTTTCCAGGTTCACTCTGAAAGTAATCGCTGTCCTAGAGAGCGGTGGGAGGAATTTGCTCTTAAAAGGCTCCTGTCGTTAGAGTTCTTGGTACTGAATCCACTCAGGAGCATTTCCTTGGCCATTTGGTCTGATGGGGGTAAATAGCCTCTCCAGGCATGTGCTAGGCAGCGAGTGTGGGAACCTTTTTCCACGTATCTCTGAGAAAAATGACACGTTCCCGCCGTATGATGTGGCTGGTTCTGCTGCATTTCTCCCACCCTGCTCGCAGCTGCCTTGGGTTTGTTCGGTGGTTCCTGAGCCAGTAGGTCCAGAGCAATACAAACCAGCAGTTTACATCGTCAGTGTAGTTTTTCCAGTGGTGTCGGAGGAAGAGATTGCTCACAGATGCTGCTTTTTATAGCGTTGCTTTCAAGGGTCACAACCATTGGGTTAACGTGAACATGAGGTTAAAATGAAGCTGATTTTCCATGTCCCTCTCTTCACCCTGCAGAGTGGTTGCATTACCAAGCTGGAAAACTTCATTCAAGAGCATTTGAAAATCATCGGGGCAGTGGGGATCAGCATTGCTTGTGTGCAGGTAAAAGGGCTGAGTGGAGTTTTGGGGCTGCTGGGTAGAAGTTAAAGGAACCCCAGAGCTGAGGGAAGGAAAAAAAAAATCAAATGTTTTAGATTTTTCCCTGCCTGGCAAGGAGAAGTTGCCAGGTACTTCGGGGACCCAAGCATTCACTAGCTCCAAAGCCTTTTCTGGAGGTCTGTAACATTTACTCCTGGTGAAGGAGAGCTGCCAGCCGGGCAAGGGGGAGAGTCTGCTCCTGCTCCGAGCTGTGGGAAGGGCGGTGCAGGCCGCAGCAGGAGCTTTGGCAGCCTGAGAGAGACCTCTGGTGGGGTTGTGCCGTGGCAGCCCGCGCAGCTGAAGAGCCAGGCTGGAGGAGTTTCCTACCCTGCTCATTAGGATTGTTGTAAGTCATGCAGAATTTCTCCCTCGGCTGTGTCATACTGAAGAACGGCGCTGTGGGTCTGCGAAGGATTTGGGAGAAGGTGATGAATAAAGGGGTAGGATGTGGAGGCCCCCCCCTCCCGTTTTAGAGGGGAGGGCAGAGGATATTCTTTTCTTCCAGATGCAGATGTGTCTGGGAATTCCTCATCTTTCCCTTTGTTCTGGAAGGCAGCCAAATTACACCCCAGAGAAGCTGCTGGTGATGAATTACAAGGATTAGCACAGATTATGTTCTCTCTTGCTGCTTACTGTAAGCTGGAGTGTGGTGTCCCCCGGCAGGAGCTAGCTGCTACTTCAGTCTGGGTCCAGGCTGTTACTTTGCAGGCTGCTGCCTCCACTGCATCCGTTCTGTTTTGTCATGCATTTCTCTCTTCTCTTTACCCCCTGTAGATCTTTGGGATGATTTTCACCTGCTGCTTGTATAAGAGTTTAAAACCAGAACCCTATTAATAGCTGTGGGAACTCTCGTCGCTCCCCCTCTGCCACCTCCCGTAGCGCCTGCCACCCTGACCGCTCTCCACCACCACCACAGAAGTGTCTGTAACCTGAGGACTTGGCTCTGTAATTAAATGCCTCTCGAACCACGCGCGCCTTACCTGCCTCCCCTGCGGGGGAAAGTCACCCTCCTTGTTGTGTGCAAGGCAGCCAGGAGTTCAGCGGGGTCCTCGTCATTGTCAAGAAACCAAAGAGCTGTGGATCTTCTGCCAGAAGCTTTAGCGAAACAGTCCCTTGATACAACTCCGAAGCAAGATTTATCCAGGGCCATTTCTCTTGAGGCATTTCCTGAGCTAACAGGAAGGTTTCAGGATGCTATACAAGAGCATGGCTCGCTCCCTGAGAAGTGGCTTAGCAGCACCAGGCACTGACTGTGAGGAGGGGTGATGCTCCTGTGCTGAGCTGGAGCCAGATCCGAGTCTCCCGTACCTTGAAGATTTATCTCCCTCCTCCCAAGTGCGTGCCAGTGTCCTAACACAGCCGTTCTCTGCCCGAGGGGTGCCTGCCCGGTGGCTCGGGGCAGGAGCTACTCTCCCTGCTGATCAGGAGCACAACTCGGTGCAGTTGAAATCTTGCCATGACTCTGACGTTGCCATGATGTGGGTGCCTTAGGATTTCTCGGCAATCCTTCCTCCTCTTCCTCGAAGCTTCCCCCAGCACAGTGCCATTAGTGCCACGAGAGGCCTTTTATCTCCTAGCGATTCTGGAGCAGCGATGACGGACCGCTTTCCAGTTCTTTGGGGTCCAGTCCGTATTTATCAAGAGGCTTCCAGCGTGGGTGAGAGAACTTTGTTTCCTCCTACCTATCCCCTGCTTGAGGTTTCGTGAAGAGCTGGTCTGTTTGTGGAGCTGGCACATCTTGCTACCCTTTGGCCTGTTCGGTTTGTGGAAATGCCTTCCCCCATCTCTTACCTGCTGAAAGGTGCCCTTGGCTTGATTTTTCTAATTAAAATCTCCAGGCTTGTCTCTCTTGGGCAGGAAATTAATACATACAAATGTCTTATCAGCCTCCAAAGAGCTCATTAAGCAGCTGAGGGTTTTCTGGCTTTAATGAGATCTAGAAGGCCACTTTACTGGTTACTGCTGAGAAGGTCCCCCAGTGTACTTGGTAACTTGGTACTGCTGGGTTAGCCGTCTGTTTGCTGCAGAGGAGCAAGTTTTAATTAAATACTCTCTCTGCATTGGGATCCTGGGTACATACAGGATGTAGACGTCGCCACTGCCATGGCCTTAGTGCCACCATGATGCTAACAGGGTCTTAGCCTGAACCGATAGGATCTTGTGTGCCTCTTGGCTTGTTCCCACCTTCCTGGTAGGCCTGTTCCACCCACGAGAGGAAGGGCTGTGGGGTTTTGGTGTTTCAAAGCAGTGGAGACAAGCCCGTCTATAAACACACACGCCTCTTCCCTCTCCTGGCCTTTTAGTGGTGCCAGCTGAGCCCTGTCCCCTCGGCAGCAGAAAGTTAACAGGAGCAAAATCATCCAGGCCCCTAAAGGGTCTTGGCAGCATCGTGGAGTTTTTAGTTCACAGAGCAGAAATCTTGGACTGGTGCTAAAGGGTGACAAGTTAAAATTCAGAGCAGGTCAATCTGAAACTCCCCCATCAACGTCAGCCCCGTGAAATAATCCTTAACTAATGCAGAAAGAGAGGTGGGGAAACTGAGGTGTATCCTTGGTTCCACAGCAGTAGGAGAGAGGGGAAAGAAATCTAAATTATTGTGTAATGATCTAAAGGAGAAACCTCTAAATTACTTCTTGTTTTATAATCAAGTTCCTGACAAGTATTGACTACTAACTAAGAGGAAAATATTGAGCATGTTGCTTGAAGCAATATTTCTAGTTTCTTAAGCATATCTTCATAGCTGCCCTCACCCATTCCCTTCAAGTGTGTTGTACGGGGTTGGGAGGGGCCAGGAGGAGTGAGATATAAACACTGAGTTGGCTTGTGTCCATTGAGTTGTTTTATACTTTTTCTCTGTGTAATAATATTTGTTGCTTTTTTTTTTTTTTTTTTTTTTAACCCAGTTTTAAGTTGCTGGCCAATAGAAAAAATAAAGCTTAAGATTCTGTACTTGCTCTGTGTGGCGAAATGGAAGGGGTACCGTGAGCCGGATGGGTTATGTGGATTCCTCGGATCCTGCTGCCGAGGAGGCAATTCCTCGGGAAGAAGCTGGTCTGAGGGACCAGGCTGAGAAGCAAACTGGGGAAGAATCTGCTTTGCATCACTGATCTTGCCAGCCTGGTTCTGACCTGCTGCTCCGTGTGGCACCCTGAGAGCTGGCGTCCCGGACCTCAGGGTGCCAGCTGCTGCCCAGCGGCCGTGGGCTGTGCGCGGAGGGTCTGTGTGGCACCTCACCGCGCTCGCTGGGACACTTGGTGACCTCTCTTGGCCTTGTCACAGGCTGTGCTTTCTCGTCACGTGCAGCGTGCCGAGGCGGACGGAACGCGCCCTTTGCCATCACGTAACTTACGTTCGTCCTGCGGGCCAGACCGGCTGGGGGTACGGGCTGGCTCAGGGTTCAGCTGTGCTCTCTACACCCTGTTTCCACTTACCCCAAAGACAGTGGAGATCCTTCCCCTTTCCATCTGGACTGGAGGAACGTAGGTGGGCGGCTGCAGCGGGGCTGCCCCTTCCTACGCCGCGCGATAAGCCTGTGTGTGCTGGTGCACGGTACACACTACATGTGTAGAGTAGCTTGTAGCCACCTTGCTTCGCAGGCACGTCAAAAAGAGGGAGCAGGTGTGTGCCCTTTGGAGTTTAAGGCTGAAAATTACACATTCCGAGTTTCCGTACGCCTGTATTTGGCCAGATGGAAGCGCCTGCCTGCAGCTGAGGAGCGCAGCCGCTCGGTGGCTCTGGGGGCTCAGCACAGCACGCTGTGAATTCCGCCTCTGGAGTTCAAGTGCGTCTGATTCAAGCCGCTTGGCTCTGTGGGCAGCGGGGCCGTGGTGTCACCCAGCCCCTGGGAAGCTAGGGCAGGTCACGCTGGTGGTCCCTCGCCTGGAAGGGGAGGTTGCTGCTTCCAGCCCCGACAGCACACCTGGGTTTCCCGTTGCAGCAAGGCACAGTCGTGCAAGGCTGAGGCCGAGGGCTTGACCTCGCCTGCCCTCGGCTCAGAGCAGGTGCTTCTGCTGGAAGAGCCCACGAATGTGTTGGCACATGCTGAGGAGAGAGACCCGGGTGGCTCGGAGCGGCAGGGCGAGCCAGCGCCCCTGCTGCGGCCCCGCCGTGGGAAGGCGGATCACTCCTGAGGTGCCTCGGGTGAGGCGGGCGGGCGGGCCTGGCCCTGTACGAGACACTGTCCAGGGCCTGCGCGGTGCCTTCAGAAATGGCAGATTCCTTGTGGGGAGGGGCACGGTGCTCGGGGTGAGCTATAATCCTGCACAGCGGGGATGCTGGTGCCCACCAAATTCATGTCGGTGACTCGCTAGCACAGCGGATCGCCAGGCACACTGGGGGTTTGAAGTCCTTTTACTCTCTGCAGAGGAGATGGCTGCTGCTGTGTTCTCCGCTGCCTGTGCTAGCAGAGCGGGGCTGCACGCGCTGAGGCCGTCAGGCTCAGCACCTTTCTCTCCTCTGATTACAGCTCCTGCCTGCTGAGCAGGAGCTGCTGAGCATCGGGCATTTCCAGGCTTCGCTTTTTCGAGTAGCAAACTCTTGCTGACAAGGGAAGAGCAGTTTCTGCCTACGCAGAGTGTAGAGAGTGTCCAGCGCCCCAGCTGGGTCTGATCCTGCCAGCGGCTGCTGTGTCCCCCGCTGGGACGGCAAAGCCCAGTGCTCCCACCCTTGGCATCCCAGAAGCAGCTTCGATGGCTGCAGCGTGTGTCTCTGGCAGCTCTGTGGGGAGCGTGAGGGTCACACTGAGCCCTTGCACCCCTTGGTGGGTAGAGGCCAGCCCAGACCAGGCATCGACCCTGGGGTGCCGGCTGTGTGCTTTAGCTATACGTGTGTACCTATAGCTGTATCTGCGTATCTCCTGCCTTGCTGGAGGGTTTGTACTGCCTGCCCAAACTCCTACGTGCTGGAACCCCTTTACCCCAGTAACCTGCCACCGTAGAAACGTGCTCAGTCTTTCCGGAGCCACGGTCCCCCCTTTCCCTTCCCAGGGGAGGGACGTCCTCTCTCCGGTGGGTCAGGGATGCTCCTGACCTGCCAGCAGCCACAGCCTCAGCCTTCCCTCTTCCAAAGGGCTCCCAGCCCCGGGTTAGCGAGGTGGCAAGGTGAACTGTCGTACCGCACAGCGAACGGCGTTCTCATTAACCCGGCGGTGCCCCGTTAATGGTCGGCTGCATGTCTCCCGCCTGCCGCTGGCTGTAAATAAATCGGCATCTGCCTGACAGCACCTTGCGGGTGGCAGGCGGCAGGTGCCTGCATCGGTGCGCAGCCATCGTCCTCAGGGGGAACGCAGGGCCAGAACCAAAAGCTTAAGCCCCTTGCCGTGTTTTACAGGAGCAACGGAGGCGTTTCATCCGTGCTGATCCAGCAGGTACGTGGTGGATGCTCGGGGACACGTGGAGGTGTTGGGCAGAGCTGCCTGTGCTGCTCAGTAGCACGCCGTACTCGTAGCACGTATTTTAAGTATTGTCAAAGCTGCCTTTTTCCTGGGACACTGCCTGTTTAATCGCCTTTTAACCCTCCCGAGCAGTCTTTACTGACTAGTTGTTTTCCCAGGTTGTTCTTCACGCTTTGATTTCTTGCCACCTATTCTGCAATGCAGCGTTAAGCTGTGATGGCCTGAGATGTGAGGCACCAGGCTCAGGTTTTGGGATTGCAACTTCAGCCGCTACCTCCACTCCTGGAGGATGCCAGCTCAGTTCCCCCCAGGCTGAAGTAACAGCCAATATCACTAAAAAACGACATCTGAAGGCACATCCTTCCACGCTCCGCTCTTACAGCTCCCCTCTTGCATGTTACTCCTCTGTTATATGCTGAGCATTGTCAGGTACTATTTTATATTTATCTAAATTAAATCTTGTCCCATTTAAATGTGCCTGTCTCTCTAAGATATCCCAGGCTAATTCAGATTTTGTCCTTCCTTGCGTTTTCCATCCCTCCACCTCCATCGATCCGCAAACGTGATCAATGTTATAATTTATTTCCTTTCCCTCCTTTCTCCCTCTCCCCCTGCTCTCTTCTAGGACTTTAATGAAAGTTTTTAATAGCACTCAAGCTGGAGGCTGACCTGCTCTTTCCTTTGCCGAACACCTCGTGCTCTGCAGATGGGCTCATGAATGATTCAGTTGTTTGGGCTCTAGCTGACAGCTGTGGCAGAATTACTCAAATGAAACATAGCTGAGGTTTGTCCGCACTTCCATGTGGAACAATCCTGAACCCCAGAACAGGGAGCGGAGCCCTAAATCACAGGACAGCAAAGAAAGCTGCATATGTATTAAATATGTTTTTCAACAACAAAAAGAACCCCACCCAAATTTTATTCAAACATATTTTACAGTTTACTTACCATAGTTAAAGGTACTGGCTGGGGCTATTAAAATCACAGTCCCAACAAAAGTGGGTTCTTGGTGCCCTTTTCACCCAAAACCCAGCGCTGCCTTCTGGAAGTGAACTGAATCCAAACAGAAGTGGGTGAGAAGAGGTGGCACTTCACAAGCAGTGGGTCGCTGGGGACGCGGTTAAGGTGCTGAGTGGGAATACAGGAGCTTGGTGGTGCATCCGCGGTTCGCTGGGAAGTTTAAGGACACCTCTTCCATCGGGGTTTTTTGGCAGAGCTCAACAACCCCTTTAGCAAAGTGCCCAGATACTCAGATGTTACTGGTGCTGGATGGGAGCGGATGAGCGCACAGCATCGCAGGAGTCTGTCCTGCACCTGCCTAGGTGGGAGCAGACAAATTAATTCCTATCAGTCTTTTTTTTTTTTTTTTCCTCCCCTCTAATAATATTTCCTTTTCCTTGTCCCCTTAAATTGAAAGCTTCCTTTTAGCATCTGTACAAGCTGTGCCGAGCGCCACGCGGCCCTGGTTGCAGCTGCACGGCTTAAGTTCTGCCTGTAATCTAAATAACAATAAAAATACTGCTCCAAAGGAGTTACGACCCCACGAAACCACTGCATGCTGGTGGCACTCTCCTTCTGAACCCAACAACGGGAACGCGGGGCGGTGGTGAACTGCAGCCTCTGCGTTAGCATCAGCAGTTTTGTCTAGTTTTTTGCATACCCTGGAGCTTCGAATAGACTTGATTCTGCTTTTGCAGGCAGAGGTTTCTGGAACGTGAATGCAAATAACATCTCTCCATGCACTGCTGGAGGGATGCACTTGTTTCACTGCTTTAGGATTCCGAGTCCTTCCCGGAGACGGGGTCCAAGGATGCTTGTCGTCTCCCAGGGGGACCGCATGCTGCCAGCCTGTCAGTTAACTAGGAGCAGGAGCTGGGCTGGAGCAGGGAGGGGGTTTAAGGTTTGGGGAGAGGGGGGCAGTTCCCGCTTCACCTGCTTGGAGTCCGGTCACTTTTCCCCAGGAAAGGGTCCTGGAGGGAGGAGGCAGCGAGCCACAGCCCCTCGGCACTTCCACCTGCCCCCTGCACAGCACAGACCCTCCAGGCAGGGGCAGCCCCTGCTGCCACCACCTCCTGGGCAGGGGGCAGAAACAACAGGCTATAATTAAGGCCATTATGCCTTTAATTAGGCATAATTGAGCTAATGGCTTTTTTCCCAGTCTACATCACCACTCCTGGATAACCTATGAGCTCTGACTTCCCTTTCAGGGCTTGTAGGATGCAAATGCTCACCTCATTTCCTCCAGCTAATTAATGCTGCCCCCAGCCCTGCTAGAGGTGGCAGGAGATGCCCCCAGCTGCTCTTAACGAAGGCAGCTGGTGCATGAGGGTTATGCGAAGGCCTGAAGGGGCTCCCAGGCAGCTCTTTGCAGGGCTGGCTCTTCCCCTCCGTGCCTCCAGCCCCGGAGAGGGGCTCCTCTCTGCAGATGCGTGGGGGCCGAGGCTGGTGGCACTGCCCTGGGTGGCAGAGCTGTGGGCAGGGGAGATGTGCTTCAAGCCAAGAGCAGCCCAGCTGGAGCGTGGGGCGCAGGGCTGCGTGCTGAAGGAGAGGCTGCGGGATGGGAGAAGCGTGGCAGTGGTTTGTTTTTGTTGTAGCCCATCCCACGCTGCAGAAGCTCTAGCAGAAAGCCCACGACGCGTCTCTGGTGCGCCACCACCATCAGCCAGCTCACCCAGCCAAGGGCAGGAGCAACCTCCTCCTCCCTGGTGCCCCGCCCCAGTGAGATGCATGGCCCTGCCTGGCACACCCAAACCATCGCAGCATCCCTGTCCCTGCCTAGGGGGAAAGCAGCAGCTGCCACAGCCCCTTCTGGGGGGGATTTAGGTTTTGGGGGCTGCAACACTGCAGGTGCTCTGAGCTCTCACCTCCTGCAGCGGAGGGTAAGGAGCAGAAATGGGATTGGCCGCACCACCGGCTTTAGCTCCAGCAGCCCTGCAACGAGCTCTTTCCTACGCAGGAGCTGTGGGATGAGGCAGGGATGAGCAATGCATCCTGTGTGCTGGGAGCAAGGGTTAAACAAATGCTGCAGCGAACAAAACAAATGTCACCTCCTCTGAGCTGTGGCTTGCTCCAGTTTTTACTTCCAAGAGCAAACACAGCCCCGCTGTTACAGCCCTGCCGTTACACATGTAATTTGGGCATCCCTGACACCAGAGTGAAGGGAGAAAGAGACGGTCCCACGGCCAGAGTAACCTCTGCCCCCACTGGGCAAGCGATGCAGAAAGCAAAGGGGAGGAAATCTGGAGATGGCTTTTGCTTCAGCCATTTCACGGGGCTGCACCTGTCTGTGGTGGCTTTTTGCAGCCAGGCTGAGCGTCCACTTGAACTTGCTGTTGAGTGTTTTCCTACGTGACTCGCTCTTACCACCACACTTGGAGAGAAAATCTCCGATGTCCCCTTGAAAGGAGATGACATCTCCATGTGTCCTCACACGGTGAGGGATGCTGCTTCAACCAGGTTTGAGGAAAGTGGATTGGAAAAGGACAAATGGAAAAAAGTTGTTGCAAAGGGGGTAGCTGTGCTGGGGCAGGAGTGGGGTCCCCTCCTGAAGGGGAGCACGGGTGCCCCCTCCCTGTGTTTCCCCCCTGGCATTGCTGGGGTACCTTGGGGGCCGCTTGCTCTGCATCCCGGGCTGTAGTGGCCCAAGTGCGGGTAGGAGTAAGCCAGCAGTAATAGGTAGTATCTAGGCAGCAGGAGTGTGAGCGAGGCTTAAGGTGCAAATGGGTCCTGGTAGTGCCCTTCGGCAGAGCGGGGTACGAAGCTGGGTGGCACGCTCCGTATCCCTGACCCCTTCAAGGCCAGGAGACCTCCCCAAGGCCAGGCGTGCAGTTGGGTGCAGACAGACACCTCTGCGTTCCGAGCCAGCCCCCCGAGATCATCTCACCCCTGGCTCTGGAGACATCGCCCAGCCTCCTGACGCCGGGAGGGTGCCTTCTGCCTCGCTGTGCTGCTTTCATCCGTGCATACGCCCCGTAACTCGCACCTGCTGCCAACCGCATCCCCGCGCCGGGCCGGGCATCAGCCCTTGCTGCCGGCTGCCTCGGCACGCGGTGGGAGATGGGCAGCCGCCCCCCTCCCCAGCCGCGGGGGTCCTGCCGATGGCGCCGGGCTGAGGCTGGGGTCCGCGCTGGGTGGGGGCGGGGAGCCCCGCCGGCAGGTTTATTTGGGGCTGCACAGGAACGGCCTGCAGGCGAGGTCAGCCTTCGGCACGGGGCTGCCAACGCGGTGGCGCCGAGCCTGGTGCTGGCTTCTTCCCACGGCAGCCGGCCGTGGCTGCCCTCTCGCACACCCGTTCGCACCAGTTGCGGCGGCAGGGAGGCTCCTGCCCAGATGATATCACCAGATAAACCTGCTGAGCGGCAGAGCCAGGATGAGGCCCGTGGCACCTGGTCCAGCACCCCGTTCCTGTGCTGTCCCTGTTTGTTGCGGAGGAGCACTGTGGCTGCGCTCTCCTGCGCTTGCAGGCAGCTCTCAAAAGCATCTTGGCGCTTTCTAGGCATCCAGCCCCAGTCATGGGGTGGGATTAAATCCAGCCTGTACCACATCTGCCTAGAAGTTTCCTGGGGACCTGGGGCTCAGCTGCTCCCTGAAGTAGCATCTCACATCGCCTCCGTAACTCAGATGCCAACACGACTTTAATACAACTTTTTAGAGTATGCATTTGTATCTAGTAAGCCCTTGAGTACAGCAGAGTCCCTTTTATATTGAAATTCAGGCTCCTCAATAACATTTTATTATGAGGCTTGCTATTTTTGGAATTGCTGTTACTCTGTTATGAGCAAGGCACCTAACATCCTTCGATATGAAATCATTAAGGGCACAGCAGAGTTCATTACAGGGGCATTTCTCTGGATTAAGAACAAATCAATACCACATACTAATATCACAGCCTGGTACCCGGCTTCGGTTGCAAATATCACATCCAGAGGCAGATACTCTTCTTCTGGCCTCTTGTGCTCTTCTTCCAATACCTTATTTACTGTTTTCCCCCAAGCTGTTGTGATGGATTTATGAGCAGACAAAATCCAAAGGTTGTTTTTCCTTGAGCTACCTGAATATTGTAGCTTTTAAAATAATGAAGAAAGAAATAACCAGCTTAAGTTTGTGATATTGCCGTGGCCTCACATGCAATATGACTTCCCCGCTTCTGCCGGCAGAGCCCCCTGAAGTGGGCGAGCAGAAGGGAGCAAAGGTCTGAAGCTCGCTCTGGTTAGTGTAGCCGATCACCTCCAGAGTTTAAATTAAGTTTTGGATGTTCTGAGTTGGGAACACACCTGGGGGAGGTGGGTTGGGAGTGAAAAAGGGTGAGGATAATTTGTAAGAAACCTCCAATAGAAGGAAGAGCTCTGCTGCCCAAGGGACCCCTGGAGGAGTCACCTGGTGTGAAAATCTGCCTTGGGTTGAGATGTGGAAGCAGCTGGCGTTTGTTGGCTGCCCGGGCATGCTGCACTGGCAGGGGGTGGGGGTAAGCACCAGTGCCTTGGGGGGGCAAGGGCAGCATGGCCACAGCCTCCACGACAGACCCTCACTCGGGCAGCGCATGACCACCCTGACCCCGGGTGGAGGCTCCAGCTTCGCTCCGGCCAGCGCAGATCTCTGTTCCGGACCTGGCCCCAGGCAGGATTCTCCATCTGTGGTTTGAGACCAGGATAAAGGCACAAGGCAGTGGGGCGGCCAGGGGACACCGGGCTGTCAGGAGCCACTGGCTTGCTCTGGCTGTTGCTCAACCATCCAAAGCCATGTCTGTCTCCAGACGCCTCCCACTGCAGCCGAAACGGAGCTTCCCCACGCGGCTGCTCCCAGCCGTCACAGGACACAATGTTCCTTTGGTTCGGTGGCAGCTTGGCTAGCTGACGTGAAAGCTGCCGAGGCCAATGGCATTTGTTTCTCTTTATTTATTAGAAGTAATTATTCATCAGTGGACTTTAATTATTATTTTTTTGCCTTTTAAAAACGTTGCTTAATGGAGGGAAGTAGCCATTTGTCTAGGCTGCATTTAATGCTGAGTGGATCCAAAGGGGGTTTTCTTCAAGCTGTTTTGACAATAATAATAATAAAAAAAAATCAGGTTGGTGAAGTGTGGAGCTGTAGGCTGTCTCTGTAATCATCTGAAGCACTCAAGCCCTTATTAACTTAATGCTTTCATTTACTAGCTCATTCCTGGAGGAAGACCTCCTAGTCAAACTACTATTGCTCCTTTACAAAAAATGAAGTTAGTAATTGCTTCAGCTGCACATCTCATTACAAACAAAGGCCTACAGCAGAGAGCAGCACTCATCTTGGTTTTGTTTTTAAATATTTTTTTTGGGGGGTAGAATTTCAGCAAACCCTGTCATTATACCTCCAGCCTAAGTGTTAGCTATTCCATTACTGCGTATAAATTTATAAACTCAATTATAAAAGTTCTGCATTTCCACTTTCTTTGGAAATGGGAGGCTTGGGGGCTTGGCTGTATTGCAAACCATTACCCTATTGATGAAGAGCTGGGCAGAGCCTGTCAGCTGCTGGGTAGCGGCTGATAAACGGTGGTAGGAGCACATCCTATTTCATCAGTGCAGCCTTTAACCGGGAGCAGTGACACTGCTCCGAGTGCCACTTACCCCAGTGTTCCACTAAGTGGACATTTTCTCCCTTCCCTCTTCTAGTGCTGTCTAGGAAGGAGCACGCTTCACACGTGCTACCAGGGGGAAGACTTAGTTGAAAAAAAAAAAAAAAAAAGGGGAGGGGAAGGACTTTAAAGCAGCTTTGAGTAAATAGCTGGAGATAATTGGGCTTTAGCTGTGTTCTTGCACCTGCTGGATTGCCAGGGCCAGTGACGCTGCCAATCTCTGAATTGCTGCACAGGCTCAGGGCAGGAGCTTTCCATCAGCAGTTCCTGCACTGGGCTGTGCTGACAGTCAAAAAGCATTTTTTTAACCTGTTTAAAGGTATTCTATTAGGATTAGTGGACAGTATATGATAGGGGCCCTTGATAAAAGGGAGGCAAGAAGATACCAGTGGTTGGGTGAGATTAGGCTTCTCCTCATTGCCCACCTCTGATGGTTTCTGAAGAGCGGGGTGAGTGCCATCTCAGATACAGGCAGGGAAACTGAGGCACGGCACAAGTTTGCCCAAGGCTTGTGTAATGCCTTTTTTTTCCCTTTTTTTTTTTTTTTTTTTGACATTGAAATTGGTTCTTGTCAAAGCCTGTCCCTAAATATACACCTTCAGGGGAAGTATTTTTCAGACTTTGAAAGACACAAAAAATGATGTTATGTGGACACAGGCTAAGGGAGCCTCCGCTGCTGACATGACCAGCCTGAAGAAAGCAAACAGAGCGTGGAATGGGATGGACCCCAGGTACACCAGTGCTGGAGGAAAGATCCTGTTGAGCTTCATGCACTCGGATCGGATCTCTGCAGAGGTGTTGGTAAGGACGGTGACATTTATGTTAATCCCTGAAGTAGTTCCAAGCTTGTAGATACCACTGTGGTGAACCCCAAGCAAATGTGGAAAGTAGCAGCTCAATAAAGGTCAGCACCTGAAGGTGGATGCTGAGCGCAGCTTTCCTACTGCTGCACTCATTTATTTCATTTTTTTTTTTAAAAAAGCAGTTAATTTCTTAGAGTGCTCCAGGTAGACCTGCTTTTAAAAGAAGGAGGTCTGATTCCCAAAGTGCGGGTATTCAGTATCCATTCTTCCTAGCTCCAAATCCAGCCCACGGGGTGGGGTGTGGGTTAATTCCAAATCCTCAGTGCTACAGAAAGTCCTGACCACAGCCTTTGCAGATCGCTTTGAAGTTTGCTGTTAACTGCCAGTTTCTTGTGCTCCCCAAAGCGTTCAGGCTTTTAGCTTTTTGTCCGCTGTGCTGTGCCTTCCTTTGATCACTATTTATTCAGCTCCTGAAAGCAGGAAATAATGAACCCATTTTATTAAAATACTTGCTTCATATTTGGGAGGGATAAATCAAGGACTTTCCTGCATGAACTTTGTAGCTTGGCTGTTATAAGACACAGTGTTCCATATGGGAGCAGATGCATCCGGAAGGAAATTGTGCGGAGATTTGTGTGGTGCTTTGGAGCTCCACGTCTTCACCCCAGCTGTGTGTGACCTACGAGGACAGGACAAGGTGCAGGTGACCAAAACAGGTGACTGACAAAGTCCGGAACATGTGCATTTGTGGAGAAGGAGAAATAAGATCGGTGGTGAGAGCCTTAATGCTCTCTGCATGTCTTGGCTCTACATCCCCTATAGATTTCTGTAAGGGAGTGTCGAGGAGAAAGAGTTTAAATGAGACCTGCTCCCACGTAAATATTGTGCTGCTGCCAAGCTCTAGCCCGATGTGAAGACGGTTGCCTTGCAGCTCCCCCTGGGTGGCTGGAGACGCTGAAGCTAGAGATAATTTCTTACCTTTTTTTTTTTTTTTTTTTTTTTTTATGGCCTTATGTGCTGGAGACACACATGGCTGAGGTCTGCAGCAAGATCTGAAAGCTCTTTGAGTATCTAAGGCTTGGGCATCTCAAACAGCTTTTCTTAGCAGAACTTAACAAAACGAATTAATCCTGGACACTCGAGTCGCGTAAGGCACCACATGCTACCAGGCCATTTTAAGTCACGTTGAACTTAATGAAAAGGCTCCCACAGACTTCAGTGGGCGACACATCAAACCGGGCAGCACGGCAAAGCCCAAGTCTCGGCCACGTGCCTCCTGTCCTGGGTTTTCAAACACCTCTATTGTGCTGTCCCTATTGAACAATTAAAAATGCTTTCTCACTGGCTGGAGGAATTGAATCAAAATTGGATCTGAAAACAAAGCCACGCTGTATATCATGGTGCAAATGTGCTGAAAGGGAAATCAAAGCTGTGTGCATCATCTGGGTGGTCAGAGGCAGGTGGAAACATTATTTTGGAGATGTCTCAACCAAGAAGTTCCAAGAGTCAGAAAATCTTGCTGGCTAACTAAGCTCAATTGGATGTACATGTGTCTGCTCAGAGAGGCGACGAAGTAGAAATAATGTTTTCTTACTAGGATCAGTACTGAGTTAGAAATCGTTTGGAATTAAACTGCGTTTAGAGGCAAACAGGTTATTTGGATTTGGTTGGAGTTGTTTGGTTTGGTTTGGGGGGGGGGGGGGGCATGCTGGGGGTGTTCGTGGGAATTGTTTTTTCCTGTAGAACTATTTGCGGGGAAAGAGGTAGCTCATGTGCTGGGTCGTCGTAGTTTATTACCAGTGAAATGCAGATTTGTAGCCACAGAGCTAGTTAGGCATCTCTATGGCAACGTGCAGCTATGGAGTTTTTGCACTGGTTGTAATTGGGGTTTTCAGAGTTTGTGTTTTTCTTCACACAGACAAGAAAGTATAGACAAGAAGTCAGACTTCAGTATCCAAATCCAGGCTGCATTTGGGGAAAGGTCATGGGAAGAACAAAACCACAGCACACATCTCAGTACATCACCCTCTGGGTGGTTTTTCAGAGTAAAACTCCTTTTGAAATACAAGGCTGGAGGCTCGTTACCGATAGGCAGGAAAGCACTCCACTTCCTTCCTGCAGATGGACTCAGAATCGTGATCAAGAGGGGGTTTTTTTGCTTAAAACTGTCATTTCAAGAAACGTAATGCTTTCCAACACACACATACCTTGGTGCTGATGCTCCAGGCAGAAGCAGGATGCTGGATTCAAGCTGATTCCTCTGTACTTCCGTGCCCTCCGCTCCCACCCTGTGCTCCTCGGGCACCAGGTCGTTATTTTGATACGAGTGATGTGTGAAGTCCTGGCCGAGGCTGCCCTGCCCCGGGAGGCTGCAGCCTGGGTGACGGGGTGGGGGGGTTACACTTCTAATGGTACTTGCTTGCTTTTCCAATACCAGGTTAGCATGATCCCTGCACCAGTCTTTCAAAACAGGCTTGAAAAATTTCCAAAATACTTTATACATCAAGTGAATAAATGATGGCAGAGGAGTGGTGGAATTTTTGTTTTTTTCAGCAATCTCCCAACTGACAGATTTCTGCATGTAATTAGGGGCTGCATATTCAGTACAATTTCTCTTTTTTGCCACTTCTGCCTATCTGTTGGTTTTATTAAGATTCAGGGAAAAGTGAGGGGGTTTTCCTTTTTTGACCTGTGTATATGCATGTGTCTCTTCTATTTGCTTTAAAAAGTACAGTTGTTGTGAGCATATTTAATGGATCTTCTCAAAGAGATCTGGCAGGTTAGAAAGCAGATCCGATAAGCTGGTGTTATTAACAGCTGCAGCAGCAAGCACAGGAGAAATTACAGCCAAAAGGGAATTACTTTCCTACTTACCGATGAGCAGGGGTGAAAGCTGGGATTTTTGGAAATTCATTGAAAAATTCACTGACTCTTTATGGAACAGGATTTAAGCTCTGTTTCTGCTCCGAACCCTCCCAGGGACAAAACTCCTGAGACAACCTTTCATACGAACATGATAAACAGTTTGCTTCGCCGCATAACAGAAATGGCTTTTCTGGTCAATGCTGTGTTTGCAAACTCCGGACGAAAAGCTGCGATGCAGACAGGTTGTCATGAGCTGCACGAGCTAATATTAATGCCTGCTGTGACTTAGTCTTGCTACTCAGGTTTTTTTGCTGCTCCTTGTGTAATATCTGTCTGACAGAGCGATACCAGCCTGTCACTAGCTTCCACTGCACCCTGTTTTCTGTCTGAGGAACGGTAACAAGAGCAACCAGAGAGGTTTTTATTTTCCTTTGAATTTTTGAATGAGGCCTGCTGTGTTTTTGCAAATTGCATCTTCATTATAAGTATTTAAGAGCCCTAGCTTTTCATATCAGACAACTTGGCATCAGCTGTGAAAAGAAACATGTTATTCTAAAGCAGAAAACTAGATTAGAAAATTGCTTTTGCAGATAGAAACAAAGTCCTGTCGGCTCATGTAATCCAGTTCTTTGGCACTGATGCAGGACAGCTTTCCACACGGCATAATGCACGGCTGCCTCTGCCAGACGTACCAGCCTGGGCTGCTGCACTTTCTCAGTACAGCTCACGGAATGCGCGCTGGGCACGGCGTTTTGATCTGTCTGTGAACAAGCTGGCACGTAGCTTCCGTGTAACGCTCCACTGTAACGTGGAAAAGTGTCCTGCACGACTTCAGCTTGGAAAGGTCATCCTCTATTTCATAACGTCCCTTTGAAAAAATAGCCTCAGAGACAAGTGAAGGTTGCTTTGTGGTTTTTTAAAGATGCATTTAGCTAGCTAATACAGCAGGCGTGCAGAACGTAAGCTATCCAACCAACTATGAAACAAATGCTAGAATTAATTGCTTAATTCTCTTGCATTAGGAGAAAGCGTATAGTTTTAAAATGTCGTCAGTGAAGAACTGCTGAACATGGGAAACATCTCCTGTTGCTGTGTACTAAATTGAAAAGCAAGTTCAAGTGTAAAGATTGGTGGGGTGATAGCCAAACACACTGTCCTGCAACTTACTTTGTGAGACAATCGAGTTTTAAGGTTTGTGCGTACGAGTTTGACCCAGTAAACACGTAAAATAATTACCATCTCTGGAACCCAGGTTTTGTTCAAAGCAACTTCTTTGTAGTTCTTCAACTACGGAAAAGAATCCACAGAGACACCTCTCACCCAGCAGCCCACGCGCGAGTGCCAAAGGCTTAACTGTACTAAGGAGTAAGAAACCACAAACCCAGGGAGTATTGTCTGTTCCAGCGCGTTTTCTACAAGGCTGCTGTAACGATGGTTTGTCCTACATTTACATATGGACCGATGCTGCACTTAAAACAGAATCCTGAGCGTGCACAGATGTAGAAATTTGCCTCTATTTTCAGGTGAGGTGGGTGTGTCTGCCTGGGCATACGCCACCCGGAACGATGCGTTTTCTGGCTGTCAGAGAACAGCCTGAAACACGGTCCAGCTTTCAAGCCAATATACAGCAGGAAGGGGAGATCTTTCGGCAGGATCAGTGCCGCTCCCTCAGTGCAGGTAACCTTCACAAGCCTTGCATGTACAGCTGACCTCTCAGTGTTTCATGCCACCACAAGAGTGCAGAGCATTCCATCTGGCCAGGCAGTACCACACCACACGCGCAGCACAACACGAAGCCAACGAAATGACTAACAAGTGGAAAGCTCGCATGTGTACCAGCTACAGCGCGGTGCAGGTGCTTGGCAAGATCAAGACTTTGATCCTGTTCACACCAGCGTGCGTAAATTCTCACATCCAGTGCTTTCCATGGGAACACTCATACATGTTTTACCTAAATGAAGGGTACTGCACCATCTGATTCACTGTTTTTTATAATACAGCAGCCCCAGTGTTATATAAGAATTGGGGTAGAGACCACAAGTTAACTGCAGTGGAAGTAACTCTGCTAGCTCCAGCAGCTCCAAGGAGTCATGCCTCGTTCCGACCAAACTCACCCACTTCCCTGCCGCTGGAACCCTGAGCTTCTGTCCCATGTTTCTAACCCTCTTCCCTGACTAGCACAAAACAGTGAACTGATTACTTGGTAGTACGCCTAACCTCAAAGTAACCAGCACCAGCAAATGGCAAGATCCAAGCACATACTTAGCACTAACCGGAAACAGCAGGAAGGCTACAGGGAAAGACCTCCTTTATTTCAACATTTTTATGGAATATAATAAATTTTCTACATGAAAAGCATTTATTTTTGCTGGCAGAAGCATCTAAAAGTTCACAAAGCTCCAAACAAATTTAAAAAGAAGCATCCAAACTTTTAATTTAATCTTCAAATCTTGGTTAAGCAGACTTCATCCTTCCTTTGTTTCCTTGAAAGAGGTTAGTGGCTGGGAGCAGTATTTTCTCCAGAAGGCAAACATCTCTCAGCGGTTGCACTACAGGTGGCTTTCATCCTTTACTGCCTGAAGACCAGTTTCAAGTAGAATTAGAGATACGTTCCACATGGCTTGCAGCATGGTACTTTTAAAATCTTATTTCTCCAGGGGTGCATAATTCAAAAGCTTCTCAATCAGATCCACATGGGCTAGAAGCATTCTGCGGCAGCAGTATCTCTTCAAACCAAGGGCATCCAGGGCATCTCTATTAACGAACAAGAACAATAATGAAAAAAAAAAAAAAAAAAAAAAAGGATGAAGTGAGTCAGAACCACTAAGCAACACACTGATTACTTCGAGCTTAATCAGAGACAAAAACTTGCTTGCAGTTCAAACGAAGAAACCAAAATTTAGCATGTGCTGTTAATGTTCTTTTCTGTTTACTGCTGTTGACAGTGTGTTTGCCTGTTCTCTGGCCTGCAGGAGCACAAGATCTTCTGCTGAAGGTGGTGCCCAGCTGACACAACTACCAAACTTTCTGAGGTAAGTCTGCAGAAGTCCCACCCATAGGAACAGAACCATAACAGACTAACTCTTATGAATTTCCTCTTCCAAACTACGTGACTCGTGAGGGTAGTTCCTTTCATTTGGTCATGAAACAGCAAGGTTAAATGAGATGCAAGCCTTTTGGTTTTGGAAATAAATTTTTTGTCTTCCCAGCTGGAGAGACTTGAAATATGGTACATTTCTAACCTCACTTACTTAGTTACAGTAACTGTCTTCCTTTTACAAACACCAGTCTGTAGAAAAGAAAGGAGCTGAGCTGATTTGGTTAAAGATAGATCTGATCAATCAAGAGTAGCAACAGGAACACAGTTCTGAAACATGGGAAGTAATTTCCACTCTTAAAATCCTGGACAGTCCGTAATTACTGGTGCTGGCTACAGTTCCTGTTAGTTGTATGGTAGAAGACAGCACGAAGGCACTAGACAGTCTCTTGACTCAGGAATAAGGAATAACATCTCTAAGCACCATTATAACATGCTTCTGTAAACTGAGGGTGATACCTGCCTACTTCACAAGATAAATGTGTGATCTAACCGATGATAAAAGGGTGAGAGATATACAGAAACTAAAATAACTACCCCACATACGGACGGGATGCTAACTCTGAGGAAGGCTAAAATCCTTTCCAGCTCCAATGTAAGGCAGCATTCAGTTATACAACCTGTTCCCCACAAATACACAAATAAGGATCTGCAGACTGCTCAACAAGAAATTTGTAGTTTACAGTCTTTCCACTTAATTCCTTCTGAGTGACTACTCGAGATTCTTATGGTTGGGTAGAGAACGTATGAGTCACCCTCGCCTAAACCACTGTATCCATCTCCTATGGCTATCACTATCAGAGCTCTCACAGGTAAGTGACACTATCCAAGCTCTTCAGCACCAACCTATTAGCCATAGAGCCAGTCTGACACTCCTTCAAAATTTGACATTCATGAAATACGACTGATCTCAGGTCTCTAGATCTATATGATGCCATACAACAACCCAGCATTTGCTTAAAACACAAGTAATTTCCTGAAACCTGTAATTCTGCTGTAGGAAGAAGCTGACAGATACTTTTCTAAAGTGCAAATGACTGAAAGGAAGCCTCTGCAAAGCTGGACTTGTTTGGTGTCAAGTAGTGCAGTCTGACTGCATGGAGTCAAACTCCAGCAGCTTCTCTGGTGATGTCAGTTAGTCCTTGTACCTATCAACAGTTCTTCAAGGGCTTAAATAGCAGGGCTATTTATTTTAGGGCTAGCACTTGCAAAAGTTAAAAGTATATGAATGTGTATTTTTTAAAAAAGAATGTTTATAAATAATATCACATGGTATCTAAACTTTCCAAAACACTTGAGAACAAAAGCATCTAATGTCTGTGGATAGTATAAGTTTTAAGGGCTATCTGAAAAGTTCTGAACTTTCAAATGCAGTTATCAGAGATGCAAAATACTAACATTAATCACAACTTTAGAATTCATACTATACATTTCTGCTAAAACAACTTCAATTGTATTTCCTTTTTCCTCCAGCTTCCAAGGACTTGTGGAAAGAGAGCAATTTTAAGGGACAAACATAAAGGTGTGGGTCTTTTTAACCACAAATTGTTTAGACGAGTTTCTCCCATTTTGTCCACCCATTTCTTAAGCCACCATTAACAGTGATTCTGACACTAGCCTGTAAGATTTTTAACTGTTCCATATCTGTAAACTCTGCTTTTGATCTTATCTTACAATACCATAACTGCATTACTTTGATCAGGCATCCCAGAATCACAACAGTGACCACAGCAATTGTTTTCAAGTGAGCATTTGTCAATAACAATGTACATCTTCCTGTTACATTCAAAAGCAGGGGAATAATGAAGACAGGAAAAATACTGAAATGTAATACTTGGAAAGTAAGTCAGAAGTGCTACCAGAATACCTCTGATGAAATTTCAGTATTAGTGATAAATGATTAGCAACCCGTATTATTTTAAAGATTTTAACCTCACAAATGAAAGAAAAATTATTTGTTTTTTTGTCGGAACTTTCCAAATACCTTTAGCTTAGCAGCTGCGGTATTCTACTCAACTATGTTTTACAGGTTCTGGCATGTAAATGCACTCTAAAACGGCTACTCACAGAAATAATGAGATTTAGGAGAAGTACTGAATGATTTTCACTGGACAGTTTTTAAAGAAACTGATAACATGGTGGCGGGACAGGGCATCTTTCCCCTGCAAACTCCACACCAACAGTGAGAAGCACAGAGAGTAATCCCAACTGCCTACAAGTTTAGATGAACCTCAAAACCCAAAGCCTTCCTTTTCTGTTTGTTCTGTGCTCCACTGTTCAACATTTGACAAAACAGTATCCTAAACCATAAGAATGTTTTCAGATTTACTCTAGATAAAAAAGCAGTGAAATCTGTGTTGTTAATGTACATTCTTCTGATAGGTTTTTAAATGGACTTATATCTATGAACTATTAGTAACCCTAACCATTTGAATGCAAAGCAAATACTCTTTTCTTTCTACTTAATAGTTTCAGCATCACTTTGGGAAGTCTCAGACTTCTAACATTTCTTCAAGTGGCAAAGATCTGTGGGTTGTTTTTCCCTTCCATACTTAAATTGGATGACAACGTAAATATTTCTCAAAAGTCACCTTCTCAAACCCTTCTGAAGTAGTCCCACCACAGCCAGAACCTCCTTGAACTATTAAAAGACAATTCTGGCTACGCAAAGCATGCATAACCCGCTTAAAATAGACTTGTTAGGACTACCAGTCAGTTATCTAGAGCCATTAAACTTCCCCTTCCCCCCAGCAAAGCAGTGCTTTCAAATAAGGTTAGCAATTCTGGGCAGCGAACATGAAATGCTTTTCGGAAAACCTAAAAGGGGTATACATTGTTAACAACGGCAGTTACTTTTTACACTTGTAACTTTTTCTTTCTCTACCCTTTGAAAAACCCACATTAGCATAAAAGTTGACAGTACTGTTTGTTTCTTTCCTTCCCGTCCCATACAGAGTTAAATATTTGAGACTGTTTTGGGTATAAAGGTTATGACTTGGCAACTTCCATACTCCTACCCAGAAAGATTCAGTAGGGAATCACGCAGTATTTCCTTATCCATTATAATTTCTAATCTCTGGTTACATAGTTCGCCTCAGAATGTACCTGTGGTTTTTAGCCTGGGCACAGCTAGTTCCTAGAGCTGTGATGCTGCACTTAATTATCTTACACGCTGTACAATTCCATCTAAAACCTGAGTGAAAGGACACACAAGTAATACCCACCCTTCTGTGTATTCTGCTTGCAGAAGGCCCAGGTAGGCTTCCCACTTGTTCCCAACTATTTTGCCGCACGTGAAACATCTGACTGGGATGATCATTTCTGCACTGTAACATTAAAAACCAACAGTATCACACAAGGCAAAGTGAACAAACACCGCGCTCACGGAGCGCCACGAGAAGCCCGGCCCCCCCTCGGGCCGCACGGCAGCGAGGGACGGGCCCCCGGCTGGGCCGCGGCCCGGGTGGCGCCTTCCCCCGGGGCCGGGGCAGCGGGGCCCAGCGGAACCACAGGCCGGGCACTGTGCGCCCGGGCGGGCCCGCGGGGGGTCACACTGCCCGCGGCCTGCAAACGGACGGGCCTGGTGGCCGCGGGGCCGGGGAGCCCGCGGCAGGGGCCGGGGCCGAGGCCGAGGCCTCGCTCACGGGCCAGGCCTCCCCGGAGGAAGGCGGCCCCGGCCCTCCTGCCGGCTCCTCGCCGCCGTGCCGGGGCAGCTCCCGCGGGGCCGCGGCCCCTCAGGCGATTCCTACCGTAACGGCTCCTCCGCGCTGCCGTGACGGCCACCGGGTCGCTACCAGTGGGGGAGGCGGGGGGGAAAGGCGCCCCAGTCCCCCCCCCGCTCCTACGCAGGCGGCGGGGTGGTAGCGGCCAGGCGTACGGCGTCCCGCGCGGCTCAAGAGAGCGCGGGCGGGGCGGGCTGGGTTCGCGTTTCGCGTGCGGCGCGCTGAGTGGCAGCTGGGGCGCCGGGAGCGCGGAGCGGCGGCACCGGCGGCGGGAGCGACCGAGCGCGGCGCCCGCCCCTGCTCCTCCTTCTCCTCCCTCGTTCCCCGGCGGGTGGGCACTTGTTGCACTGTGAGAGGGGCTTCTGCAGCGACGAGACTCCTCACCCCACCCTGAGGTACCGCAGCCGTCCGGGGCGGGAAGCGCAACTGGTGGTTGCAGCCCAGCAGCCGCCGAGCGCTGCCCGGCGGGGAGCGCTGCGAGACGGAGCCGGGGCGCCCCGCAGCAGCCCGCCCGCCAGCCCGCTCCCTCAGGGGAGCCGGTGCAGGTGGCGCCCGCGGTCGGGGAGCCGGTGCCCGCGGCGGGCAGAGTCCCGCGCCGCGCCTGAGGGGTGGCTGGGCGGACGTGAGGCGGGGATGGGGACCCCCCCCGGGGCTGGGGGACGCCGGCGGGCGGCTCGCTCCGCGGTTCCCGTCCTCACAGCTCTGAGGGATCGACGCGCCCGCGCCCGGGGCTTCTGTCCGCGCTCGGCGGCGGGAGCGGCTGCCGCCCGCCCTGAGGGGTGGTTATTATCGTTCTTATTAATTATTTATTTATCTATTTATTTTACCCCCTCCCACGTCGTTCCGCACAGCCCGGACAGCGTTTATTCCTTTAGAATGCGAACTCGAATCCCAGCCGAGTTGTGGGCGCTCTCTTGGCTGCCGAGAGTTTTGGGTTTTTTTTTTTTTATTATTTATTAAAAATAAAAACCACAACTCTGGGGTTAGGTTGGATTTGAAGCTGTGCTACTTAATTTCTAACCTTGCTCTTGCCTTGCCGTGACCCCTGCACGGCTGCCGTGACACTGGAGCGGTTGAACGGTCCGTGTCCCGCCCCGGCCGCTCCCCGCTGCCCCCGGGGTGCTGCCCGCCCCAGCAGCATCGATCTCCCCGGTACCTGAGGGACGGGGGATGCTCCCCTGGCTCGGGAGGCGATCAACCGATTATATGGGGTGCCCCTGAGCCAGGGAGGTTTGGGAGCAGAGGATAACACATCTTGAAACTATAGGCTTGTATCCCGTTAACCTGAGGCCGGGGGAAGCGTTAGGCATAGGCTGTGTGCATCCAGCAAAGGGAATCGTGCTGTGATGGCTATGAACTTCAGGGACAGATGCTGCTTTTCTGGAGGCTCTGGGGTGAAGCATTAGTCTGAACACTGTCAGTCCCTACTGTTCTCTTGTTATGACGCTAGGATTATGCTAATTGTCCTTGGGCAGAGCAGAAATTCTCCAAGTGTTTTATTTTCCTGCTAAAGTATCTGTGAGTTGATACAGTGCACAGTGCAGAGCCATTACTGTCAGACATATAAATAATTGTGTCTTAATGCACAGCTTATGTTAATATGTCTTTCGTGACTATTTTTTGAACGACTGGATTATTGACCCTCTGCACAGAAATGCCAGACTTCGCTTGAACTGTAAAAGAGCAAATAGTTTTGTTTCAACAAATAAGGTTTGAGGCTGTTTGAAAGCATTTTTACAATTCTGATCGCTAGTGAAAAGACAGTAATTTTTGCAGTCCCAGGAACAATTATACACAGTTGTGAGGGGAGCAAATTGACTTGGCTTGGAGGGTAGATGAACCTCCTGCGATCTCTAGATTATCATCATTATTGTTATTGTAGGCCAGTGGGAGCCAAACTGTGCATTTTCTTTTTCTCCTTTGATTTCTTTTTTTGGGGGGGGTGGGGTGGGGTTTTGAGAATGTGGAGACTGTGATTTGATGCATTTTCAGCACCAGGGCTCCAAAGTAATTTTCTTACTGAATTGTGCGGTGAAAAGCATTTGTGTTTAGAGATGGAAGTTTGCAATTGGAAGTGAGAAAGAGGGGCTGTCACAGGGGCTTCATGGCAGAGACACATCATTAGATGTAGGTTAGCATCACAGAGCTGTCTTGTGGAAATGTGCTTGCTTATTTCTTGAAAACAAACCTAAATTTTAACTTTCAGACCTAGTCCTCTTATCTGACTTTGCTTAGCATCTTTTTTTCAAAGAAAAGTTTACTTCGCTTGTCCTCACAATATTACTTTAACTTTGTTATGTCTCTTCTGGATAACCTGCTTTGGCTGGGTGATGGGCTTAATGAACTAATAGGTCTTTTATGGCTGTAGCTTCTTTGATCCTAGAAAATGTAAGGATTTTTATGATCTGTGACCTGGAGAGACTGCTACATACTAAGAACATTCCCTGCTCAACTTCATGTATCCCTTGCTTAATCTGTCCCTTTGCCAAGCTACAGAAGTCTGTTTAAAAGAGTTGGGGGCTGTGTGTGTGGGGATATGCGCACATGTGACTGTTAAGAATCAGTGAGTGTTTTATGGGCTGTAGCTTGTGTTGGTTAGGGTGAGCCTGCAGAGTGGGCCACTTGTGGCATGCCACTTTTCAGCTCTTTCAGGTGAGCTGGGTACTGCTGACACTCAGCTGTTGCAGTTTAGTAATTAGTCAGATTTGGTCTCCTCAACTCCTCTTCTGAAGAGGACTGGAAGAATTGGAGAATTAGATCTGTTTCTTGCAATTCCTCTTCAAAGGATGCTTAATCGGTCCTATCTCCTAGAACTGCATGGGTTTTTCTCGCGGTAGGTTCTTGTACCATTTCTGGCCTCTTGCCACTTTCAGCAAGCAGCAGTCCCCAAACTGCTGATCCTTTGGGCCTGTGGGCAGCCTGGTGGTCAGCAAACGCATCAGAGTGCTCCTCAGCTTTGAGCAGAAGAGGGTTCCCTAGAACTAATCACATTTGAAGTAAGTTTGAGAATTGTGGACTGCTTTTCTGGTGTGCTTCTGGAGCAGCTTGTGTCATGTAAGCTTTTGCTGTGGGGCATTGCAGATAATATATCCCACTTCCCGGTTAATGTGGTGCAGGGCTGCTTCCTGTGATCTGAACAACTTTGGAAAGCTGACAGTGTTCTGTCCCACCGTCGCTGTTGGGTTGAGGCTTGTTCTTGGCATTTTTTTGTGTGGATTTAGACCACATGCAGCTAGGTGTGACTGTTCTATGGCATTGTTAGTGATGACTGCTGAAATCCTAGATTAGTGACTAAGGAGTAGATCCAGCTTCCTATTCTCCCATCCACAAAATGTAATGGAAAATATTGCTGCTTGTTTAAAAAAAAAACAACCAACAAAAACCACCAGAAAAAGTCAGTTAACTGACCTGACTGACTGAACTACTCTTAAAATACTTTTATAGCTTGAGTGGCTGTATGACCTCCTGCAGCTCATGTTGGCAGATTGTGTCTTTTGTGACCTTGTCCCTGTAATTAGGGCTGTAGAAAGGAGCCGTGGGATCTCTGCATTTGTACTGGTAGCGTGAGAAACCAGTGGCTGAGGTTGGTTTTTTTTTTTTTTTTTTTTTACTTTGTGGGTTACAGCAGGTCAAGTTTAGGTGTGCACCCTCACGAGTCTGGGGTCTTCACCTTTCACTACTTTTTATCTGCTGTTGTCGTTTGCCTTCTTCGGACTGCAAACATGGAGAATAGCCAGAACTGAAGACTTGGGTATTCTAAAATCTGATTTGCCAGTTGCGTTCAAGGATTGTGAATTGTTATTTAAATTCAGGACTTCTTAGGAGAGCTTTTCAGTGAAGGATTGTTTCAGTACTAGTGATTGTGACTTGCAGCTTTCTACAAACCTGTGGGTAGCCCTGTTGGCTCTGTGTGGAGTTAAAAGTTGTTTCCTATTGCTTCCTGTGGTCGTTTAGAGAAAGAATGTTACCAGTTTTCAAGCCATCTCTGACTAACACCTCACAATCCTGTGCATGATTGGAAAAGTTCATGGTACTGTAGTCAGTGTTGTACTCCTTGGATCTCAACAGAGCTAGAGAGAGAAGAACCCTAAGAGAGAAAGGCTTGCATGAATCTCAAAATGAGTGATTAAACAGGACATTAGCCAGGAACTGAAATGTGACATGGAAACATTAAGAAATAAATATGTAGCAGTAGAGAGCCAGAGTGAGAGGGGAAGATAAAACAACCACCATGCCCCACACTCCATGTGCAAGACAAATCTTGGCTATTGTTTTCTCAGGCACATTTGCCACTCCAGGTTTATTAAATCCTGCAGATTTACTGTTGGGCTTTCTCTAGTCCTGCCTGGTTAACTACTCAGAAGTGTGTCATTATCCCGTTCCACACAAGGGAAAGAAAAGTGGCTTTCTAGTTAGCTAGCATGACTTTGGAAGGACTTCCCTCCTTTCCCTCTAAAGCTTGTAGGAGCAAAGACTAAGCTGGAACCTTGTTTCCTTTCCTCTTGATTTTTTTTTTTTTTTTTTTGTGGGGGTGGCTTTCTGCCCCATTATGTGCCTCCCCCCCCCCCCCCCCCAACTGGATGTAGCTTTACATGTGATGGTAGGGAGGTGGAGAAAGCCAAGAAAGAGAGGCAAGGACAATGGAAGGAGGAAAGACTTGTCTAATTCTGTAGAGCTCTGTGTTGTTTAGTTGCCCTGCATGCTATTTAATAGCTGCTCAGGCCGCTGGATTTAGCGAAACAAATACAGAAGCTGCTAAACCAGTAGAAATGAAGAGAAACCTCTCTAAGCTGGGGATGTGACTGCAGCTTCACTGTAATACCAGACAAGCCTGATGCTGCTGATTTCATTAAAAGCAACATTTGGGGCCTCAAAGCAGGGTTTAATACTTGCTATATATTTTTTTAAATATGCTGACCTTATCTGGTAAGCCTGTAATATTTGTTGCAATGAAGAGCAGCTGCTGCATAAATACATATAATATCAGTTGCCAATTCTGAAAGCTGTGCTGAGACTGTGACTTGTTTGAAGTGGGGTTGCTATTAAAAGGCAGGTGGCAGGATGTTTATTTTACACCTTGTTAATTGCTTGTTTTTCCTGCTGTAATTGGCTTCCTAATGGGGGCAGAATGCACTTGGTTTTGCACACAAAGCTTCATTAGTGACAACCGATGGAAAGGATTCAGAGGGTGGGATTTATATGAAATTATATATATATTGAGTAACAGATGTCTCTGCTAAATAGAGTGTTCGAGGAAGTCCCATAGATGTGTCTAAAAATGCAAGTGTTTTCCCATAAAGCTATTTAAGGTGTCTTTGTGTTAGATGTAAAGATCGCTGCCTATTACTTGAAAAGAGGGCAGAGGCTTTATCTTGCTATTTCTGTGGGGCAGAGACTTTGTTCTGTTTCTCTGGACAGCAGTTAGGATGCTGGGTAGTGTGTATATGTATTTATAAAGATAGTTCTGATCTCTGTGGCATATCTAGCGGTTGCCTGTGCTAACAAACTGGGAGTGGATGGTGAGCTGTGGTGGTGTTTTTTTTTTTTTTTTTTAAAGATTTATGGAGCCTTCCCTGCTGCTTGTGTATGTTAGTGCTATTTCAGGTGTCCTCCCACTTGCACTGGGTAGGACATAGCTACAGAGAAGTATAGCTGGACCATCTGTAGTTTCAGAGTGATCCTAGTTGCGCTTAGAAGTGAGAGGTGAGGTGTTCTGGCTTCGGGGGGTGGGTGCTCCACAAAGGCAGTTCTTATTTTAATAATGACTTTTGGTTTTATGTGGTGTAAGAGACTGGTTGAAGAATTGTCCATTGATGGTCATCACGATGATAATCAGACACCACTGTATCTGATGCAGTGAACAGAGTTTTGCACTGTTCAGTTTGATGTGCTGTTGTTCCTGTAGAGGTAGCTGTAGGTGGCAGGTGAGCGTAGTTTTGTGTGTGTGTGTAAATGTATATGAAATTAACAATGAAAAGATAGCCTTTTGTGGAGATGGCTTGTCATCCTTGCATCTTTTAACTTCCCTACACCTCCTCTCCCCTCTTCTTTTTAGCACTGAGATGGGATTGAAAAAAAACACTGGTCTACTCCCTCACTTCTCTGCTTCTTTACATGTCAGCATTTAACTAGTTTAGGACTGGTTTTATCTGTCATGTTTGTTTTCAGTAAGATCACTTCAAGGCAAAAGTATAATGTTTGCCAGTCTTGGGTTGACATATTTTATAAGAAAAAACCTTTATTGCATGCATATATCATGGCCTAATTGACTGTTTAATTTATTTTTTTTTTTGGGGGGGTGGTGGTGGTGGTGGCAGAAGTGGTATCCTGAGGCAGCATTTTAATTGGAAAGATCACAGGATCTGCCCATCAGTTCTGCTCTTCCATGGAAATGTCCTCAGATGACAGAATAATCCCCTTTCTTGGGATAATACTTCTCATTTCAGCAGAAATTTTCCTTCCAGAGTAAAGGATGGACTGTGAAGCTGAAGTGAGACAAGGACTTGTCAGTTGTTAATGCTTGAATGGAAGAGCCCCAAGTTGTTGTTCTTCCGTGGTGAAACCACTATGTGCATTCCCATTGCGCTCATGGCAGTGCTTTTGTCTCTGGTGTACTTCCTGTCTTTGGCTGAGAATTTTTTTTCTCTGGGTGTATGAGCAGGTCATCTTCTGTCAAGATTTATCTCTATTTAAAGAGACTGCAGCAAGCCAGTCCTCTTGTAGTAGTTTGCCCTGGCATCTATGAGTCTCTGAACTCCAGGGAAAAGGAATGGGGGATTTTCTAACTTAGTTTTGAAATCTTATCTCTGAAGATCTTACAAGTGATGATGGATGCATTAGGAACAAAGAACTAAAGAGCAGGCTCTGCTGAAGGCTATCCTTTGGGCCTTTTGGGGATGTGTATGTCTGTGTTTGAGCTTGGTGCCTGGGCTTTTCCTTCCATCTGTCTTCTGGCTGGTTTTGTGTCTTGCAAGCTTTCATGGGAGTGGGAATAAAAGGTGGTTGTTTTAAGCAGGAGCAAAGATCCATCTTGCTGAGTAGTTAGTCTCTGACAGTGGCCAGGAGTGGCTATTTAAGGAAAGCAGGTAAGCCTGAAGCAAGACTGTGGTAGTAATACAGTGGGATGCCTGCAGTTTCTTTCATGGAAGTCTGTAATTGTAGCCTTGTTCCAGAACTGACCAGGTAGGGAAGAAAATGTAGTTTTTCCTGATAAAACCCATTTATCTAGCTTAGGCATGTCAGCCTGTTGTGTCCATATTCAGGTGCTGTGTGGAAGCTGGATGTCCTAAACCAGCTCTGAAGCTGCCCCTGCTGTGTGCTACATCCTGGTGAAAAACAGCTGTTTCTGGAAAATTCCCAGTGTTTGGGGCCTCCAGCTTGGATGTGGGGAGGAGGAAGAGTCAATGCACAGAATATCATGTTATCGCTCAGATGAGTGGGCTGCAATGCACCTATCGTTGTGCCATCCACAGGGAATGTTCCACTGCTTTGTTTATTGAGCTGCTGTTTTTAAAATTAAAAACAGCCAAATGTTTCATAAAATATTAAGAGGCACTGCTTTAGCGTGTCTCATCAGATTAAGTATGTCACATTGTCTGTCCTTAGGGTGATGAAGCCAATCAGCTTGGCTGTTCTCTCACCTTAAGGATGCATTAAGGTGACATGCTTCATCTCACAAGGGATGCTGAAGCTATCACACTGCAGAACTGGTAACTGTAGGGGTCCTGCACTTTAACTGTGGGTACTCAAATGAAATTCTGCAGAAGCAATAGTTTGCTTTGTTACGAGTGAATTCGTTTTTTGTTAGAGAAGTGCTTTTTGAAAAAAAAAATCGAGGTAATACAGTGGTAGACACATGCACAGTGTCTGCTCTGCAGGAAAGAAAGGAATTATGGCATGTTTTGTATGAAAGACCCAGAACTTTTACATTTCAGTGGGTAAAGGGGAAGAAGCCTCTAAATTCCTCGAACATTCTTTGTGGGTATGGATTTTAAAGCAGTATTGCTTGCAGGTGAATTTTTTTCATTCAAGAGCCAGTTCTGGCTTTTTAAACATGACACAGTGTCACTGGAGTAGCAGAGGGCTGGGAAACTGGGGGTGTGGTAGCCCCAGGACTGGAAAGCTGAGGGAGGCTCTCCAGCTTGCTGCAGAGAAGCCCGAAGGCCTGCACGCTGGTGAAACATTGTATGTTGGAGCTGGGACTGAGCTGTGGAGAGCTAGGTTTCACTGGGATTTCTGCCATCTCTTGCCTCCACCTGGCAGTTCTAGCACTCTTCAGCATGTGTACAGTACTTGGGAATGCTGCAACATACCAGGTTAAATAGTCACAAAGTTTTAATAAACTCAAGATACAAGACTGGATTGGCTTCTGAATGTCCTGGTTGTTCTTGCTTGTGTTGCCTCTTTAAACTCAGTAAGTAATGGCACAGGTGGCATATTACTTACTCTTGTGTTCCCACTGCACACAGCTAAATCACACACACGTGCGCACCAGGGAGCAGTTTTTCAGGAGTCTGTTCTGAAGGGCAGCAGTTCCTTTGTGTGATCTGATATGCTGCTGCTGCTGCTTTGCTTGGTGATGGTGTGAGGGAATAATAAAGTAAAGCCTTCAATCATATGACCTGATCTGGGTGGGTTGTCTGTAGTGATTGATACGTCCACTCAGAACAATAAGCTGCTTGAGCTGTGCCCAGGGACTGGTGAGTTTGGTTGGGGTTTTGCATTTGTTTTTGGCCTAAGTAAAAAGAACAGTGAGATCAAGGTTGCAGTTTTGTTTGCAGCTTGCCTTCAGATCCCTGCCTGATCTAAAATGGTACTTCACTGTATATACCTCTGCTCTCCCCAAAGCTATCTGGAGGGCATTTTTCCCATCTCCTCTAGGATATGCTGAGTATTTTGAGAACCCCCACGTTATTTTGATTCCTTAAATTAGCTCTTCCAAGTGGGCATGAAACAAATACATCTTTCCACCTTTTCATCCTTGCACCCCACTGGCCTGACGAGCAGCATGCTGAGCAAACAGACATGGGTTCTCTTCCCTAGGATGTCCCCCCAGCCAGGGATTTTTCCCACAGGCCTCTTGTATGACCTTGTCAAGCCGCTTCACTTCTTTTCTTGATTTATGACGTTTGCCATACTCAGTAGAGAAGCTAGAAAGCCGAATATTAAGAACACGCTTGTAGTCTGTGAAAGACAGCTTTTTCTGTTTGCGTGAAGAAACCTCTGAAGATGAATGTGTGTGTGTGGCTGCTTCTTAGCTCTGTAAATAACTGAATTGTGCAGTGGTTTATCTGTAACGTGGATGAATGTTAGCCATGAGCCGTGTTACACAAAGGATGCCACCTGTCTGCATCTGGGCCAGAGGTGTATTTGGATGTATCTGCACTTCTGCAAAGGAGATGTGTTTTTCTGCTTCTCTGTGGAGATACGTCCCCAGCGTGGGGTCTCAGTTTAAAGCAGAGATGCTCCATCTTCTCAAAATGCATGGTGAACAAATACACTTTTCCCTTTTGTCCTGCAGAACAAAATGGTATGTGGGTAAAGGAATGGCTTTCCCCCGAGCATATGTGCAGGTGCTTTATGGATTGAGGAAGGGTTTGTGGAGCATGGAAGAGCTATTGCTGCTGTAGAGAAGTGCCAGTTTGATGCTGTTTTTCAAGCATTCCTAGCTTCAGCCACAGTGGTAGTAGGCTAGGGTTGTGCTGCAGTGGCCCTGACGGTACTGCTACTGCCGCTTAGATGTTCTGCCTTTGTTAAAGTGAATCAGAACATCTGGAGGAAAGGGACTGTGGGATGACTAGGACTTTTCTGTCACATACACAAGAAGATTTCTTACTTGGAGAATGGATAATAGAATCCCTTTACATCAGAAAGCAAGAACTGCCCAGGAGATCCTGCTCCCCTGCTAGAGGTGAGGACACAGAGAGCCACACTCGCATGAAGAGGAGATTTCTTCATCTAGATGCAGTAGTAGGCTTGAGAAGCATTTGTTTCTGAAAGTTGTCTGGGATCTCTTACTGTTCTAGTGGGGTTTTTATGTTCCTTTGCTCTCTATCAGTAAATGACCATTCCATTTTGGCAGTGCCCTGCTGTTTAAATTATGGTTAGGACCAGTTTATTGTGGACCTGTTTAGCATCAGTTTTATTGCTTGCCTGCATTCCTGCTCTGCTGCGGGATCGTCATTGCAGTGCCTTTTGGGTATCCTCTTTGCTGTCAACTGGCTCGACTCCTAGGGCTTGAAAAGCTGTTTTGGGGATCCCTCTGGGAGCCGAAGGGAGTTATTGGAAAGAAGTCAAATTCTCATAAGTTCCTGAGAAAGCTGTCACAAGCCTTGTGGCTGCTGGGTTATTGCCAAGTCCTTTATTCATGGGACCCATTATGAGCCATTGCTAGACAATAATGGTTTTGGGTTCCTTTGTACTGTATTATGAAAGGAGAACCAGTTCTGGGCCATTGTTTTCACCAGTGTAAGAACCCACAAGATCCTCTATCAAAGCATTTACAGCTTAATCAGCCTTGTTTTCTGGCACCTTTTTTTAATTTTGTTTTTTACCCTAGGGTTCTTTTTTCCATGCACCTGGTTGCCCTGTTGCAGGTTCAGTCCTAGCAATGATTAATCCAGACTGCTTTTGCATCCTGTGGCCTTTGGCAACTGAAAGTCCCGTTTACCATGCGCAGTACTGATTCTAAGGGCAAGTGCTGCTGCGGATGAGCCAACTGTCCTCTACTGCTGCCTAAGCTACTTGTGGCTGTGAGGAAAATGGTTTTGATGACCCCTCGTTATGGTATTTCCCTAGTGCACCAACTCTATAGGTGCATACGCACGCACAGAGTGTACATGTTAACCCTGCCTTTGCCTGCTGGTGACTAGTTCTGTTGGGCAGGCTCTTGTATAAGTTGCAGAGTTGGTCTGCCCCTGCATATTCAACCCACATCCTCAAGACATTTGGCATTTTCTTTCCCCTTATATGCCTCTGCAGTGAAAAGGGTGAAAGTTGGAACTAGTTTATTTGCCTCATGAGTTTCCTTTATTTGCTGCTGGCTCGAGGCTTTGTCCTGCTTCATGGTGGACATGGTACAACCGAATTTTGAATAGCTATTGACGAAGTTTTAATTTCCCATGGGGAGGTTGGTACTCCACCCAAACAGCTTTCATTCTGTGAATGTCTGTCTTAGTGCAATTTTCTGTTTTTAGTTTAGTCCGATTGCCCTACACTCTAACCACTTAGTAAGAAAATGGGTTGATTAAAAAGTTATCCAGAATAGTATTGAAATGTCAAGAATGCACATTCAAGGTAATTTCAAATACTTAAATTTAAAATGAAATGTGTTGGTGCATTGAAATTGTTTGATACATCTCTCTGTTCAGGACTAAGCTGGGATGGAATCCAAACTAAACCATGCGAGATCCCTGGAGGGAAAAGTGCAATGCAAATTTGGAGGCAGAAAAGTCAGTCTGAGCTTTGGTTTGGCTTTGCCTTTGCAGTCTCTGAATGTGTGCCAGCTATGGATGAACAGCAGTAGGACAAATATTTAGGTGCTGCTGTACAGCCTATGGAAGCTTTTATTCAGTAGTATGCATTATAGGTTTCATACTAGATCTGAAAAATTGTGTTTCTGTCAGAACCCACACCACTTAATTTCAGCACAGTGTTCTGCCAGCCTTGAAACGTGCCTGCATTTGCTTGCAGAGAGCTTGCTTGGATGCAGGGTTTGGTTCCGTCTATTTCTTTTTTTCTTGGCTTGCCCTCTGCAGATACAATAATAATAAAAAGCCCCAGAGAAATCCTCTCCAAAATGTTGCTATTGGAGCTGATATATTGATGATTTCAGCAGTCGTTTAAGTTATTGGTGTTTGGGTTCTTTTGTTGTTGTTTATGTTTTTTAATTTGGCATTTCTCATTTTGATTTGAAGTATTTGAAGATTTACATATGATAGCACTACAATAGAGCTAAGCATTTGGTCAGCTGCACGGATATTGGCAAACAAGTCTGGGGACACGTTTCTGAGCCACAGTTTGGAAGAGCTGGGGTGTAAGGGACTGACTGAAAGCTGGAAGTATTTGGAAAAAAGAAGCTTTGCTGAAATCTGATACGCCAAGCTGCCTTAGTGTTTATAAAGTCTGAAAGGTCAGAGTGGACACAAGAAATTTGAGGGACTAGGGAGGAAGGAAGTCACAGGAGACGCAAAAAGCCGGGCTGGTATTCAGCACCTGTTGAGTGTTAAGTGCACGTGTGTGTGTGTGTGTGTGTGTGCAGATGATGAAAGCAGAGTGCAACTGTTAGTAGTTTCTAGATTTACTGTGGAACGGTTTGCATCACCCCAGACACACAGAGTTGCTGCTTGCTAGTCTGGACGTGAATAGTAATAGCTGCCTATGAGCTGTAATGTCAACAAGGATCACTGGAGTGCAATGAATCTGGTACTGTGCACCCAGCGCTCAGCCTGCAGCTTGTGCTGAGTGGCATGGATTGGACTGGGTGTAACAAGGAGGACATGATGTCAACAGGGTGGGAAGATCTGCTTGTGACTTTGTAAGGCAGACTGCTATGGAAATAGGAGGGAATGGGGAGCTGATAGTCATGAAGCCAAACCGGTTTTATTTTGACATAGCAGTACATGAATGATGGAGAACGAAGGCTGAAAATTCTGACTGTGGATGCTTCAGTTTATCATCAGAAGTCAAAGGTCTCTCTTGAAAGATTTCCTTCTAAGAAAGGACGCGTGTAATATGGATACTGTGTTATGTACATGTGTAAAAACTGCCTTTCACAGTGTCCTGCTGCTGCAGAGTGGATCAGACTGGCTCTCTTTCTCTGCTTATGCCAACGAAAATAAATTGTCCCATCGTAACTTGTGAGGAAAGCAGCGTTCTGTAATCCTGTGTACAAGGCCACCAGCCAACGGTGTCAAAACAAAGCCAGCCCTTCCTGCGGTGTTGGATGCTGCTTCTAGGCAGGGCAGGGAGGCAGCAAAGCTGTCACTTTTGCAACTTTCTTACTCGTGGCTACTGAAAGGGGCTCTTCTCTGAACTGTGAACAATGTGTTTTTCTTGGTGTGGCCCCCCCCCCCCCCCGTTACTTAAGACAGCCCTGTTGCTTCTGTCAGGGAAGGTGCTGTTTTCTTTTGCAGCATTTAGAACAGGAGAAGAGGCATTGCACATATGGTATTTTGTTCCAGACACTTTCTACAGCCCTCCCATTTTATTTCTGATCTGTTTTCTCTTCTTAAGAGCTTCACAGAGCAAAAGATGAGGCTCTAATGACGCAGGAGGAGGGAGAAGGAACCTTCCCTCCTAATTTTTTGCTGCTTATATGTGTCACTGGCAAAGTAGAACATGGGGTAAGCATCAGTGTCTCTGTATGCACAGCGTTGTGGAGCAAGTGCCTCAAATTTGAGTCATATCAGGGATAGATGAAAGGGGATTGCATGGACAGGGCTGAAGGAGGGGCAAATACTGGAAGCTGGAGCTCTGAGCAGCTGAGAGAAGAGGGCTGCAGCTGACCTAGCTCCGTCCCCTACCTGTTTCTTTTCTTGTGATAATTTTTTTGCCAATTCTGATAGCAGAGCACAAGAGCAGATGCAGAGTGTGATGTAAGGGGGCTAGCAGGATCCTGAAAGCTGCCTTCTGCTTGTGAGAAGACCTTGAGCCTTCCAAGCCTGTTTGTGCTCTCTCATTTCACACTTCCCATGTGCTGTTCTCAGTGATCAGCCTTGCCTCCTCTGTTTTCTCAGGTTTATACAGCTGCTGTGTCTGAGTTTTCCTGCAATACTTGGGATGTTTTCCTCACTTCCTCTCAGTATTCAGCGTGTGTATTAGGGTTGGGGGTGTCCTAACGTGAAATCTCCTTGTACTGTTCTCTTTGTCATCAGCCAGAGCGTGTATTCTGAGAACACCTACTGGTTATCAATAACGTTCACCTGTAGGTCAAACTTCTGCTAGAAGAGGGTTTATTTTATGGGATGTGAGAAGTGAGGTGCCCAGCAAGTCAGTGGAAGGAGCTATGGCTCAAATCCAGGTTGTGTTGACATATTGCATCCACTTGGCTAGCCGGTGTCCTGCTTTCATGCCTTTGTTGTTTCTCCACTGCATCTCAGTTGATACTTGGTTGAACACAAGTGAATTACTGTGGTGTTTCAGGGTTACTGGTGCTGCTGCATTTCTGAGCTTTCTGTCAGGAAATGAAACTATTCTGAAGTCTCTTACAGTAGAATGATCACAGTAAGGTCACCCATTCACACACTTGACCTATTACTTTTCCCTGATGTTTTTCCCTTGCTACATTATAGTTGCTCTTTCCAAAAAGTGCTGTTTCCATAGAAAAATGACAATTCAATTCTAAAAAATACGTAGTTGTCTTTGCTGGAACTTGGCTGAAGATGGCATTTGTCTTTGTACATGTGGTATGGGTTGTAAAGAGTTTGCCCTGCTATTTTCCAGAAGGAGCCACAAAGAAGCTTAGAATATGCATTTCTGTGTCTCTCCAGAGATTACTGTGTTTTCACCATTTACTTTTATCTGAATTGAGCATTGCTGCTCAGATTTAACAATAGTGCAGGCCAAGTGAGGGGAGCACAACATTAATTCTGTTTAGTTGGCCCTGTGTACACCAGCTGTCCCTAATACACTTTGTCTTGGATTCATGCCACTTAATTGACGGGTCTAAAACAAGAAGTGGAAAAATGCTTGTGTTTAGATGATGACTTCCACCCTCTGGTGGGAAGAGGTGTCCATCTCTCTCCGTTGACCTTAGAGGAAGCTGCCTATCATAATCCACTTAACTTGGATATTTCTTGAGTGCCTAAAGCTGCGTTGGATGGAGTCAAGCCTAGTGTTGGAGAGCTGATGCAAAATGCATGTGAGACCCATTGTGCATGCCACCTTTTACAGCTTGCTGCTACTTGGGTTAAAGGAAAGTCTACTTAAGCTTTTGTAGAGCTGCTAAAAGCTTGTTTCAAGTTAGATCTATTTTCCTTCGCTCTTTCTAGTATCGAGCCTGGTCCTATGCTACTAGTAACGTGAAGGGTGATGCCTTACTCTTGTTTTGTGCATGTATCTTGACTAGTTGTTGTGGGTCATTAAGTCTCCTTTAAGCCAGGGAGTGTAGGTGCTGCTGGCAAGGGTAGCAGCTCAACAAGGAGCATTTGGCTGCCATTTGACCTTCAGTGTGACATTCCACTTGCCCCTACCTCAGACTGCAGGGAATGGTTACCCCAACCCAGCCAGAGACCTCAAATAAGGCAGAATCTTGCCTGCAGGGACTTCCTCAGGAATTGCAGAGCACAGGAACAGCCAGAAGATGTCTGTAAAATCTACAGACACAGGTAAGGCTTGGTGTGAAAACTTGCAGATTCCTCCTTCTTTGAACTTTCTTGCTGTTTATCACTCATTCAGAATCTGGTCTCTCTCCTAGACCTCCCTATCCATTTCCACTCCAGTCAGAGCTGGAGGTGGGCAAAGTATCGTGTCAATCTGAGACAGTACTAAGTAAATGAACTGGGAGCATGCTGGGCCTCACCTTCCCACTAATTACAGGTGCTTGTGCTGTACAGTTCAAGCACTGGGTGCCTTTGGGCAATGCACAGCTCCAGGTAACCTCTCATCCCTAGAAAGCTGGTGCACTGCTTATGCTTGTTTTGGACTGTAGTTTGTGGCTGCAGTTTTGTTCTTGTTTTGAAGGGCATTGTGTTCCTTTCTAGGTTGGCCACTCGGAATGTGGCTTCCCTGCTCCTGAAAATGGAGTGGGGTAGCACTGTGGGCTGCAAGCAGGACCTGCCTTGTCCTGTTCAAAGGGCAGCAAATTCCCCAGCCTGATTTTGCTTTATTGCTCTTTCTGAACACCATACCTCTTTCATTGCACTGAGCTGTGCAGAAGGACTAAACGAAGAGAACATTAACACAGGAGGTTTGCTACCTTTCCCTAACTGATTGGCTTTTTTCTTTTTTCCTTAGCTTTGACAAGCTTACTCTTGCATGCACGCTCAAGTAGATAATTAATCTGTCTCTCAACAGGGCTCTGTTAGCCACAGTATTTTCTTCAATTCCATGGAAAGAGTTACTTTTTCATTATGATGTTGGAAGGGTAAAAGGCAGCCTATTCTCTATTTTAAAAATATCGTGATAGAAGGTAAAGCTTTCATTAAACATGCCTGGCTGAATTTATACACTGAAGTATTTGAACTGTAGCTAATATCTTTTGAAAGGGAAGGAAAAGAACACAGCTGTAATAGCCAGCATTTTGTGTTTGGATGATTGATCAGTAGTATTTTCAGTAGTATAGAAAAATAATTAATTCCTTCATAGATACAGGCCAGGAAAAAAACCAAAATATGAATGTCTGTCGCTGTAGGGCAGTTCTCCCCTTCTTTCTATATTACAATCATTTAGGAGTGTGGACATCTCAGTGGTTTGCAGGTGATGGTATCCATGTTGCAGCTTTCTTTGCTGTTTTTAACTTACCTGATAGAAGATTTGCAGTGTAATAGCTGGTGAAACAGCTGACTCGTACCAGGAGCTCTTTCCTGCTGACTTGGCTTTGAGTGGGTAACTGGTTAATGCTGAATGGTGTTTTGTCATTAAATAGGTAAAATAGCCAGCAGCTGGACACATTGTTTGGTCCCATCACTTGCTGCTGTGCTGTCTTAGACTTCAGCACACCTTTGTGGTGCATAAATGGTGAGGTAAGATTTTGCTGGACTCGGGCTGGGATTTGAGTCTACCTCAGGTAGCATTGGTAAGTTTTGGGGGCGGTCAGGACATTACTCACTCTGTGCTTTGCTGAGGGACATCTGGTGGAACAAGCCCTGGACCTGGGATTAACTGATTTTTAATAGATTTGTGGCAGTGATTGTAGTAAAATGAGTGAAGGTGGCTCTGCCATACTCAAGACTAAATAATAATTTAACTTTTTTCCTGAATTAGTTTGATGGCAGCGCTCAACTGCTGCAACAGATAGGAAAAACCCCCATACTGTGAATCAGCTGCTAGGTAATAACTTGCTAGAGCAGCATGCTTTACAATTGTATGGGAGCTGTAAGTTGTCTCGCTGTACAGACATAAAATAGTTCAGGTTAGCTGCTTGGTGGCTTGTGTACGGGGCTTAGGCTTGCAGCAACATAAACTGGAGCTCTGTTCATAAATGAAGCACGTAGCTGTGGTGTGTGGACAAGTGTCATGTTCATAGCTGGTCCTGCCAAAGATTCATTACAAAGTGTTACAAGTTGATAGGTAGAGACAGCCATAGTGTTTGGCATGGACAAATACCCCTGTTCTGGATACATGGGAGCGGTGGCTCTCTGCTTCCCTGACCATTTGGATATAGCATGGAGGTTCGCAGTCTGTGGCAGAAGACCAGCATCTGGGAATCATTACAATGCTGTCATTTCCATACTCTAGGATCCAAAAAGCATATCTGACCAAGTAAGATGGGGAACCCTGGACTTTCGGAGCAGTTGGGGTTGAAAACCACGATGTTTTTAAATGTGCCCCTTGTCTTGTCTTGGAGACTTCAACACTTGCCTGATGTTGAAAGGACAGGGTTAGAAGTTAAAGTGAGCAATCATGCAAGTCTGTGGGGTGTACCTAACCTTGAAAAACATCATCATGGAAAGGCTGTAAAATCCTGCTTTGGAGTTACTGACTTGGATACATGTGCGTGAATTTGGAACAGTGCTCAGGGAAGAGTGAACCCTAGCTAACCTTAGGTAATTGTAATATTAAAATACACACCCCTTTGTGAATAATGAGTATGCTAATTAGGGGACCTTCCTAAATGTTTTAAACTCAAAGCTAAATGCATAAATGTGAAAATGTGTAATTATGGGTGGTAAAAGAAATTGTTATTCACCAGCCAGTTGTATCTTGCTACTATAAATATCAAGATGAATCGGAACGAGGGTGTGCTGGCTGCGTTAGATGCCTGGCACCCAAATCTGCAGAACTGAAATAAAACAAATGTTCTGACTCTGTGTTGATTGGCTTATTGCACACTGGGTGAAGAATCTTTATTTTGGGAGAACACAACTGCATGCAGGCACTAATATGAGTTACAAGACCTGACATTGGTTTCTGTTTACTCCTCCTCCATTTTCACCCTACAGAGGTTATTTAACTTCTGTGGAGGTAGAAGCTTACATTTTACTGGCACCAACCCATGTGGCTGTCTGCAGCCGTAATTGGGAAGGTAGGGTTATGCTGCTTAGTGGTCTTGTCACCATTGTCTCAAAGGACTGATTTGGCTGTTGGAAGACGCAATATAAACTTTTTTTGTTTAGGCAGTTGAAAATACCACAACAACAAAACACTCCTTGTATCACCTGTTAAATCCATGGTAACTGTATAGGAGCTGAACTAAACAGGTCCACATGGATGTAACATGGATAAATAGCCACTGCTGAGGGGGTGAAAGACAGGGGAACTGTGAAGGAATTTTCAAGGTATAGAAAATAAAGATACTGTATCTTTTACTCTCCTGTAATCTGGATCCCTGTTTGCCAAAGTACTGGCAGACCCTTCTTCAGCTAAGTATTCAGAGATGTGTTTCCAAAGGGTTTCAAACCTATGAAGGCATATGGAGGGCACTTCAAAGGGCCATCAAAATGTATGTGTTATGGGTGCTCTGTACCTACAAAGTCTGTGGAGAATTTCCTCTTAGGTCATTGCTAGTCTTTTTCCTTGAACACCTAGGCTCTGAGACCTGTCTTGCATTGGTTTGGCTCAGCCAAGGCAGAGCAGCGCGTGTCGAAGTATTTCCCTGAATTGAGGCATTTATGATATAAAAGATCAAAAAAAGAATGATTGGAAACGGTGACCAGAGCAGGGTTGTCAGTAGGCCCAAATGACTGTAAGCAGGCAAATAAATGACGATGCTGTGCCAGTGACCCAAGCCCACTGCTGTCAGATGACAAGATTGCCTGCGTGTTCAGCAGCTCAGGAGTTTGCACCAGGCTGGTGGAGGCAGACCCCTGAGGCTGCTTTACTTTGTGCAGATGTTCTGTGTGAAATACACTGCAGAGATTTGAAGGTGTTACAGTGATTAGCTAAATGGGAACTTGAATGACAAAATGATCCTGTTACGCTGCTTAGGCTTGGCAGAAGGAGAGGGTGTCAGGGTGCTGCTGCAGTGCCTTTCAGAGCTGTGGGAGTTTGTGTCAGAGCAGAGCAGGTGTGAACACTCCAGATCATGACTAAGTGATGTCTCGGCTGATGAAGAGTGCTATTTTATTCATTTCACTTCAATGTTTTCTTCCAAATCTAATTTGCCTCAATCATGTATTTTTCTCTCTTACTTACAGTTACTGATGGCTTGCAGTTTTGTGTCAACCTGTTCTTGTTGTAGGCATGAAGAGGAGGGGAATTAGTTTTTACTTCTCTGGTTATTGGTGACCCTGTAGCATTATGGCACTGCACAAGGAAGGAAAGAGAGCTCCTGTCCTTGGGAACACGTCCTCTGAATAGAGGAATATGGGGAGGGAGTATCTCTGGCATACCTGGAGCTGGGAATGGAGCCTGGGTCTCCTGAGCACTTAGTCCAGCCTCCCAGCTACTGATGGGTACACAGGCTTGTGTGGCACTCTGCTGGCCTGCTGATTTTTTGATCTTTGGTGTGTTACATATTTTAGTTACCACAACAGCTAGTTCCAGAAAGCAGTTATTGAGCTGAAGAATTTTTGAACTTGAGTGTGCAAAGAAATGGAATGAAAATAAGTAAGAACCCAGGTACCTAGTAGAAGCATTCTACTACATAGTGTGGGAGGCATTGTCTTCCTGATGCTTGTGGCTGCCTCTGGATTAACATGAAGTCTGGAGGGGAAAGGTTTACAAATGTCTTGTTTAGGTTTCCAAAATTGCTCTGAACTGCAGATTTGACTGTTCTTCAAAAATGTATTTCAGTACTGAATTCCAATACAGAGGGGCTGTTAATTCAGCTGACATAAATTTTCCTTATGCCATTTAATATTTAGGGAAAACCAGGAGAGAGTTGGGTGAGGAAGACCTCATAAAGGATTCTGCTTGCTGTTTTACTTTACAATCACTTCTTTTGAAAAGTACCAACATATCATTTCTTAATCTATGTAGGTTTACTGACCACTTCTCAAGACATTTGAAACGGCTAGCTCAAGTCATTAAGAATAGATGCTCCTTTGTCATGCTTACAGTTGGGATTTCCCACTGCCTCTCAAAGGTATGTGTGTATGCATAGGCAGGAGATAAGCTTGACTTCTGAATGAACAGGACTATACTTATTAAATGAGGCTTTTCAATCATCCTTATTTTCCTCATCTAAAAATACTTACAGAAAACCCACCACTTGCTTTTTTGAGTGTATTGGGTTTGCGCAGCAAGCAGGGGTGGCTTCTGTGAGAAGCTGCTGGGAGCTTCCCCATGTCCGAGGCAGCCAAGGCCAGGCCCATCAGCGATGGTGGTAACATATAAGAAGGGGGGGGGGGGGGGGGGGGAAAGACAGCGCAACAAATTACAGCTGAAGAGAAGAATGAGACTATGTGAGTGCAACAGCCCTGCAGACACCCGGGTCAGTGCAGGAGGAGCTCCAGGCACCGGAGCGGAGATTCCCGGGAAGCCCGTGGTGAGGCAGGCTGTCCCCCTCGGCCCGTGGAAGTTCGCTGTGGAGCAGAATTTCCTGTAAAGAACCCAAGCGACACAACTGGTTGGAGGACAGGACATTGTATATTAGCATATACCTCTTCATGCTTGCCAAAGTGTTGCCTAATGCTGCAAGTACAGCACTGGACTGCTGGCCAAAGATTTGTCTTTGTTTAGCCTGACTTCCACTTAATGCAGTTGCTTATTTCTAACCTGGTTGTGTCCCTTTATTTAAAAAACCAACTACTTCTGTGTCTTAACAATGGAAATAGTTCAGATGCTGCTGAGGTAGAACATTTAAAATACACTATTTGGAATTTCTTTCAGTTGCTTTTAAACAAGCATTTGGGAAAAGAGATACCAAGCCTTGTGGGTTTTTCCTTGGGTTCAGGTTGGCTCAGGTGGCTTTCTGCAGGGCATCTCACATCTTCCAAGTGTGTAGTACTGGCCCTTTGCAACAAGTACAGTGTAAATTAGACCACAGGCTGCTGTGTGTGTCCACAGACGCCGGACAGTTGATTTGCATTAGGAATGAATTTTTAAGCTAATTTTCCTGGTTGTCCCACCTTACTGCACTTACTTGAATAACAGACTAGCTCCAGAGTGTGTATTTGATTCCTTTTTGGATAAAACTAAACTAGAAGCTGTGTTCCGGGGGCGCATACAATGCTCATAGTCTAATTCAGAGTACCCCATCCCAAAATGCTAATGATATGTATGATGGGGGCCCTTGGGAATAGCTTATTTGCTTTACAGGTTTGTCCCTATTGGGCTGTATTTAGACAGCTTACATCTACTGGTTGGTGGGAGTAACGAGGGTAGTGGTGCTCATCTGGGCTGTGTGTGTGAGGGGAAAGGAAGCGCTGGGAACAAGTAGCACGTAGAGGAAAAGTGGGAGGTATTCTGCTTACGTACATTCGTAAAAACAAGTAAGGTTGGGGATATGAAGGTGGGATACAGCCTTGACCACAGTGACCATGAGATGGAGCTCAGGATCCTGGGTGGAGGAAACAAGACAAAAAGCAGGATCGAAATTCTGAACTGAAAATAAAGTGCCAGGAAACCTTTCTGGAGCTAAGCATGGGTTTTGTTACATATATTTAGTGCCCAGAGAACACTAGACTAAATACTACACTGGCAAAACCTTTAATCTACTGGAATATATTCCTTCTTTTTAATATGCTTGTATTTGTGTGTAGTTCATAATTTTCTTGGAAATGCTGTTCTTTTACTACTTTCTGCCAAAAAAACCTGTTAGGGTTTGGGACAAAAGATGTACTTATCGGGGTCAGATGCATGTGAAAGAGGGTACAGACTCTGGCTGTTGCTAGGTTACACTTATGTGCTCATGTAGAAAAAGAGATCTTTATATGTTGGGAGTGTCATATGATAGGCCAAAATATTTCTCCTGCTGCATTATGTCAGTCACTGCTATTGTGTAATGAATAGACCCTATGGTTAATTTTTCATGTGATTGGCATTAGTTGAACTCACCTCTGAGTCAGTCTAATATATGCAAATTTTCTTGATTCACACACTGGAGGCGAATAATGCATTTTTCTTCTGGGAATTTGCATTTCTTACGAACTACAATAGGAATAGCAGCAATTCTGAATAAAGCAGATCTATTTTTATTGAAAGAAATGTAAATTGGATGTCTTGTTCAAAACTTTTTTGAAATGTGCTATATAGAACATGTGTCATTTCTCTTTCCTAGCCTCAATGATTCAGCATAGGAATCCTGATTTTAAGTGTATGCCTGTATTACTGCTATTTGTGTCTTTATTCAGGAGTTCAGACTAAGGCGAGGACCAGTGTGCATCCTTTACCCCTGGTGAGAAGATGCAACAGTGCACAGAAGGCAAAAAGTCTTACACAGTCTTGTCTCTGAATATTTTTTTCATCATATGCTATTGTCCTTCAAAGTCTGCTCTACATAATCACTGGAAGACTTGCTAGAGGTTAATCTAGCAAGGGATACTGAGGAGTAACTGAGCATCTTGCTTCCCCAATTAAAATGAGCTGCTATTATCTCAGTGCAAGTCTCTTGCTTGCACTATGTGAGGATACCCGAATGTCTTCCAAACATAACTCTTCATTGTCCATGTGTCTGTCCAGGGTGATGGCCTTGGATAAGCCTGTGATTTCTCTGTGCAGTCTTATAGTTTTTTTTGCTTTTGGTTTCAGCTGTGCGATGATGGTTTTGTGCCAGTTATTGCATGTTTAAGCTAAAAGCCATATTAGGAAATATCTATAGGATATGCCACTGATAAGAGTAGGTTTTACCTCCTCTGAGACTGCTGGACTTTTGTTTTGTTTCTGGGCTCGATGTCTGTCTGGGATAGTTTGTGTTGCTGGGAGAACAGTAGTGCAGCGGGCACAAAACCATGAAGTAACAGGGTTTTGTCTTACACAGGGGTGTTTTAACTTTACCATAGGCTGCACATCTTTTAACTTTACTGCTTCTTTTAAATCAGGTGGTGTTTTCTTGCTCTCATAATATCATTTGGCTTTGAAATTCACCTGCTGCAAGGCTGAAGCTGTAAGTGAATCTCTTCAGAAACTATAGTGTCTCTCATTCTTGCTTAATGCACCTAGTGAAATAGGAAATAAAACTCTGTCTAGGGAGCTGTGTGTGCTGGGACTCTTGAGCATCAAACTTCTGCTTTTGCTTGTTGGATTCAGCTGAGCTTTGAGGACACATCTAGAAGGTACTCCTTAAAGCCTTTCAGTCCTGCTGTGTTTGCCAATGAAGGCTCTTAGGGAGGTAAAGAAGGACTGTTACATGCCTTAAGTACTCTGTGGCAAGATAGCAATGCTTCACGTGCTTATAGAACACTTGTAACCTAGAAGATCAAGTCTTAGCTGCCCCTGCATTTTTGAGGACATTGAGCAGGGAACCTCTTAGAAGTTCAACATTGCGATAGAAAAAATGCCAGTCATTTCCCAGTCTCTTTTGAAGGTGACTGTTTTGGGTTTTTGCTTTTAGAAAAAGCTAGCAAGAACACAGTAAGGATGTGATCTCTAAACTGTAGGTATTCTTGGTAAGTAAGAGTTTTATCTTTAATTCAGTTTTGTCTGAGTGCCACCTTTTGGTCTGGATAGAGGGAGAGTAAATTGACAGCTGTAGGAACTTGGATAGAAGTGAAATTTTGAGTAAATTTAGCATGTGAGGACAGCTAACAGCTTTATCCTCATGCATTGCTTGAGAGATAATGGGACTGTCACAACGTTAATATCTAGTGCCATTTGTTTTCATTGTTTAATGTGCATGGTCACTGGAGCTCATAATTAGAAAATAAGTTCCTTTTAGGAATATGCTCTATAAAGCAGAACTCAAAATTAGTATTCATTATGAATGCCACACTGTAGATGATTCAAACAAATATGAGCACCTAGCCATTGTTTGCTTTTTTCCTTTGCAATCTTTGTATTATTCCCCTTGTGGCCCTTAAATGTTGGCCTGATTTTGACTTCTATAGATAATTGTCTAATACAATTCTTCGGGAAGGGAAGCTAACCGCCAAGTTGATTTTGCACTCTGAAGTGTTCTGCTTCTTTGGCAGATCTATCTTTAAAGGCTTGGGTTTGTGCTGTAATGACTAAACCACTGGGGAGTATTGCACGCACAGAAGTGAAAACGGTCGCTCACTCTGATTAACCTCCTGTGTAACGATGGATTTCAGAATGCAGCTTTTTGTGGCTTTCATCCATTCCCCTTTGTTTAGCTTGTTACAGTACTGATTTGTGCTTTGGTTAGCATTTGTGTGGGCCGGACCACTTGGTAGTCTGATCTCTGTGTGTCTATGTCTGTATGTCAGCTTACTGGTTTTGTGTGTGTGGATTTTGACTGCTGGAAATTCTCTTGGTACACACATTCAAATCTACTGTCTTTCTTGCAATTACTATGTTGGCTCTTTTGATGAGAACCAAAGGTGTCCTGTGGGAAAAGTGTTGGCTGAGGAGAACTTTGGATGCCTGCAGCAGGGCTGTTTGTAGCCTGATTCCATTTGATGGCACAGTACCAGGCTTCTTCTAAGACCTTGCTGGTCAATTAATTTGTTCTTTTCTGTTCCTGAATTGGAAACTAATTGAGTACATGTGAAGGGTGCCAGACTAAACTGTTTTTGCTTGGAGTGCCAGTGAAAATGCCTTTCCCTCCTATGTTTCCTTAGGAAACTGCACTTGAAAAAATGAGCTTGTGTGATCACGCTATGTGTGAAGTTGTCAGGCCCATGCAGACAGTTACTCCATGCTGATAATGTTTGATTGTCAGCCAATTTTAATTAAATTTGTCAAAAGGTGGAGGTCCCACCTTCTCACCCAAGTATCCTTCTTGTGTCCTTTAGTTTTGTGAAAGAACTGACTTCAGTGCAGTAGTGCTAGCACAGGAAACATAATAGGTTTGAGCGTCCTTGTCTGTTTGGATGGGAGAGACTCAATGTTTGGCCCATCCTTCAGACAAATCCAACTTGTGTTCTGTGAATGTGTGGTGTGACTTCTTCCTCCTTCCTCTTCTTCCCCTTTTCAAAATGCAGTCCTGGCTCTGAGAAGAAGTCTGAGGCTGCAGTTACTTGAAGCTCTCAAGCAACATTTTTGTCAGCATTTTAACTTTATTTTCTTTCTGCTGTGGTAAATATGAGTAATTTTAGACTCTGGTCTGGCATAAAAGGGGGGAAAAAATTTCTTATTCAAAACTCACACCAGGATCAGATTGTGTGCCTTAATCGATGAAGACTGTAAGCTATTTTGATAAGTGACAATGACTGTCTTGAACTGCCTTGAATAAAGTTCTCCCTCGTTGCTTGAGATAAGAATGTTCTCTGATTTTCATGGATGTTAACCACCAATTTCTTTTCTTCCAGACTACTGGCTGATATGGCCATGGAACAACAGGCAACATGTGTAGTCCAGCACTGAGGCCAGAGCAGCAAGGCCAAACAGTTGAGTAATTGCAGGATCGTAATGTAGATGAGTCTGCTCCCTTGCAAGCTTCATGGGACACACAAGAGCACAGACTCTTAAGATGGGAAGCTCTGTTATTCTTTGCTTTGGCAAAGTGTGGGATTTTGGTTTGATTTTGGTGTTTTGAGATGTGAAAAGCCTAATAAACTGCAAGGAATTTTATTGTGGAGTTGGGATACAGTCCTGCTGGAAAAGGAAATGAAATCTTTCAAGGAGGTGGTAGAACGTCATAATGTCATAGCATGCCCCCACTACACCTCCCCCCCCCCCATGCATCACAGAGGGGAATGGTTAGGAAGGGAGGCAAGGAAGATGGTTAGGCTTTCAGAATCTGATAGGCTTACAAATAAAAATCATGCACTCCATTAAATATGCAATAATTTTTCTTCTTCACGGTATGTGACATCCCATTTCTTGCCCTCCCCCCACCCCACTACTTGCATACTTTAATCTTTTTGCTAGGAAGTCCAAGCTGTTGGGGTTTTTCTGTTGTGGGTTGTTTGTTTTGTTTTTTGGTTTTTGGTTTTTTTTTTCAATTTAATGTAAAACAGTTTCCTTACGTAGGTATTTTATTGCTATTACTTTATGAAATGTTTGAAAAATGTCTGAAGTTCCTGTTTGCCTGGGATTAAATGAACAAGCTGGAATAAAGAGGGTAAGTGCTGTCTTCCTTTGCTGAAGAACACTGTTATATTTTGGTACCTTGTCATTCCATCATGAATAAATGAATTCTGCATCAGTTGTCCAAAGAAACCCTTTGAAATTTGTTTGCACTAATATGTTCCTTCAATTTCTGGACTCCTCTTCCTTTCCCTTGTGAGAAAACAAGAGCCTTTGTACAATTTTGTAATGGGAAAATGTAGGGGAACCTGAGAACTACGGGAAGAGGCAGATGTTTGTTAGCTTTGGGGATATCTGTGCATTGCTGCTGACTTGTGGTCTTGCAGTTAGGCTTTAGAAAGTTCTCCACGGGACAGATGTGTTCCCCCTGCCCTGCTCAGCTTGTCCCATGCTAATGGCTGACTATTTCTTTAACAAGGGCCTTATTTTGTGGAGTTTTGTTCAGAGGAAGAGGCTAATTTTAACAAAACAGAACACACAAACAGCCATGCAAGGGAGTTGTTCTGGGAGCAGAGGTGAGGTGCGGTAAAGGAAGGAAGGGTCTCGGCTTTGGGTAGCAGTGCTGGCTTGCACTGGTACCCGGAACCTGCCACAGCCATGTCCGGGTGGGATGCGTTTCTCATGAGGAGTTGGTAAAAGGGATCCAGGCTGCAGTAGCAGCTGCCTAGTGCTAGCTATGGTCCCTTTCCTGTAGGCTTGACTACGGGGAGCTCCAAGGGAGGGTGCGTCTTGCTTCTCTGGAGCTTTGATATTGTTTATTTCTTTGACACCCACAGGCAAAGGTAATGCTTGCTTTTTTCTTTTTAAAGAAGGAAAGCAAGAAGCAGAAACTACTGTGGAGGTATTGCAATATGACTTTGAGAAAGGAGCCAGGGGAGTTTGTAGTGTATCACTCCCCCTGCCACCCCCTTTTCTGTTTCAGAGGTGATGTTTCTTGGCCTGCCAGCTGGGTAGCTGGTATGGGATGGAGCAAGAGTAGAATAGAGCAGGTTCTGTCGAGTACTGACAGCTGACATCAAACACGGCAAGCGGGCAATGATGTGGGAACAACCTTTCTGTCTTACTATGCATTTCTCTTGCATTCCCAAATGCTGCAATGCTAATACTATTTGTTCCCAATTCATGTGGTCTTCTGTCAGGCAATAAGAGACATGACAAATGGTGCAGTAGGAATTTCCTTGAGCAGTGTTTATTTTACTGACTAACATGCCCTTATAAACTCTTTAAATTCTTGCAGATCTTGCTCTCTAACTGCGCTGGGTAAGCCTGTGGTCATACAAAGCTGTGGGCTATATTAATTTAAATGAGCAACCCTCAGTGAAGTGCGTAGGACTGTCACAGTGTAACTGAGGAGAGCTTGGTCTTGTCTTACCTGACGGTAGGTCTGCGTTTGGGCAGCCATGGCTGTATTGAGGACAGAGAGCAGCAGCACACTGGCTGTTTTTTACCCAAGTGTTGTACTGCTAGTTTTCGGGTTATCCCTGAGGCAGACAGGATGTTGTGTGCGCTCTCTGACCGCTCGTTCTTCAGAGGCAACTGGCCCAGTATCAATTGTTAATAGCTGTGGTAAAAGTTTAGAGGAAGAAGAATCTGATAGTAGCAGGTATGAAAAGTTGCCCTGGGAAGGTAGAACTGAACTCCCAAGTTAAGCATACACGCCCTATGCCTGACTTATCACTAATACAACAGGCATAATAATGAAACTGTAAAAATATTTCAGTGGAGTAGTTAGGATATGAAGTAAGAGTTGATGAACTCTAATAAATAAGGCATTTTGATCCATTAGAGCCTTTGCCTTCATTGGAAATATTCACATTCTTAAGTTCTTTGTTGGATTAGGGTAATATCCTCTAAATAACCTGGCTGATAGAACAAAGGAAAGGAACTTTAGGAAAGTATAAGCAATCAGCAGAAATCAGATTTTTTTTTTTTTTTTTCAGTTTGCTTCTGAGGTTAAAATAACAGGAACCAGATGTAAAATAGCAGATATGTTCACGATTTGAATTCACTTTGAATTACCGTGTCATGGCTCAGAGAGAGAGGGAGGCAGAAAGAGTACTGTGCTCTGCCAAATAGGCAGAAATTTTAAATTCTCTTCTGTTTCTCACTTCTGAGAAACTGAATCAAAAATACCTGTTGCTTGCATAAGTATCTCTGGCTCATCTACTTGAAGATACTTTCCCAAAGGAAGAGTAGTGTTCATAGTAATCTTCATTAGATAGTGTGCATTGTTTTTTATGTACCAGTAAGGGAAATTCTATAAACATCAAGCAGGACAACTTTAGAACATAATAGGCAGAGCTCCCTTATTTTCAACAGAAGCCTTAAATAAAAGCTGTATAAACTTCTAGGCTACTATCATTTTAATGATACTACAATTCATTTGTTATTTCCTGCTTCTTTTGTAGAAGTTGGAAGCTCAGCCAAAATATGTTTGAAACATGAACACAAGGGTTTGATTTGCTGAGAAACATAACCTCTTTTGGGGCAAAGAGTGAACCATCACTCTGGTTTGTTTTTTTTTTTTTCTCCTGAAAAACACTTCATTCTCATTGCTATAGGTATCACCCAAACTACTTTCCTGCCTCTTTCTGTCTTGCTAGAGTCTGAGTTTGAAAATCCTGACCCTAATATATTACAGTGGGGTGGAAAGGAGGAACACTAATGGAATTGTGTCTGTCAGCTGGATGTTGTGAAATTGCCTCTTCTAGGGCTGTTTATCTGAATTTTTAAAGGGTGTTCCATGAAAAGGATGATAAGCATTCCTTACACGGAGACCTTTTTGCATTAAAAATCTGTGATGCCTGTCATAGTGTGTACCCCACAGCAAGCTAGAGGTCCGAAAGGTACTGACAGTGTAAGTATGGTGTTTTGGTTTGGTTTTAGATCGGCTCTCTTTCTTGGGGATCTCTGAGTTCTGATCAAGTCCTGCACAAACTGCAGTTGCTAGCAGGTGGAAATGAGAAAGGCACAGACACGTGTGTGTGTGTGTGTGGCGGTTAATGGCACACTGATATGTGGAACAGTAAGCGCTGCCTCATTGCTTGCAGCCTAGTCATTACCACTCCATCTTCTTAAGCGGATGAAGTAGGAGAGATATCTTTCATTCCCTTGCTCCTGAATCGGTGTGCTGCAGGAGCATGACGTTGTGTCATCCTGCAGCAGCTTAGACTGGCCAATTAAGAAAAATCAGTGAGGGAGCTGAAATTGTGAGATGAGGCATGCCCTTGGAAAGGGGAATTTGATGAGATATATGAGTGAGCAAAGGATGCCTTTGCTTTTGGGAGTGTTGGGTGTCATCTGTATGGCAAAGGAAGGAGGGGAGGGGACTTCCCGTGGGCTGCATCTCTGGGCTGACTACACTGCAGTGTTTCTCTAGAGCAGCTAGCTCTCCAGTTGACTGAAAAACATGCACGGCTTTGTTCTTGTCTTCCTTGGGCTTCCAGCAACCCAACTAGGAAAAAATATGAAGCAGAGTCTTGCTGAGGAACAAAAAGCTGCTAGTGAAATGATGTAAGTACATGTGTTACAGTTAGGCTGCACTGGGGTGTAAGGGAGGAGTGCAGCAAGGGTCAGTTCCGAAAGAGAAGTGTGTGCTCTAGGCTTGGAGATGACATGAGAGCTGAAGCCCCTTCCTAAAGGAAAGAAACGGTGTCTTTCTGAATCCTGTTAGCTGAAAGGATACTGTTTTGGAGAGACTCCCTGCGTTGAGTGAAGTTTGTGCTCTGTCTCTTCAACTGCACAGCTACAGACACATCCCTTCCAATCTCGTGTGTGCGTGTGTGAGATGGCTCTCTGGGGACCTTAATGTTGCAGTTACCATGGGAGCCAATTCAAAGTGGATTTTCATGCCATCAGAACTAGAAGGTATGTGCAAATTCTGTTGTAGCATTTTGCAGAGGTTTGACATTTTGAATATTTCTTGCAAGAAAAGTATTTCTATTATTTACATGGGGATATAACTGTTATGTGTTAAGTGTCTCTGAAATCAAACTGGCTCTGTGATAGAGAGGACAGCATGGCAAAACAAGTCAGCCAGCCTGAAGTGGGTACAGGTACAAGAATTTTAACTTGGGATACAAGTTTCTTTTGAGAATTGTCTGTTGGTTGTCTCATTTTTGAGTTACCTTAATCCCATTCATATAGTGCACTTACCAAAATCCAAGAAGAATCTCTTTTCCTTACATAATTGTATCTCCATCCTTTCCGTTGCCCTGCTTGTGCTGGCTAACTCTTCCACCTGCTGCAATACTAGAGAATCAACTCCTCAGCTGAGACTTAGAGGTACTTTTTCTAGAGAAGACCACTGTGCTAAAAGCAAGATGCTGTGCCCCGTGGACTTGTTTTTTCTTTCATCCATGAAAATCGGACCATTATTTGTGCTGGACCCCTACAGTTTAAAACATCTGCTTGTCACCAGAACTTGTTCAGTGACTTTGGACTTAACAGCTTGGGGGTTCAGTGACTTTGGACTTAACAGCTTGGGGGTTGAGCTCTAGACCTCAGAATCTCTAGGTTCCTGTGATGACAGTGCTTCTAGCACTCACAGCATCTCAGTCCACCAGCACAGCGGAGATGGCAGATGTGCTTCTTTGGAAACTTTTTTGTGTGAAGTTAAATCAAATCTTTAAATTTTAATTGCTAATTTCTCTTAGAAAGAACAGTTTGTCTCTGACCTACATATGGGACTCAAATGTGACTTTCTGGCTTAGAAGACTTTTTATTGTTGGAAATCTGAAATAGTATTAAGACTATAGGGATGCTGTTGTCTCTTTTTCTTGTAACTCCCCTCCCCCCCCCCCCCCCCCCCGCTTTCTGCTGGTAGTGTGGACTCTAATTCTTCATGGAGAAGAAAGCCACATCAACAGGTGGAGAGTTAGGAACTGTTTTATCAGCTGCTTTTTGTAGGCCCACTGGGGAATTATAGCAAAGCTCTTTTTGAGCAGAACTGATTAGTTTTGTCTTTTGCCCTCTCTGTAGGAATCTTTTTTAATTGTTCTTGGTTTTTTGTCTTTTTCTCAATACAGAAAAAATTCTGGTCTGTGAACGAGATTTTTTTTGTATTGAAACCTGTAGATTTTGATGATCCGTCAGAAATAAATAACAAAACCCTCAAACACCTCTGGAAATCATTCTTGTCCTATGCAAAAGTTTTGCATTAGAAAAATCTAATTCTTTGTTTCAGTGTTATTGGAATTGTTTAATCTGTTTTGTTCATTTCTAAGGAGGAAGTGTTTTCTGTCCATCAGGTGCACAAGCTATTAAAAAAACCTTAACTGTATAATTCCCTAGAGACATGGCATTTTCATAATCATAGAATAACAACATTACTATTGGGCAATTTCATTCAGATTTTATCAAATATTGTAGGCAGGCTTGTTTGAGGAACTGGATCTAAAGGATAAAGATGAGGAAGCCAAATTTAGAGTGAGGAGTAGAGTATTGCCAAAGAATTGGAAAAGAGTTGTTCTGGTTCAAGAAGAGCATAGGCATTTGGTGCAAAAATGGGAGTCTGCAAAACAGAGGAGACAAAGGCTGGTATACTGTATCAGCTAATAAACTGATAGACCCTCTAATTCAGGGATTCCAAAATATTTTACAAGCATTGATGAATGTTGTACAGTCATGGTTACTTCAGCACTAGTGGGTGTCATAAAAACTTCCATGGATGTTTTATGGTAGGACAGTGGTTGATGATTTGGATTTTGGTTCAGTAGAACGTTATTCTAAAAGGATAAAGCCATTCTTTGCGGAAGAGGCTATTTTAATGGAAGGGAGAAGAGGATATTTGCCCTAGTCTGTGAAATGAACTTTTATTGCACATGATGTACCTGTGCCCTGAATAAAAGGTGCTCATGCTTTCAGCTTCAAAAAGAAGCTGTTTGTACCTGTTTAAAACCTATCCTCTCTCAAAACAGTTCATACTGCAGTGCATATGATTCTCCCTCTGGGAAGAGAGAATAAACTGAACATCAGATATTAGCTGCAGCACTTAGTGCACTGCTGGGAGGCACTTGGATACGACAGTGATATAAGCAGTGTCAGAAGCCATGCAGCACAGAAGAGAAAGTGTCTGTGCCAGCAGATTGTGTTTGATGTTCACTACAGTATTTCTCTCTAGGACACCTATGTTTAAGCACCTAAGCCAAAAGCATTTGTGTTCCACAGCCCCCAACTACTCTGTAAATACAGCTAGAGCACCTTATGGCTCCAGCCAGTGCAAGAAAGTAGGGAGGTGACACTCTTTATGATTGAAGCAAGCCACCTCTGCCATGAAAACTCACCTCTGCACAGCTGGCAGCTTCCTACCATCCTCCCTGTGCCGTCTGCTGATCAAAGAAAGCATGAATCCATGAACTAATACAATGCAATGTCTTGATTTATTTTTACAGACAGGATTTTTCCAAAACTTTCTTTGGGATTTAGGAATCTGCTTGTCACTGACTTTCCTTGGGGCATAAGCGTTGACTCTCTGAGGCTATCTGGAGAGTGTCTGGGTGCTGTCACAGCATCCTTCTGAAAATGCTGGCCATGCTGTGTAAGCAATAAATGAGGGCTTATAGGCAAGGGAGAGAAATGATTTGCTTATGCATCAACTGTGTATCTATGGGGTGGAACAGGCTGTCTCCACAGAAGCATGTGGATATACAAGAGGTGCTGGTGTCAAGAGTACATGCCTTATATACCAGATTCTTGCTCACTTTTTATGTAAAAGGCACATGCTTGCTTTGAAATCAACTGTAGTTATCTAGGTTTTTGGACAGCAGGAAAGATGTTAAAAGACTATGGCTTTTCTATATCCCCTCCCCGCCCCCACCTCTCAAGCTGCTCCATTCAATCTGGGCTTTTGATTTTTTTTAATTCGTTTCTGAAAGGGTTTCCTGATAGAGAACTTTATATTTCTAGCCATGAAAGACTGAGCTTTAGAAGCACTGTTTTAATTTAAGAAACTTGATCTTTAAAAATGTGATGTCTGCATGGGCACTGTATGTTAGCACTTTGGGCACGTTCCTGTACTGATTTCTTGTCAAAGATAGACTTCTCCCTACATCTTGTTCAAAGAGACTTTTACTTCTTTTTGAGGCCTGAAGCCAGTACTGTCATAAAATATGATAATGTCTTCAAACTGAAAATTACCTGGAGATATTTTTTTTTTTCTTAAATAAATTCCCGTGCTTTTATTTTAAGGTCCTGTGTGCAGAAACAAGGCAGCAGTATAATTCTTACCTGCTTTCTGTTTTGTTTGACCCTGTTTTATGGAAACTGTTCTTCAAGGGTCACAGTCATGCATTTGAATTGGGACACTGTACGATCTTCTCAGCTGTGCTGGAAGGACAACATAAAAATGACAGGAGCAACGAGACAAAGTGCAGTGTGAACAAGCTCCAGTAGCTTAATTTTGAAAAGCTTTGTTCAAGGCATCACATAAATATGACAGAAGATAGTTTTATGGTTTAAAAAATGAAGAGAGAATTATGTAGGTGATATTTGCAACCTAGTAAAAATACCACAGCACACGGAAATTGAAGTGTTACAGCTTCCTATGATCTAAATTGGGATCTAATCTTAGTCAGTAGGTGAATCAACACTCGAGGATGATGTTTATAGTGATTGCTCTTTTTTATCACTTAAGAACAAAGTGGTGTTTTGAAAACCTTCATTATGTGAATCAGGCAAATAAGGCAATTCAGGTAATAAGTAAAATCTCTGAAGATCAAGGAAACTCCATGCTTTACATCACATTTATAATTTGTCCAGACCTTTATTTTAATGTTCTGAACCTAAGTCTGAAAACTTCATCAAGAGGAGAAGTAGTCTGGTTATGAAGAGCAAAATCTCTTTCTGTTTAGAGCCTAAAACTCTGTTTTTCATATTATCTAGGCTTTTTTCAAATCAGTAAGTTGCTTTTTCTGCAAAGGAGATGGTTGGCTGCTACAGGCACTGCTCCAGCTGTGAAGCAATTTTTTTCTGGTCAAGAGGAAAACCTTCAATTTACACTAATTCTGCGTAACCAAAGCTGTCTAAGAATTAAACATCTAATCAATCATTTAAGGCTTCCTTCTGCAGATGACAGGGAAAAAGAGGGAACTTGGAGGGGGAGATTCATTCCAGCTCTAATAGGGCTTTCCTCAAGATGGGCTATATTGGAGTTGCTGTTTCTTTCCTTTGGCTGTAAAGGGAGCCAAGGTGTCCTTCTGAGACTGCATCTGGCAGTTAAATGGCTCACATTGTATATACGTGTTTGTGTGCGCGACTTGAATCCCAAGCATAGTCCTTAGAGCAAAATCTGACTTTTTTACAGGGTGTGTACCTTGAGATCATGCAGCGTTTGCAACCAGCGACACTTTACTTTGGAGGCTGATGCTCAGATTGCAGGGTTTTCATGCCAGCAGCTTACACGTATGTAGTTGAGTGTGATGGTAATTGTGTGAAGGAAACCCAGCTTCAGAACCTGCTTCTCCTGTTGGGCAGGCAGGGTCTATTTGCAAAGATTTCACAATCTGCTTGGAAGAAGCTGTTTGGACAGTTAGTTACTTACTGTAGTAACGATGAAGGAGGATGGATTTTGTCAGCATGGTACTATAAAATTTTCATAAGAAACAGAGGGAACATACCCTAAATGAAAAAAGGGCTTAATGTGAAATCAAAAGTTTTGGAGCTGAGAGTCACCTTCTTGGGTTTGGGAGTGTGTTTTCCTTCCCTGAATTCACTGAGCAATTCCACCATTGTCCAAGTTTTACAGACCTTTTAGGGTCCAACAGGCATTCCTCCTGGTAGCTTGTCATTCATTTTGAGGATCAGTTATGGGAGTGAGTGGTTACCTAGCCATTCTACCATTTTTTTTGTCAATGTGGGGTATATTCTTGCTTGAAGTCTTGTGGCCTGGAGCTCATTAAAGAGTACATGAGTGGCCCTGCTGTAAAGACTCCTTTAAAGTTGGTTTTTTTTTTTTTTTTTAACCTCTGTGTGGGCTTTTTCTGCTTCCATAACAGTGTGGTTTTTCTTTCTTCTCATCCAACTTTTTTTCTTCAAATGAATTTAAAAATGCTAAAGCTGGTAGATAAATAAAAGTAAAACTCTGTCTCATGCAGTTCAGTACTGAGCTGAGCTGCAGACTCGCTGTTTAGCTTTAAGCCAGCTTGTCTGTCAGATCATTTATCTGTCTGTGAAGTGAAGACAGGTACTTCAGAGGGGCTTCTGAACGTGTGTACAGCAGGATTTTGAGTTTGTGTACCGAGTGCCCATAGGAGGATGGAGAAGGGGAAAGTATTGCATGTTCCTGCATAACCAGAATATCTAGTGAAAAGTCGCGTGCAGCCTGTTTCGCTTTCTTTTCTCCTCTCCCACCTCAGTGTTGTAGCTTGAAAGTTCAGAAAACATTTCGCTGACAAATTATAACTTTGACTAGAGATGAGACTTCATTTTGCTTTTTCTGTTGAATTTCAAAGAGCATCACAGCATTGTAGGCTGCTAAGCTGACAAAAGAAAGATCAGTAGGAGAGTGCGTTTCTCCAGGCAAATTTCCTGACGGCAAAGAACTGTCAGGGTAAGTTTTTTGTCACAAGAATAAAGAAGAAAACTGGACACCTATCAATTGATCTTCACAAATGAGTTGCTCTGAAGAAACATAGCTTATACCAGCTGGAACCTGGGGTCCTGTGCTAGGCCTGGAGTAACAGTGGGGAAAGGATTGCTTTCAGGGACTGTCATACCATCCTTGCTGTGCCAGGTGCTGGCAGTGTAAAATGGCTTGATGGCAGGCAGAGAAACATGATCTTCATGCTGAAATGACCCAACAAATGTGATCTCTTTTCTAAGAGAAGAGTGTCTTTCTCTTCTCCTGAGTTTTTGATGGATGAACTGAATTTCTACAGAGCCTTTCCACCCTGGCCTGTGACTGTCCAGGCCAATCATTTGCTCTTTCATGTTGCTACAGAGATAATCCTGGTTCAGTGATGGATAAGGAATTCTGCTGAACCTGTGCTGGATTACCAGCTGTTTACCACAAGGGAGCACTTATTAATTTGCTCTAATTTTTAAGCCTATTATAACTCCTTCACTTTGGTTAATCTCATTGTGGAGCTTTTTACTCTTCTAACCTGTGTAAGATGTGACTGTAGAAGTGCTTCCATTGTTTCCCTCCCAGCTGAGGGAGGAGGCAAAAGGGCCACTGATTTTTAATATAAAAATGAGTTTAATGAGACTTGGAGGTTGAGCTTGATCCAAGGTTTACTGGAGTCAGTGGTGATCAGTCATTAGATTTCAGACTCTGGTATCTGACTTGCTGCCATGGTGTTCAGCTGTCTGTGTAGTTGGATTTTGCAGGTCTCCATCAATTATTCAAAAGCAGCACAAAATGTGGGGATGGGGCAGGGGGAAGCATGCTGGTCAGATACTTAACAGCTGCTGCTTTTAGTCCTGTGATGCTTTTGTCTCATCTTTCCTCGCGTTTTAATCATGAGTGTGTGGTCATGGTGCATGCGATAGTGGTTCATAATGAAGCACGCAACTCTAGATAATACAGCAGAGCTTTAGCAACAAGCTTTCAGAGAAAGAAGATTAATACTTTTAATTCTGAGTTGTATTTGGTAGGTGTTAATACATAGATTTTTCAAAAATGAATATTGTAATGTGAAGCCCAGGGAGTCAGATAGAGATTGGAAAGCTGTAGCAAACATGGGTGTGAACTGGTAATGTTAATTCACAGGTTCAGCTGTGTCAGCAGCTGGGCCAGATCTGGCCTGCTGGCCAGTCCTGTTCTGTTTTTCCTTGTGCACATGTTTATGTCTTGCCTAGGAGCTGCTGCCTGTTCCTTTAAGAAGGAAGGATTTCTGCGACATGGGACAGAGGATGGCCCACTGCACTGCCCCATTTGTGGCAGGCATCCCCAAAACACAGGACCATCTTCTCAGCCATAATGACTGATCTCTCTGCAAATGACTGCTGCAGCTCAAGCTTCATTTCTCACTCTCTCCCTCTGCTTTTTCTTTACTGACTTTTGATTGACTGGTACTCTAGGTCAACCATTTGCCATCAATTTGTCCTGATAGAAGTGTGTGAACAGCGCATCACTCTTACCACCTCAAACCCTAGGAGCTTGTTCAGAAAGCCAGAAGCAGGTTTTTTCTACACTTTGTTCCTGCAGATGTCATTTTTTAGGCTTCTTCACTATACAATGTTAGGTAATGTATTTTCAGCTGGAACAGGTTGGTGTGGCTGTCCATTAAAGTTAAGAATAAATGTATTGTATCACCACAAGATGCCATTCATAGAAATGGGGAGAGGAGAAAGTTATTCATGCATCTGCTTTTGAAGGAATACAGCTATTTCTGAGGTCTTTGTAAAGACAGATTTAATCTGTACAGCTAAAATGTAGTAAAAATAAAGAAAACAGCCAAATGGAATATCGCTTCTTGGAGCTTACTCTTTTCTGTCAAGCACAAGGAAGGAAGACAGGGTTGGTTTTTTTTTGTGTGCGAGAGAGGGATCATGAAGTATTGTTTATCTGCTGTGTTTACTGTTAGCAATGGAACTGTACAAATGAAAGGAACAGTTCATGTACCTTGTGAATGCTAAATGGAAGTAGAATCTATACAAGAGCTATTGTAAAATTGCTGTATTACCTTTGCTTAATAAGTTGCTGGTTGTCCCTCAGATATATGCTCATTATCACTAAACCGAATGATGTATTTAAACTAATAACTTAGGACAGAGCTAGTACTTTGTCCTTGACTCTGTCTTATTTGTTGCTGTAATACCCATTAAGTTCCCTGGGCTCTTCTCCCTGTTGTCATCAGGTGTCACGTGCAGTGCCTCAATGGACAAAGGAGCCGGCAGTTCTCCCTGAGACACTGCCTTTCTGAAGAGGCTGTTGTTACTCTACCTCGGTTTTGTTCAGCCTGAAGTGTTACACGGCTGCCCAGAAATGCACTGGCTGTTGTGCTCATTATGGACCTGTTGAATCTGTTCAGGCAGCCTGATGGCTTGTGCAGGCAGGCTTGTGTTTGGATGAAATGACAACATGAAGAGAACTCCTTTTCTGTTGAGAATAAATTTACTGGGGTGGGAATTTCAAAATCTTGCACCTGAACTTTTCAGTTTTGTCACATAGGACTGCAATGTGGTGCTCTGTGCCTGATAACTTTGTCTCGCTGTGTTTTGTTCCTAGCTTACAGGTCAAACTGGAGGAGAGGAGCCGAGACAGTGATCTGCCAAGGCCTGCATGTGAGATAAACTTCACACACAGCTTGTGAAAGTGAGATGGGCAAGGCAGCTTTAAACTTTTTGCTCAGTCCAGAGGGTGCAGAATTGATTTGCTTGTCATCTTGTGACTTGCTTTCGTGATGCATTTTTGTGTAGAGACTGTATTATACCCTACCCCCTCTCCTCTGAAGGAAAAGAAGGCAAAAAGATTGTAGAACTGAAGAACAGAGAAAGGGGAGGGGGAGAATGTTAACTCCGTGGTGTTGTTTTTTTGGGTTTTTTTTTGGGTTTTTTTTTTTACTTTGAGGAGAAGACCCTGACTGGGAGACATAGAGGGCACCTGTGGGCACAGAGGTTTTGTACGCATGCCTGGGGATGTGCGCAGTGGGTTAACATGCTAAAGGCCAACAGCCAGCATGTGTAGAAATAGTTGTATGCTGGTCATTTGTATGAGGGATGATTCTCCATAGAACTGTGAGTGCTGTTGTTGAGACTCTATATATTATTCCGTGAGCGTAAAGCGCAGCAAACCTGGACATGCACTTGATTTGCTCTGTTTGCTGAGCCTTCATTGGGAGCTCAAGCTGCAGTTGTTCTGTGAGCGAGAGGAGACTGTAAATGCAGTTGTGGTGTTGAATTGGGGAGGGGAGGACAGAGGTCTGGATGGTTCCCAGTCTGCTCTTAGGTTGCACACTCTCTGAGGGTCGGCAGCTGGGTGTGATCTGCAGGAGGACCTGCTTTCCCATGCTGGTGCTGTTGTGGTGCAGTGCTGAAAGCCTTCGAGGAGTGGGACCTGTGGCTCCTGCTCCTGCTCGAACCCGCAGAAAGTTGTTACAAGTAACTGGCTGCTTGGTGGGTGCTGGTGAAGATCACTTCACTTCCAGAGTTTTTATGGGGAAGCTGTCGGACAGTGGGTTCATCTCACTTCTGGAATTTCCCTGCTTCCCTATACCTTACTCCTGACTTGCTCCCCTCCACCCCCCAGCACAAAACCAGTGGTAGAGGTTTGTTTGTGCTCAATTTTGTTTGTGTACAGTGGTGCTCTTTGTCCTGTGGTGGCCTTGAATTGCAGGGACTACGGAAAGTAGGAGGTGCTGTTGGGGAAAAATGACTTGCTGCCTTTTTGGCCTGTAGGAAGGAGGACAGATGGGGGTTTGCCAACTGGCTACTGCATGGCTGAGTTCCTGATGGCTTTCTTCAGGCAGAGGGGTTATGGCAAAGATCTGTGGGGCACGGGGTGTCTTCTGCCCTCCTGAATGAGAGCTTAAACTCAGCTGCCTATACCCACCTCTGTGGTGTTCTAGAAGTGTTTTCTTTTGAAGGTGGTGAGGGTCTTCTGTGCCTGGTCTCAACAGCATGGCTCACCGAGCAGTGCCTGTGAACTCGGAAGTACAAAGTATTATATTTAAAAGGCTCTCTACTATTAAGTTTATGGTTTTTTCCTTTCTTGGAAGGACCAGACTGTTGTAGGGAGGGGGTACAAGGACTAAGTATATACCAGAGTTGTGAATTAATTTATATCTTGATCCAGATGAGTGCTGGTGGTGTTGCAAGGTATTTACAGTGCCAGTGACCTGATCTACTTGCAGAATCACCATGCTGCATAGTAGTGTTTTTTTCTCAGTATGTGCTGGATGTCCTACTGAGAGAGTCCAGCCATACCATCCCAACTGCCACTGCAAAGCTCTTACAGCACCTGCTGGGAGCACTGGTGTCTGTGCTTTACTGTGTATTTGGATCAGAGGTGCTGTGTGGGTGGTGGAAAAATGTCACAAGGAGAGGCTTTTTGAAAGGCAGAGATGCATCTGGGCTTTTCTACAACTCGCACGTTTAATAACTGTGTAATTAATGCTGACCTCCCAATTTTTATCTTTTTATGGATTTATTTATTAAATCCATTTGTGCTTAGGTGGCAAGATGCCTCTGACCCTTCATGCTTTTGATACCTTTTTACACAGTCAATGGAGGTAGAGATAAACTGACATCTGGAGACATGGGAGGTGACAGCACAGAAGAACTGAAACCCTTTCTTAATGGACTTGTGCTCTTTCTACAATCGAAGTTGGCACACATGACAGTACTGCTGCTGTGCTTTCTTTTGGCCTAGTTTTCTAAGTGCCCTTGCCCATACAAATTTCTGAAAACTGATTCTTCCTAGGCTTCTACAAGCTGTGCTGCGAGCTGTCACACAGTGTTTTGCTCATTTGTTTCAGGTGACTTTACCAGGGTCAAGGTGAGTCAATGGCTGAGCCAGGAGTTGAACTGACTATCAGATTCCTGCTTCTTTGACTACAGACACATGTGCGCTGCTTTGATAGATTGCTTTTTTAGGTAGTGGGTCACTATTACTTTGGATACATTGAGAAAACTGCCACCTGTGGCTTGCAGTACTAGCAAGTGGATTTTTATTTTTAGTATGAGAAAGATGGGTGGGAGGAGTACATATGATTGCAGTGGGTGAGATTTTTTTGGAGTTATTTTCGTTTCGTCCCCCCCCGCAAGTATTATTCACCATATGAATAGCCCGCGTTTTTAAGAACAATATTATGCTTTCAAAGACTTATAGTCTAGACATACGTTAAACTATACAATGCTAGAAAATTTCCTTCCTTCCTCTGCAACCATTCACCACATACATCTGTTTCCTTGCCATTGAAGCCTCGGCATGGAATGCTGTGGTGCGTATCAAGACTATGATTATAATCTATTTGAAATGAATGGAATTGAGAAGATGAACTACATAACTGTGTAGTGTATTTTCTAGATTATCCTTAATTTGAACACAAAATGCATGCTTTGTTAGTTTTTTCTCTTGTTCTGTGCTCAGATATTAACCAGATGAGAATATTAATGATGCCATACAAAAGTTGTTCTAGTTTAGATTTTTCAAAAAATTCATTTAAGTAACATTGCTAAATATCAGATGCTGCTTCACAGTTAAGTTTGCAGTGGAAGTTAAAAGCTTGGAAACCATACTATAGCAGGCACAACATCAGGCTATGAGCTTAACAAGATGCTGTCAAAATTAAAGGTGGTGTATTGAGAGGCGGCCCCTAGTGACTTGTATCTTTTGAAGCATTTGAACTAATTAGTGATTAAAGGCTATCTTTGTTATTTGAAAACCTTTTTAGAACTATTCTGTTGTTTACTTCTGTATTCTTCTCTCTTCAGACAATTAAACCATGTTTTGCCCCATAATATTCTGTGCTCCCTCTGTTCCCTGCATGTCCCCCTTTTTTTCCCCCCACATCATTATTTCATAGCTTTCTGCACTTCCCAAAGCTATTTGCTTTTCCAGTAATGGTGTAACTCTTAAAACATTAAAAAAAATCTCCCACTCAAAAGCCTCCCCTGTTAAATACAAGAATTGATTTCATTTGTGTATAGAAAGAAGGGTGATTAAATGTGTGTGGTTAAAGGGAGAACTGAATGTCTTCTACTGATTTGAAGCTTAATTGGAGTACTGTGCTAGCTATTGAGTTTTACTGATGTCTTGAGTATGTGATAAAGGAGAAAAGGTTGCTTTACATATTAAGGATGGATGTATTTGAAGAAAATGAAGGCATTGGATGAAATGGTAGCTCTGTGGAAGTTTGTGTTTCTGGGATTTCTCCGATATTTGTACATTAAAATAATTGCATTATTGTTTGGTATTTATTCCTTGTCAGTAGAGTGTCTGGGCACCCCAGCATGTTAAGTGACATGATTTAACATGCAGCTTGGTGCAGTTTGTTCCCTTTTTCCTCTGTGTGGTTTTAGTTAACAAACAAGCAAATTGATCTTATGCCAAATGCCGGTGGCTGGCAATACTTCTTATATCAAATTGTCTTCTTGCAACTTATTGGGAAGAATTTGCTACTACTGAAGTAGGGTTCTCAGGGGAGTAATAGTAGGATTCCCAATGAGAAGCAGAAATATAGGAATGTATCTTACAAACGTCTTGGGTCATGTAGATAAATAGGACACATCAGAGATAATATTGTTTTCTCTTCTGTGTCTAAGACTAATGTGGCGTTATTCCAGCTGACACATGTAAGAGATTTTTTTGACCCAAGAAGGAAACGGGGGTCAGGTGCTTAGGTGGTGTAAACACCCAGAGCTCCCGAGAAGACAAAGACGCTCTTGTTTTAGCCAAGTAGGTGACTATGAATTCTGTGTTAAGTGTTTATATTGCTCTACTGCCTCAAATGAGTGTGCCTCTTGTTTTTTTTGGGTTTTTTTGGTTGGTTTTTTTTTTTTTTTTTTAGTTTGTGTGAGGATCTGGCACTGCAGAATAAATTTAAATTCTAATGAGAGCATTACTAAAGCTGTGTAAATGACATCTGTCTCCGAATTAGAGTGGTCATCTATGGCTAAGACTGCAACGTGGATTCTTACCTTGCAAATGAATATCCTGATGGCTGGCCATGTGCTCACATTCTTTCTCTCCTGTTTCCTCTGGCCACCAAATATAGAGTTGTTTATGCCAAATAGCACAATTTCTCTGGGAGCGATTGTGAGGCTTGCTCCGGGCTGCCCAGTTGTTAATGTGCTCTCCTAAATTATATGAGACTGGCTCAAATCCTGGCTCTGTGTTGATGTGGGAAGGATTTGACCTAGATGTTAAGACTGTCCTGGCTGTGGGGAAAAGCATCAGCTTAAGCTCAGTCTTTAGGATGCTTGAGAATTGCACTACAAGGCACGACAGGGATGGAGAGGGGGCTCTGTTGCCCAGGACTTGTTTTTTCTAAGCCAACAAAGCCTGGCAAATTTCACCTAAATGCATTAATAGTTTTGGGTTAGTCAGATGTTTTTTAAAACCTTATTTTGGTGGATACATTGCCTAAAACTTCAGAGATTATGCTGTGGATGTACTTTTCTGGAGAGAGTTTCCAAGAAGACGAGCACAAGTGGAATTAGTAGGAATAACAAGGATTCTCAACCTTGTTTTCTGATGAGGATCCTCTGAGATAATTTTCTTTCTTCTGGAGAGAAAAGCCTGAAGTTAACTTTTCCAGGCAAGTAAAGAGATTGATAAATGTGCACAGGGATGTGAAAGGTAATGCAAATGTAAATTTCAGAATCTATATATTGGATTTTATTACTGATACATATGTGTTAGAAATTACTAGGGGAGGATTTCTATTTCTTCACAAGTACTCTTATTTTTAATTATATAATAATAAACCTTCGTAAAGTTATATGACACGCAGCCCTATCTAATGAACTAATCCAATTTATCCAACTAATCCAGCCTTTAGTTAAAGGAGACTATATTTTTTCCTCCTGTAAACTGTGGGAAATATCTGTACTTTCAAGAGTCTGTGGATGATAATGAAGTTAGGTAGTTTGGTCAGCTATCCTGACCCATAGCTGAAGAATTCCGGCTGTACAGAGCACAGACTATGTGCATCCTTTTTCTCTTTCTACCTGATCTGATCCACTAGAATGATGAATCATCTTCCACTCCTTGCAAATCACAAGGTATTCACGAAGATTTATACGTGTACATGTGGTATGTTGGGGGATATGCAGATTATTTCTGATATCCCCTGCTCCCCCATTTGCAAAGAATCTGTCATATGCCAAAAAACTCTCCGATAGATCACACCAGACTGAAAAGAGTATTGCAGCATTTGAGGAAGGGCAGGTCTTGCGGAACAAATTTTGAAATTTGTCTCATGTTGTCTCCTTTGGAACTGTTGTCTCCTGTTGAGAACAGGAGCAGATGTTGGTGTCTTGGCTACATATAGTTCGAGGAATTGCAGTGAATTGCTTCACCATGCTGAGGGTTCTAATTAAATGTGTGGAGCTAGTGGGAGGATGGAAGTGTTTGCAGCAACATGGGAAATGTCCCCCCCTGTCCCATGTCCCCCCTCCCCCCCAATTTATATACTACGGTCTGTCCTACACTGGTGGAATGCATAGAGGGTGGTATGCCTCCAGGAGATCACGTAGTTCCTCTTTGCAGAAAAAGAGTTTTTAATTGCTTTAATTGGTCTGGACAGTAGATATCTGATTCTACTAGTATGTCTGCTGCTAATGAAATCCGTGGTAGGGAATCATTATTTTTAAGTAGTCTATTTTTAACAGTGCTGCTGTAACAATTTAAATGCTCTAAGCCCTGTGTATGGAGCATAGACCTGATGGGCTTTTTGTGTGTGCTTATTAAAGGGGAACAGCTGAGTATCTGAGGAATATGATTTGTTACCAGAGTTTATCTAGGTGGTAAAAGGCTGTGGCAGTTCCCCCTGAATCCTCTGAAGTTTGTTACGAAACCAGACCCTGTTTTGTGTTATTCATAAGAAAATCTGAAGAGGGGAACATTGTTCTCCTGGCTCACTAGCCATGTTGGCCATTGCTTCTCTGCAGGTTGACCTGGCATTGTGAGTTGGAAAGGCTACCCTGAAGCAGATGGCTGCTTGCTGTTCAGTCTCTATTTGTAGGTTATCGGTCAGGTTTGTCCAGAGGAAGGAACTTTAAAACATTGTTTCCTGAAGAATGATGAGTCTCTGCTGTGCTAGTTGTCCTTTGCACAGGGCTGTTACTTCCCTTTCACTCCATTTCTGTGAACAATGTGTTTAAATTGCAAGGCTGAAAAGCAGTGTTTGTAGATTCACTTCTTGTCCTGGTGTCAGTGCAAAGCACTGTCTCCTTGTGTCATTTTGCAGATGTGTTGATAGCAAATGCATCATAATTAGTGCTGTGTAACAAAGCTTGACTAAAAATTATAGCTGTCTTGTGTTAATTTGTAGCATGTGATTTATGGGACATGGGGGAAGTGGCAGTGTCTTCTAACCTTTTCAGCTGGGAACTGTGTAACCAGTCCTTACTACCATGAGAGCTGTTTCTGCTGCTCCCTGTGCCTGGTTGAGGCACACGCCACCACAGGGCTCCTTTCCCAGCCATTCTTTCTTCTCTTATTCCTGTGAACTTGCATGAAGAAGAGCCCCCTGTTCAGAGCGCGTGACAGCCCTGGGGCCTAAATAGGCACGTACAGGGTAGGGTACCCTGATGCAGTTGGGATGCTTGTGTTACCCATTGCCTTGAATTCAAGAGAGCCATAAGCGCTCTCATACTTTGCCCTGTTTGTATTTTGTTGCATGCTTGCAGCAAGCACCCAGAAACATAATGGCTGAAACTACTTTGGCCTTTGACAGGATTGTGGCTGTATTATTACTATAGGATTTCTTTTGCTGGGTTTTGTGCTAACCCACATCAGCATAAAGGTGCTGACTGAAAGGCTATCATTGCTATCCAGAGACCTGTATAGGCTAAATTGCAAATGGTTATTGTTACACACAAGTTTTGGAATGGTAACAGCAGAAGCCCAGAAGCACTAAACTGCTCCCAACATTTTTTTTTTTTTTTAATTAAAAAAACCCCACCACAACAAACATGTCTAAGAGAATTGAGAAAGAAAACGTGCAATGCAGCTGGCTTTCTCCATCTTGCTCCAAGACTTATCTGATCATCGTGTCCTCAGAGTTCTTTTAAAAATGCTTCCTGTTATTTAAGGATGTTTTTAAAGTCCTTGATTTAGAGAATTTGGATAAGTGTAGAATTTAGTTTAATTAACCTTCAGCAGTCTTTCTTTCTGCATGAAAAGGTGACCTTTGTAAAATGCCAGTTACATACCCAAGAGCCTGCTGCTTGCATTCTTCTGTTGTCTATACATACTAAAAAAAAAAAAGTGTATGTATATAAAAAAAGGCCATCAAAACATGTTTAAACATGTTTTAGGTATTAAAGGACCCTTTAATTTGAACAGTGGTGTTATATACAGGCACACATGGAAAAACTGTAGCCAGTGTTAGGCTCAGGCTGTTCTAAGCGTTACGTAGTTAAACAGATTCTCATCAGAAAATGGGTCTATAGCTGGGGAGGTTTTAGGGCCGCTATCTTGAAATCAGGTTGTGTGTATCTGAGTTACAGCAGTGCTTAGAGGCATTGATAGATGTCACGATGGCTATGGACTAGCCCCTATATGGATATATAGTAAGAGAGATTCTCTGACCCAAAAAGCACGTAAACTCACTAGGCTGAAAAACCTTGGGAAGACTGCAGCTCGGAGTGGGAAAATGTCTGTCCAGGTCACATTGCATGACTGCATTTCTTCTGAACCCCTGCTGAGCATGCTGTCCCCTGTATTGACCTGTCTTTTCTTGTTCTTAGATTCATCACTCATTCATGTGCACAGTTTCTCCTGTTTTCTCATGCCAAGCAGTCTAGAAGAAAGACATCTAAAAAGCTTTCCACAACTCGGACAAGTGTGAATAAACACAACTTTTGGAGAATATGAGGTCTAGTATGCTTGTTAAGTTCCCCAGATTGAATTTGCCTTTAATATGCTCTTGGGGTTGGATTTCAAATGTATTTAAGTTTCTAAAGATGCGAACAGATGCTTAGTAAAATTTTCAAAGGCTTTTAACTTGCTTAGGTGCTTTTGAAAATCCCTTTAGGTGTCTGTGTGCCTTTAATCTGCTCAATAAATTTGCAAATCCTTACAGCTTGTTGTTCAGCATTCAGGACTTCAACAAGGTCTGGAGTCTCTGTTTCTGTCCATATTTCTGTAGGTGTATTAATTGCAGCAGGGAGACTTGCATGCTGACTGTAACTGTAAATGCAAATGGGTCCCAGTTTTCAATCTGACCCTCAATAGTGCAGGTGTATGATGATCTCAGAATAATTTTCAGAGACAGAGGGCTTGTAGATTTTGCAGTCTGTATCCATCCTGTTGCAAAGAGGGGATTCTGCTCTCATTCTTTGAGAAAATTCCTTCTTGAAACAAAGTTTGTATAAAAGAGGTTACTTGAATATTAAAATACACTTTACACTGATTTATAGCATCATACAGGTTGCACACAATTACAACCTTGCTTTCTCCTGCCAGTGGAAACATGATTGTAAACAGATGTGTATTTTAGTGGGAGGGATTCACCTTAGCATTTGTATCTCTCTGTTCCTTGCCTGCGAACTGAATAACTTACAGTGGAGATGGATGGCAGAGGTAGTGCAAAAAAACTGCACTGCTTTATCCTCCAAGTCCAGCATGCACACTGAGGTTACTCAGAAATGTTCCTCCATGATTCAGAGCTGAAATAAGTCCTGTTGTGATGATAGCTCAGTAGTAGAGGGAAAGAGCTCTTAAGTTTCAGGCAGAACAAAAAATTGATGGAGTTCTTTCTCACAATGTGTTTGGTTTGAATGACTTGTGTTTGGGTTGCTCCTTTTAGGACTTGACTCCATTTTAGAACCTGATTTTTGAAGACTATAAGCTCCGTTAAGCTTTGGAAGAGATTGCTGGAATAAATATGCAAGAAATACTGCATGCCAAGCAAGCAAGTGTAATGAGGTTTGGTGTGTTAGCTGGGAACTGGTCCGTTGCTTTAAGGAAGCTGCAACTCATGTTAGAAGCTGTCTCCAGTGCTTCTTATTGCCAATTTTTTTTTTTTTTTTGTCTTTTGATAAATGAGTATGAGGATTATGTCACTTAAGATCATGGACGAAATTTTATCAAACTTATGGATTTAGTAAATAGGGCAAAGGATCTCCACTTGTAGTCTGCAGTGTGAATTTTCATTTTGAAGTGGAAATGCTAAGGACTTCAGTGTCAAATGCAAACAGTGTGTGGATAAATCTCCTTAAGAAACGTAAACTGCCAATTAAGTTTTGTTTTAAGAACCAGTTAGGCTGTTGGATTATGCCAATGATTATTCTTTTCTTTTTGCATTTTGCAGGGCTCTGTTTATTAAATAAAAATAGAACATTAACTTAAATCATTCCATGTTTTAAGATTTTATTGCATTAGGTTGGAAAAGACCTTTAAGATCATAAAGTCCAATTGTTAACCCAGGACTGCTAAGCCCACCACTAAACCATGTCCCTAAGCACTGCATCTACATGTTTTTTGAACACCTCCAGGGATGGTGACTCCACTGTCTCCCTGGGCAGCCTGTTTCAATGCTTGACCACCCTTTCAGTGAAAAAATTTTGCTCAATATCTAATCTAAACCTCCCTGCTGTTAACTTGAGGCTGTTTCCTCTTGCCCTGTCACTTGTTACATGTGAGAAGAGACCAACCGCCACCTGCCTACAGCCTCCTATCAGGTAGCTGTAGAGAGCAATAAGGTTCCCCCTGAGCCACCTTTTCTGCAGGCTGAACTACCCCAATTCCCTCAGCTGCCCCTCATAAGTCTTGTGCTCCAGCCCCTTCCCCCCCTTCCCCAGCTCTGTTCCCCTTTTCTGGACACGCTTCAGCACCGCTCCATCCCTCCTGTAGTCAGGGGCCAAAACTGGACACAGGATTTGAGGTGTGGCCTCACCAGTGCCCAGTACAGGGGTACAATCGCTGCCCTGGTCCTGCTGGCCACGCTGTTTCGGAGACAACCAAGATGCTGTTGGCCTCCTTGGCCACCTGGGCACACTGCTGGCTCATGCTCAGCCGGCTCTCAGCCAGCACCCCCAGGTCCTTTTCCTCCAGGCAGCTTCCCAGTCGCTCTGCCCCAAGCCTGTAGTGTTGTGTGGGGTGGTTGTGAGCGGGCCTGGCACTTCTCCTGGTTGAACCCCATACAACTGGCCTCAGCCCATCGGCCCAGCCTGCCCAGACCCCTCTGCAGCGCCTGCCTGCCTCCAGCAGATCAACACCCCCTTCCAACTTGGTGTCACCGGCCAGCATACTGAGGGTGCACTCGATCTCCTTGTCCAGATCATTGATAAAGATATTGAATAGGCCTGGCCCAGTACTGAGCCCTGGGGAACACCACCTGTACCCGGTGCCAGCTGGATGTGACTGCACTCACCACCACTCTCCAGGCTCAGCCATCCAGCCAGCTTTTAACCCAGCATAGAATATACCCGTCCAAGCCATGAGCAGCCAGCCAGCTTCTCCAGGAGAATGCTGTGGGAGACAGTATCTTGCAAATGATGACATGATTGCTGTGAAATAGTCTCTGAAATTTTTATCATGCCATTTTTTTTTTCCTGACGTTTGCCCCATCACATCTTATGGATGCTCCTTACAGAAAATGAAATTACATTCAGACAGCTAGCAGTAAAAAGTGTATGTTCCTTGTCTAGAGTATGCACTAGATCATTGAAAGAGGGACCTTTAGAGGCTGAATGTAGTGAGGCTGTAGCCTATTTTACTTTTGAAGTTCTGGGTCTCTCTCTGAGATAATGTGGTATATTCATTTCATTTCTCCATTTCTCCATTTCCATTATTGCATAATGGTTCTTATCTCTAGTACGTGACACTGGGACTTGTTGAATGTTGGTGACAGTTTATTTTGACAGCTTTAAAAAAGAAAGGTGGAAGTGCCTGAACCAACTAGAAGTTTCCATTGACCCCTGCCTGTGCTGAGCTTTGTATTATGACCTGGAAGGGGCCTCTATGGGACCACCGACTGCACTTGTTCCTAAATCGTTGTGCAAGATGGGATTAAATCCTGGCACTGAAAGGAACTCTGTGCCACCTAGACTCGCTCTGTCTCAGCTGGGTCTTGGGAGCTGTGTTACCCTTATCTCTGAAGGCAAGCGATGATTCTGCAGTGTGGTGAGGAACGAGGCTGGAAAGATGTCTGCTTGCAAGGTGCCGTAAATGTAGGTCGGTGGAGGGAGGGGAAGAGGCTATGGGAATGTTGAGCCAGCTCCGTCAGATCTGGTGATTTTGAGTGGGTGTTTGTACCTTAAGGGTGATCGGGTATTTCAATAAAATCTCCCTTGATTTCTGCATGACGTCACGTTGCTTGTAGTTACTGCTGTTCCTGAGACATAGATAAGCATGTTGCTCTGGCGCATGTGCAAAGCTATTACTTTCTCTGGGAGCTCACTGCTATGTAGAGGAGAGCTGTTCAGATCCTTCTGCCCAGTGGTTCCCACATTTCTGGTAGCCTTTCCTGGAAAGAGGGTGACTTTTAATTTTATTTATTTTTTTTTTTCCTTTCTTCCCCCTCACCTTGGTGGAATTCGCTTCCTTCTACCTTGAACTGTTCTGTGGAGATGCTTTGACTTCAAACCCTGGTGCCAGGAGCACAGCTCTGGGGTGCTGCAGGCTGTCTCTAGTACCTCCCCTGTACTGTAGCAGCACCTTGCTGAAGAGGCTGGTCTTGCTGGTTGGGAGCTGCTGTTGTAGCTCATCTGCCTGCCAGTGCAGTGTCCCTCCATCTAGGGTCTCTTGGCTGCCTGCAGCAGTAGCTTGAGATCTGCCTGCCATCTGGATGACATTTCTCACAATATAACATTGCATTGACTTTTATGTTGGCTTATTGTGTAATGCCGTAAATACATATGGCTGTGTATATCTTTTGCGTAACTGCAGCTGTAGCAGTGAGAATGGTGGTTTGCAGGGCCAAGGAGACTGAGCTCTGCTGCTAAGGTTGTTAGATGTGTAGGATGCTTGCTCTCTTTGAATGTGAGGTTTTTTTTAAGGCCTGACTTAAACTCTTAAATCAGTGTAGTTGTTTGTTGTTTGGTTTTTTTTTTTTAAGTCTCTAAATACATTTTGACAATGGGGTCCTCCGATAGTGTTCTTCTGCTGCATGTCTTCTTGGTGATAAGTCTTTAGATGCAGCTGCATAGTATGTTCAGAGTATGCTCAGAAATCCTGCTTGTCTCCTGCAACACTAGAGAGATTTGTTTATCTTAATCCAGCTGCAGATCAGGCCTCCAGCTGTAAAGATGGGAATGTTTCATCCCAACTGAGGTGATGGATTTACCGTTGGCCATGCTATCAGTCACATTCATGGCAGAGGCTCTCCAAAGCTGGCAGAGAGCATGGGTCACTGCATGTTTTACTGCAAGACACACATAAAAGCTATCATGCTCGTATTGCCATTTATTAAGCTGTCTGTGTAGCGCTCTTGTTTTCCTGTTGTGCTAGGTTACATCCCAGAGCACTTGGGGAACATGTGGTGCTCATTAAGTATTTCTCAATAGATCAACAGAAATCCTGAACGGTGGAGGTCTGTGGTAACAGCCGTTGCCAAGTCACTGCTGCCTGACAAAGCCAAAGTGCTTGCAGGACGAGAGCCAGTTCACCCATCGTAGTCCTCTGTATTGCCAGTCTTGGAGACTTGGGGGTGACGCTTCCATTTGTTTGTTGGATTTGTTTCCTCATCTCTTCGTGTCCAGCTTGGGAATGCTGTCAGATGTGAGCAGCAGCGGGGAAGTCACAGGGCAGCAGAGGTCCCTTTGTGCCTAGTTATGCAACCATGGGACGAGTGTGTGATTTTAAAAAGATACTGTTCTGATCCTTCAAGGACCCTTGCTTGTCCTTTGTTTAACGTGAAACATATGGCTGTAGCGTGGAGCTGAGGATAATGAGTCAAGCCAGGGGCATGGATCCCTGATGGCAACTGTGGTCGGTGCTGGCAAATAGAAAACTTCAGCAACCCCTTAAAGTCCTGTGTTGTATGCTTTTTTCAGTTAACTTTGTCATTGGTTTCTATAGCCAAATTGATTACTGAGATTTGAATACGTTTGAGTAGAGACCACGATGACACCCCTCTACAGTACTTTAATTTTAGTTGAATTTATTCATCCCCATGTCCCTCACCTTTCATATTTTGAATGCAGGTTAAGAAAAGGGGGCTGGAAGGAAGATTAATTTATCATAATATGTCTTGAAATAACATTAACTAAACTTTTTAAACAGAGCCATTACTAGGTGGTTGTTTCTGGTCACTGGGAGCTTGACTTAAGAAAAATATTTTGACACTAAAAGATGCAGCTAGGCACTAATTGAAAGAAAAGACAGGTCCTATGACATTTAGGCTTCTAGAACAAGTAGATTTCTGACTTTTCCACCTTGTTTATAGCTGTAGAGTGTGAAAGAGAAACAAACAGCCCTGATTTTTCAACCCTCTATTTTTCAAGCAAAGTATTGACATTAGGGGAAAATGCAAATAGGAGCATTCACTCTTTGGTGCTTACTGAAAGCAGTACTTGACACTGTGCTACATTTATAAAGCTTGAGTTAACCTCAAAAGTCAAAGCTGTATCATGTGTTCAACTTTACAAAGAACCTTCTAACACTGAAATATGGGGTGGACGTTGTTCTCTGGAGTGCTTGAAAGGTTATTTGAATGTCCTAAGTAGAATATGGAAGAATTAGGCTATACCATAATTGTTTTTAAAAAAATTCTCTTCAATTTAAAACTAGGTTTGCATTCTAAAAATAAGAATGAAGTAAAGATGTTTCATGTTGCTTTAAGGAACCAAACTAACGGCTTTTTACTGGTCTTAAAATGAAAACCTTGTTTGTGTTTCGGTACGGGCTTGGAGGAGAAGGAATAACAAACGCCTCTGTCATGGCTTGACTCCAACGAGATATATGAAATCCACATTAAAAGCCAGTGCATCAGTGCCTGTCACTGGCACGCTGTTCTGCTGTTGTATGGCCATGCAGGGAAGATGAATTAGCTGAGTGGGGAATTGGGTTTCTAGGATATTTTTCTGCAGTCAGCAAAGTTAAGTGAGATGACAGCGCTCAACTTGTTTTGGTGTATTTAGAGTTTTAAGGTACCTAGAGCTTGAAATGCTCAACACCCAAATAAGCTTGGGAGAAGCAGATTTGTATTTTTCAGGCCCTATGAAGGTGTCTAGGGGAAAATCAAAATCACACCAAGTAAAAGGCCCTCAGCAGGGACAAGTATTTCTTCGTAATATGGTTAAAGCACTTCACGCACAGCAGCTGTAGCAGAATGTAATCTGCAAAAATATTTTGTACTGCTCCAGTTCTGTGTGTTTCTTAAAAAATTGTTTGCTTGGATCACAAAATCTTGCCCTTAACATGCCAGTGGTTTGGTTTGGGATTTTCTGTAATTCTGAGCTCTCTGAGGTGTTGGACCTGGTTACAGAAAAACCTCCATTGGAAGGATCTCATTTGCTCCTTTGCATAACTGATGTCTGCTTAGTAAAAATTATTTCTCCTTTTTTTCCCCTGCATATATTAACTGGAGATTCTGAACCTGCCTTTTGGCATTAGCAATGCATAACAATAAAAAGGAGGACTGAGGGAGGCTTTGGAAAAAGAACAGGCCTTTCCTCTGGTACCAGCACAGAAAGAAGGAGAATTTATTTTTAAGACTTACTATCCAGATTTTGTTTGAAAGAAAATTGCATTCACCAGCTGCATAAAATTGTACCAAATGAATTTAATTTGTTGCTTTCAATTATCAGTCTTTGATCCAGTGTGTCAAAAAATCTAGCCTTTTCACGCCTTTTCTCAGAAATGTTCCTTTATTATAGAAGCGGTGATAGGCAGAGCTGCAGAAAGACTGACCTTCTGCCTCAGGCAGACGCAGCTAGCACAGAGTGCAGCAAGATCCAGATCTACCTGCAAGGTGCTGTGTGCCCTCAGCTGCTCTCGTAGTAAGCAGTTTCCCTTGGCATGGAATGATATGTTAAGGTTAACAGTATGCAACCTTCCCTTACTAGTAAGTCACTTACTATTTTCAACCTGAGATATGAGATGCGGGAATCGGCTGGAGTAGCCAACCTGAAGGAGTGTGCTCTTGCCAGAAGGACTGGTTGGGTGCTGAATAGGCCGTGATCCTGCTGTGCTTGTTCTGGAGTTACTGATGTTTTGGATTTAATGGATAAATTACCCCTTCCAGGAGCACTTGTGAGCTCCAGCAACCTACTCCACAGTTTGAGACACTTACAGCTCATAAACTGTGCATTATTTGCCATTCGTTCATTTTCTAATGGCTTTTAAGTTCTTGTCATCTGACTTGCAGGAGCGCTTAGCAGGTCTGAACTGCCATATGTAGGAGAGCCAGTCCCTTCCCCAAGACAATGTACAGTTTAGGTAGAGAAAAGGTGTGGAAAAGGAGGCACAATTTATCCACAGTACATACATGAAATGCAAAGAAGGGAACTAAGGAATTAGTGGTGTGACTTGCAAAGGCCTGGGTTGGTGGGCACGGCTTTGCAGCACCAGAGGGAGTTAGACAGCAGAGAGTATAATTTCCATGTGTACCGATTTCGGTCTTCCTTCTGGCAGCTCGTGTGTGGGAACCTGGTAGGCACACAGTGGTCTTGTGCACTGCATATGATACTTAAATTATTAATGGAAATACAGACCACACGAGTTGAACCCAGGTTGCATATCTTAGAGCTTTCTAAGGGCTTCCTCATTCTCTGGATGATATGCATTTTCTCCCATTTCACTTCAGCTTTCTTTGTTTGTCGTTGTCTAATGTGGCATGGTATTTTAAGGCTTAGGCAAAACAACATTTTCATTCCCTTTTTACCTGCCATAAAGTCCCATTTTCTTACAGTTCAAAGATAAGATTTAGTGTAGGAAAAGTCAGTAATATTTCAAGATTATACTCGTCAATTGGTATATTTAATATTGGGTTGCAAAGATAAATTTTTTAGCTGAATTAATGACCAGTGGCACTATTAATGCTAAATGAGTCCATCAAGATCATGTTGTTATCATAAATGTCAGGAATGATTAGGCCATTATTTTCCAGTTGCTACTGTGTCTAATAGTTATTGATGTTGATTAAAAGGGATGCTGGTAGGGCTGGCAGGTGAAAAGCTTGACTCTCGTCTCAGATTTTTGTTAATCTGTTCAAAAATGTTTGACAAATTCCTGAAGACAGAGTTTGAGTGCACACATGAATTTTTTTTGAAATCTCAAGTAGTGGCAATGACAAAACCAAAATACTTCAAAGCTGGTGCTAGACTAATGCTTTGACTTACAGTTCAGATAATAAGTTTATTGTTGTCCTGGCTTTGGGCTGGGCTGGGTTAGTTTTCTCCCTGGCTGGCGCAGTGCTGTGGATTTGGGGTGAGGGTAATGTTGCTGACACCCTGATGGTTTTTGTTGTCGCTGAGCAGCGCTTACCCTAAGTCAAGGGCTTTTCAGCTTCTCACGCTGCCCCGCCAGTGAGGCGGCTGGGGGCACAAGGAGCTGGGAGGGGACACGGCCAGGACAGCTGACCCCAGCTGGCCCAAGGGATTTTCCGTGCCGTATGCCATCGTGCTGAACAAAAAAACTGGGGTGAGTTGGCTGAGGGGGTGGCTGGGCATCAGTCAGTGGTTGGTGAGCAGTTGCATCGTGCATCACTTCTGTGTATTCTTTTATCATTATTATTATTTTCCTTTCCTTTTCTGTCCTGTTAAACAGTTTTTATCTTAACCTGTGAGTTTTACCTTTTCTTTCCCCCGATTCTCTCCCCCATCCCGCGTGGGGGTGGGGGATGGCGGTGGAGGTGAGTTAACAACTGTGTGGTGTTTAGCTGCCTGCTGGGTTAAACCAGAACAGTTGTCTTGCCATTGTAGAAGTACTTAGTGATGTTTGTGTGCTTGGGTTGTAACATTCATATATTGGGGATTGTGATTATTTTTCTTTATTATATAAGGTGTAGGTGTGTTAACCTAGGCATAGGAGCCTTATTTGAAGTTTCGTGTACGCTCTATCTAGGGCTTATTGTGTGATGCTTGAAAATGAGCTTGGATTGTAGCTCCAGGGACTGCTTTTTGTAATGAACTTGAAATGCTTTTGTAATGTACCTCTAGAGTACTGCAGAAAGGGGTGGTTCTGACTTCCTCTTGCCTGTGGCTGTGTTTTTCTCAGTTTTCCTTATGCCAGATTGGTTTATTTGCAGTTACCAGTTTCACAGCTGATTCTCAATGCTACTGTCAGTATGAGAGAGGAGATGGGTTAGGGGCAGATGGGTGAAGGGGAGTGTGAGCCAGGTTACCTTTCAGCGGCATTCTACACATCAATTAAAGTGACTATGGAACTGCTTCAGGCCTAGGCTCTCCTGGCTGTGTCTGTATGCTCTTAGCTGTACCCAAGTACAGCTGAGCTTGTCGGAGTATGTGGTTGAGACTGGTTAGATGATCGAGTTTGAACCAGCAGGCTAGTTTTGCAAACCAGCATCGGAGGCAATGTAAGCAATTGGTGGGTGGGCTACTCTGAGGCTGAACCTTGAGCCAATGTGAATATATGAATATATTTGTGTTTTCCGGTCTTCACAGGGATGAGAACCCATATCTCGCAGATGAGAAAATGTGCTGTAAAGACCAAAATGTACAAAAATCTATAGCTTGTGGCTGAGACATGTATAAACTAACCCAGGCATATTAAAGGTGCACAGGTATGGTGCCTTGTTTGAAGGATTCATGTTCTTTCCTGATACTGATTTACTATTTAGTACCTGTAATAAAGAGGAGATTGTAACACTGTGTGTATACAGGTATACAGTATACATATGATAGTATGTGCACTGTCAATTCACGCTTCCACACTGTTGTGCCTGATTTCTTCACTGCTACATGAAGTAACTGAAGTATTGTAGGCTGAGGACTGGTCTGTGTTAGAAGCTGGTCTCATTGGAGCATGTTGCACCCCACATACAGAACAGATATATCCTGTTATCCAGTGAGTGTCTTTAATTGCTGGACTTCTAGAACTTTGCTTCTCCTGAGGTGAAAGCTGATGAGTCGAGAACCTCTCTGGTATTCCTAAGCAGGGCTAGCTCTGCTGGGAAGAAGATGCTGATGACTAACAGCTTGGAAAATGTGCTGTGATGTATCTAAAGCGGGGTGCAAAGTGGAACCCGCATGGATATTGTCAGTCAGCCTGGCCACCTTTTGAGCTGATCTGAAGTCGTCTTAGCTTTGATAGGTGTCAGAGGATAGATGTGCTTGTGCTTGGCATGTGCTCCTGTAATCTATGTGTATTCAATAGAAAAATGTCTCTTGGTGGCTATGCTGTATAATGTGTGCCTGATGCTGTCTGCAGGGCTTGCAGATATATTTATAATGCAAGAGGAATCAGAGGAGCCACCCACAGAACCAAAATGTTTTCAGGAGATAAAGGCTATTAAACTGCTTGAAAAGACCAGTTAGGTCTCTAGAGGGCGAAAAGCCAATTTTGACCTTACGGAAACTTTACTTGCTGATCTTACAAAGGAAGCGTTAGCAGAACAGAGAGATAAATCTATAATGGAATTACTTTCTGCCTTACAGAATGTGCCCAACAGCAAGACCCACAAAAGTTGCTTGCTCCTTAAAAAGGAAATGGGAACCAGAGGGTAAAGCATGCTTTCTTCTCTTCCCCAGTGGCCACTCCTTTTGTGGAATCCAGCTCTTCACATCCAAGCTGTTTAGCGTTCCCTTAACTGGCAGTGGGAGTATCCCACAACATGTGATGGTGATTACCTCTGTGATTGAGGACGAATACTTTACTGAATAATTATAATACTTACTATCCCTGTTAGAGTATTATGAATGTGCTACTCTAACTTACTGTTGTAGGAGTACAAACTATACCAGTATCAAGCATTCTTATTCTGGGATAATAACCCTGGTGGCCCTGAACTGGAAAGCTTTTTCAGTAAAATATTATTTTTCAATAGTTGGACCAGTTCCATCAGTGCAAAATGACTACCTTGATTAAATATTGCTTGTTTCTTAGCTGAAGGGAAGTACTGCAGTCTATTTGCTTTTGTTAAGCTAGTGTCCTTATTTTAATATATTGATGCTTTTCTGAAAGGGCTATTTCTCACACCCATTGCAACCCTTTTGTTTCATTCCTGTGACTCTCCTAATTGAAGAGACTCTTTGTAGCACAGTGGTTAGATGGGTGTAACTAATAGGGTGAGGGAAGTGCTCGTTCAGAAAATACCCTTGTTACTTGATAAACTGGCCAAAACAATGCTTGTTTTTGTATCAATTCCCAACAAATGCTGCCAACCAATGTAAATGTAGTTCCTTTTAGCAAGCCAGAGGTGAGAGGAACTTGACGTATTTGTTTTTGATGTTCTCTCTCTGTCTGTGGCTCTGGCTTTTAAACCGGAGCTGTTAACATAAAGGTAGCACTGAGGCATGTGAAGTGTCTCCAGTTGGTGACTTGGGTGTGCATGTGGACTGTTACTCTGACAAAGCCTCTAAAAAAGGGGAAAACTGAAGAAGCACACTAAGTTTTTTTGCATCACGCAGTAGATGCTAACTGGGAGGTTATGGAAATTGTCCTTGTTTGATAATTTGCTAACTTCATTCCCATTCCAAAAGTGCCTGTCGTGTTATCAGTAGAAGTTTATATGCAATCATGGCCAAGCTAGAGTCTGAGAGGCTCCTGAGTAGGGAGATGAAGAATGTGCTATGCTGCCTGGCCAGTTTAGAATGCAAAGTGGGGTGGCTTTTGTGTACTATGGCAAAGGCACGGCCAGTAAATCAGATTCCTTGAACCTGGCAGCTGCAGAAGCGGAGGGATCAGAGCTGTAATCAGAATTACCTCTTCTTCCTTGTAGCACGTTGCCTTGCAACCATAGCTTTATGGCACAGGATTTATGCCTTTAGAGTATCTGTTGCTGCAACGGTGAAGATAAGGGTGTGGAGGCACAAACCATTGCACTAGTCTTGTGTTTTTGTGCTGCGAGAGTACAAGATGGGAAGAGTTGTCTTGAGCTTTCAAGACCAGCCTCCTGCTGCGTTCCATTAACGTTATAACAAAGTGACAGTAGGCTTCAGTCTCCTGTTCTTTTCTTGCTTGTGTGATTCTTCTACTCAAAGCGCTGGGCCCCCTTAAATTGTGTTCCATGAGGGGATAAATGAAGGGCTTTCTCAGCTTGTTTTCTTGTATGCTTTTCCCACTCGCCCATGCCCCCTCCCCAGCTGGTTGTTTTTTTTCTTCTCCCCAGAACCCCTAGACTGGTAGTTTAGTTTATTTTGCAGACAAAACTAAAGGAGCTTCCAAGAGGAATGGGTCTGCAGGAATTACTTTTGCTAGTCCTCTTTCTAATATGTGCCTAAGCTTTCATGTATTGATACACATTCAATCCATTAATTTGCAAAGCAAAGAATCAGGCAATTGAGTCCAGGACTCCACTGGAGTTTCTGTGAGGGAGTTTCTTACCATACTCCAGAGAACTGTTACCATCAGTATGAACAGGACGTAGCTCATTTGTTGCAGATAGAGCTGTAACTGTTTATACATGTGGCATTTACTTGTGCATTCAAGTCGTGAAGTCCAGGAAAACTTGATCACTCCTCCTCAGGTGGGGGAGAATGAGAGAAAAATGTATGTCTGCAGCTGAAGTCCTTCCTGATCTCTCATGGTAAGAGATGACTGGACACACTGCTCTTGGAAGGAAAGATGTTATTGGAGTCATACTAATGAATGGAGATACGTTCAGTTCTTATTTGTCATAAACTTCTTGGTGTGATCATGAGCAAGATCCTTAGTCTTCTGAAAATCTATATGAGGTAAATTGTTTTCCTTTTCTCCCAGCTGTATCAGTTTAAATTGTGATGCTTGTGAGGCAGGGGCAGTACACGTTGCACAGATGTGCAGAAGGTGAAAGGGCCCAAGCTGTCCTGCCCTGTCTGCTCCCTTGTGCCAGCTGCTTTGTGGTAAGTACAGGAGCAAGGGTTGGGAGTGGCTGGAAGAAGCTGGGAGCTGGAGTGACACTCTGAGGACTGTAAAGAAGCATTGATGTAGAGGGGCATAAAAGAGTATCTTTAAATATTTGGAATTTGAGAGATTTCAGGAAGTGTAGGAAAGCTTTTTTTGTCTTGTTTCCTTGTGAATTCACCTGTGTTCATGTGCCTTTTAAAAGTGAGAAAAGTGCAACACGATAAAAGCAGAAAGGAGAACTGGAGTGGTTCATGGAGGAGGGAAGAAGGATGTCAGGCTTTACTTTGGGGGTGATGAGGGGAATAGAGTGTTTTTTAGTTTAATTTTACTGAAAGCAGAACATGTGAATTGATGTTTCGAAAACCTTTACACTGTGTACATTGCTGCTTTGTAAATGCTAGCAAGTAACACTGTTATAGACTGCTGTACTCTGTACAGGGTGCTGCTCTATAGGTGTTTTTTTCCTGGTAAAGGACACCTCTAATGCTAGCTGTATGAGTTGAAAATTTTAAAAAAACTACACGCATCAGCTGTCATAATTTACTGTAATATCCTGTTCTTTAGGATAACTAGTGAGTACATCAGTTCTTTGGGTATGTTGAACCAGATCATTACTCTGTATAAACTGGCCTTCCGTCGTGGAACTGGGGGCAGTTTCATGCATTTCCCCCCACCTGAGAAACCCGTGTGCTAATGAGCATGGCAGGTCTGAAGGGCTGAGGGGCAGCTCGAGGTAGCTTTGTTAATGTGCTGGACTGACGTGTGCTGTCTTTGCTAGGAAGGAGGATCTCTTCCAAGTTCTTCTGAGACTCATCCTCCTCTTTTCCCACACTTTGCCTCCTCACCTTCCGCAGGGGTTGGATTTTGCTCCAGATGGAGAGGTGCAGGGGGGACACAGCTATTATGTATGTTTGTGTGTCAGGATATATTCCCTGTATCAGGAACTGTCATGTAATTGTAGGGGTCTTTAATCATATTTGCAGGGAAGTGGAAGGAAGTGGGAAAGGTAGTAATTGATACAAGTCACCAACACTGAGAGATTAAGGTATAGAAAGGAAACGGAGTAGAACTGCTGTCTGGATTTGCATTGACTGGAGATGAAATCATGCACCTGGCTTAGTGTTGGGAATATTATAGCATTCATATCGTGGAAATCATGGGCCGGGTACAAGAAACAATTTCTAAATTTGGGTGTTGTTTCTTAAGCCTCTCTCCTGCTCTGTAGAACATTAGCAACTTTTGTCAACCTGTACGTCACAGCCTACCCATAATGAGGAATTACTTTCTTCCAGCCTGTTCCAGGCTTTGCTTGACTTGCTGTAGCTGACTTTCGGCTCTTCTTCCCATCCAGCTGTGAGGTACTGTTGCTCTGCCTTATCCTCCCTTGGACTGCCTAATATTAAAGCACACCAGGAGTGAGAAGATGTTATCTTCATAGCAGGAGTTTATTTATAAGCGATGCAAAGTTTTGATACAGCCATGGCATATTTCTTAAGTATAGTCTCACTGTAGGTAGCAACAGCAGCATTTCTTAGTTGAAAATTAAATATGTGTTTTGGTTGGCCATCAGCTCAGGGCAGGGACCAGCTAACTCCTGGGCTTTGGACAGTCCTGGTGCATCAGTGACGATTACAGTGCTGTATGAGCAGACATTTCTGTAAGGGGCTTGCTTGCTTTTGGGTTCTGAATTGAGAGGCGTTTTGTCTTCATTAGAGCAGTGCATGCTAGTTGTCACGTATGGGCATCAGCCACTAGCTGTACAAAGTAAATATTGCAGATGAAGTATAAACTACAGAGCAGTTTTAGACTGTGCCAGGCTGAAGGTGAGACAGAAGAGCAAAGGCAGATGGCAGAAACTGCCGAGGAGAGGTAAAGAAAGACATTACAGTCGTTATTGTCTTGCGGGCCTGGTGTGGTTCTAACAAGAAATACGCTGGTTAGCTATAATGCTGTTAGAATACCAGTGGCCAGTGAACAGCTGTTATCCCTGCAAATTTAATCTCCACCTGTAGCATTTAATCTGCTGGACCAACTCTTGTGTGATTGTAGCAAACCACAAGACAGAAGGACAATCAAAGTGAAATGCTTTAAATTTGGATGTTCCTGGGGATGGATACTTTGTGTCATTATAAATTTCTGAAGCTCCAAGATGGGCTCCCTATCTTGTTACAAACCTGTATGGAGCTTTGATTTTTTTTTTTCCCCATATTTTTATATATATACATACAAAGATATATATGATATATGTATAATTTTACCTGTTTTCCCTCGTTTTTGTTAGGTGTAAGCAGGTAATTATTTGTATGCTGTACTGCCCAGTCTGCCCCAAACAAAAGCAGAAACTTCCTGAACTAGACATAGTGAATAAGTATTGTGATAGATGACTTCTGCTATCAAAGGGCAGATTTTGGTCTCAAGATGGACAAGTTAGTTGGAGTGTTGTCTCTATTGAGTGTGAGAACTGAGGGGCAGAGAAGTGAAGACTCCAGTCCCTTTGATAACAGCTTTGCCTGTATAACAGGGATCTAGAGCGTAGGTAAGGAACTGCATCTGCTGTCAAGCTGCTCTAATTAATACGGTGCGATGTGGCATTACTGTAACTGACTTGGCACAAAACTTTCAGAAACCTCCAAATAACTTAAAGATATTGATTTAAAGCCATTGAGGGTCTCTTGACTTCAGTGTAAAATATTGCAAAATATTTGCAGTGGTTGAAGCCAACCTTTATTTCTACAGCAGGACTTAAACACAGTATGCAGTGTTGGCTCTTCGTGAGCTGCGTTTATTTTTCCCGAGGCTTAGTGGTGCTAACAATCCATCAAATAAAGGAGTTTAAGCCCTTCTCCAGAGGGAAAGGTGTTGGAGGTACCAGCAATTAGTATGGTTGTTTAGGTATCTATACTAAAGATACTAGTACCTAGGTACTGGTTTAGATGCTTTCTCAACTTTGCAAATGAGTATGAGTTGGAAACTGTTACTGATGCTGCCTGAAAGGTGATAACTTGACTCTTGTATAGATCACAAATAAATTTTCGATGTATTCTGTGCAGTTGTCCTGTAACGAGCCTCTCGTCTTGTCACTGGGGCTATGTGTTTGAGAGTGTTACCTAAGGCATCCAAATTTTTGCAGCACGTGAGAAGGGTAGGGCAGCAGGTGGGAAGTCCTGGGGATGCTCTGTGACAAGAGGGGGGGGCGTAGGTGGTGTCTAAAGGGGTTTGGCTGGAAGCAAACTGAATGTGAGTGGTCATCCCTGACATGGGCCTGCCAGTCGGTGGGGAAATCCAGCAGTTAAGACTGTCAGAAATTTGCTTAGAGCAACGCTTGTCAAAGTGAAGTGCTCTTTGGACAATGTGAATGCTGCTGTCCCGGCCCAGCTAGATCCGAGTTGTGCTTTGCTTCACCCACTGACTAGGTCACATCCAGTGGTCCGATGCTGCCAAACACCAGTGCTCTTAAATTACTGCACAGAGGCTTGTCATGTGCCACAAAGTGCCTGCCATAGCTTCAGCGATTCTGGCGCAGGAAGCGAATGTTGTTTTGTGATAGCTGGCTGAGATGCTTAGCAGCTGATACGGGGCTGCTCTGCCAGCATGGGGGCCTGTGGCCAGGTCCAGTTACTCTGTGGCCAGATGGAAGATCAGGGAGGAAGTGGGAGCTGCTACAACCTGGTGGAAAACTTACTTGGTTTGTGGTTTTTGCATGGCTGGTTTGCGAGAGCAAATGATCTAGACGTGCCTCAAAATTGAGAATATGTTGTTTTAATTCTGTGCAGTTACCACAAAGGGCAAAGGTAGGATAGGTGTATCTTCTGCCCGGAAATACCGTGGTAAAAATTGTGTGTTATAGTTTGCTGCCTCAGAGATTTTCTGGGAGCAAAACAGGTGTCTTGGTGTATCCACAGCAACAAAACTAACATAACAGTCATTTTAAGTCACTGGCTTAAAAGGAAAAGCTGAAAAGCTTTCAAAGAAAAAAACCCCCACAAAACAAATAAAAAGATGAGTGCTTTGCAGAAATTACAGCACGTGAAAACTTAGTGCTGTGTCCTTAAGTGCTTCATTTGATTGATCGAGGTAGGAAATTAAATGTCATGTAAACTGTTGTTACCACCAAGATGTCCTTTGCCTACACTGGCTGATTCTCCTGTCTTGCTTCTCCACAGGTGTTTCTGAACACTTGCTCAGGGATGACATTTACCAGGGCAGCTTGGAGTGTTGCTGTGACTCACTGTCATACCACAGTATTAGCCGGGTCTCTGTCACAGTGTGGTGTGACCCTGGATCTAGCTAGTAAACCATCAGCTAGCTCGGGCAGTGCTGCATTAGCCTTGCTCAGGGGGAGCTTGGAGAGTGGGGAGGATCCTGCTGTTGCTGGAGTTGCCTGCCTTAACAGTGTTTCAGGTCCATGCCCGTCGCAGCATGGGAATAATAGTCCTTCTTGCGCTTATAACGATGACACAGGAACAAATGCATGCAATATTGTGATAAGAGATGTATCAGCTCTTTGGGAATTGGAGTCACTCCTTTAGAAAATACCTACAATCTCTACTTAAAGGCTTACAGTGAGGGATAGTTGGCTATGTCCACTGAGGATGTATTTCAGGAGCTAAGTACCTGTTGTATTTTAAAACCTCCCTGTGTTTCCAAAAGCCCTGCAACAGTTTTAAGAATCACTGGGCAAGTATCGTATGTCTATATTTGTGTGTGTGTGTGTGTAATTATATATACGAAATGAAGTGTGTTCTCTGGAAAGAAACCTCTTCAGTGGTGAATTTGAAATAATGATAAAATGGGTTAGGATTTAAACTTTCCCATACCATTTAATACTACTTAAATTAAAAAGTATTTACCAGTGCAGGTTTTGCTAGGGCTTTAAAGGAAAATGAAAGTGTTTGAACCACAGGAAATCGATGGCTTAATTGTCTGGAAAAAGAGTTCTGCAGTGTCAGGATAACCTGTGAGAGCAGTAGCCTGTTCTGCAGGTGTAGGGAGAATATTTGTTATTTAAGTTTTACAGCTCTATCAGTTCCGTGATGGGTATGGGGTAACTTGTGAAGGTGTGAGGCTGGGAGTTGAGAATACCTTATAGCTTGGACCGGGGAGGACTGAGGAAAGACTAAATGAAAGATGGTGAGATACTCTATTCTGGTAGAACCAGTCACGTTTCCTTTCTTTCACTGTAGACAATCCTATTTTAAAAACAATTTCAAATGTAAAGTTTGTTAAACCCACTTCCTTCTATTAGGGAGCTATCAAGTTTGGGGCAGTTTAGATAGTAAATAAATGCTGTTTCTGCAGATTTTAATTGGGTTTTAATTTTCTTCTGAGGACAGCTTGACATTAAAAGTTAAACAAATGAACAAAAAACCACAGCAAAACAAAAGAAGAAACAAACAACCCCCTCCCACACCCCCCACCTTGACTTTAGGAAAAAAGAAATCCATCATTCATCCATTTAAAAATGGTAAAAATTGAAACTTGGGTAAATGTATAATTTATTGCGTCACTGCTTAGTTCGATGAGTGGTGATGTATTTTCCTTAACAAATTTGCATGCTGAACTTCAGTGTATGGGATATTTTAATCTAAACACCTATATGTTTTCATAGTTATTAAGCAGGGGGAATCAGCCCTTTTTCAGGCATAACACCTAAAAATGGAAGCCAAGTTTAAAGCTGCTGACCTTAATCAAAGTTTCATATTTCAGACTTCCACTCGCTTCATCTTAATGCTGAACATTAAAACTATTAAATTATTAGAGCAGGTCATAATAGTGCCTGAATTATGAATGAACAGTCAGCACCAGGCAGCCTCTCCCTTCTGGCAGGTGCAGAGGGGTGTTGCGGGAGCTGCTGCCGTGCTCTCTGGTGAGAGGTAGCATGTCCCACGGAGGAAGAACCTCTCTGCTTGCTGCTGTGGTAGCTGAGATGGGGTGGCTCTGTGCCCCAAGTGACTGTTTGAGTTGGTGCTGTTATTTCTGGTTGTACGTCCAGTGCTGGGTGTTCGCAGAACTCCTCAGCCCGACTCTCACAAGCCGCAGTAAGAGTGGTCATGGCTGGAAACCTAAATAAATTGCCTAGTGCAACACTCTGGATTTCACATCATTATTAAAACTCCTCTATTTCTGGTCTCAAAGTAACCTATTTTATTTAACAAGTTAGCACGGATCTTGGGACCTAGTTACATTAGAGACAGAGGCAGACATTGAGAGTTAGATGACGATGATGGAAAGCAACGGCTGATGCAGAGAGGCTTCTAGGAATCTGCTGTGTTTCAGCTTCCCTTTTAGGTTTACCTGCTTTGAGGAGTAGCTGCCTTCTCAGGCTGCATTGGGACAGTCTCATCCTACCCAGAGGATGGGTTGTTCGTGTTGCTGATTCCATCTAGAATCCCCAGGGTATGTAAGAGCTTAAAGCCTCATCTTTGTGCTCTGGGAATAAAATTGAGAAAAGTCAAAGCTCCTCTACAGGAGAAGAGGGAACCTCCTCACAGGTCAGGCTGAGACTTGGGAGCAGCCAAAGGAGGATCACAGATCTTGCAGCTTTCAGTGCTAAGTGCTGAGTGTAGATGCCTTTTTGAGCAGAAGCACAGGATGCAAATATTTAACAATACCCTGTCAAGCTCACGCAAGGGATGCAGAGTGCAAGTGGATGTTTTGGGCAGAGGCTTTGAGTTGTGATCTGCTGTTGCATGAACTCTGATCGAAGTTACATGTGCTCATCAGTTTAAGAGGTGATACGCATGTGTGCTGTTCTGGACTTTGTAAAGAATAACTCCAAAGAGTAAAATCAGTCCAGTGGTTTTCAGAGACAGGGGTGAAGTACGTGTTGCAGGAATATGGCTGTCAGGTTTAATGCTGATGTAAGGAAGATAAGAATAGCATATAGTTCAGAAAATCATAATAAAATAGGAGTGGGAAGGGAGTAACTATTTATATATTCCTCTATGTTTTTTTTACATATATATAATATATATATTTATATATAATACATTTTTTATATATATAAATAACTTGCATGGGGAATCCAAGAGGGTCATTCAGGTATTGAGTATTGTGCAGGTGTCAGCTGGATAGTTTATCTGGCAGATTTGCTGAGTTTTGCATACATGGTGACGGGTATGGGCATGGCAGGAGAGTTGTAGCCTTTTCTGAGGGTGAGGAGACTTACATCAAGGAACAGGAGTTGAAGGAGGTGACTTAAAATATGATTGCAAGTTGTCAAATGGAGTTCTGTTTGAGGGGAGAGCATGTGGACAATAAATACAATGTTACCTTAATTAAAAATAAATTAAATGAAAAAGTGGGGGTGGGTGGGAAACTGGTGGGTGGTGGTGCAAAGATGAAACTTGCTGACTTTTCTTTTTGGTATTTTTCTCTTAAAAACAAGAGCAAGCAGTGTTCAGATCTGCTTTAAAATGTACTTTCCACAGCCTCTTGTGTTTAGTAGGATTTCACAAAATAGCATTTTGTTGTTGTTGTTACAGGTACTGTCTGCTAATGCAAGAGTACAGGCAGTCAGTAAATTTCCTGTTATAGTTGCATTAGTTGAAAGCTGAGCAGAGATTGAAAAATGTCCCTTGCCACCAGTGGAGGTGGCGATGCCTGATCTGTGTGGCTCCAGGAATTTCTGTGTGTTCCCTTCAAGACAGGGAAGTTGAGTAGTTCTACACATACACATCCTGTGTGCCGTGGCGATAGAAATCAGGGCAATTCCCTGCTACCTGCTATAGGTCCCTTGTCGTATTTAGCCCTGGGTATTTACAAGAGCACTGGCAGAAAGACGTCACCTTGTAACGCCTCGTGGGAAGACACATGCAGCAAAGCCTTTCCTCCTATTTGGCATCCCCATTGAACGCCGCTGATGAGATCTCTGTTGATAATGGTTCTGTTTCTTTGGGATTGCTGCCCAAACAGGTGCAGCTTGGTGTTTGTCACATTATGGATGTTGTCTCAAAAGAAGGAGGGGGAAGGTATTTTCTGGTTGAAGGGGAAAGAAAAAAATATAAAATTGTTGATTTGGCTTAGAAGTGTGAAAACTCAGGCAATATTAGCACAGCATGTTACTAAGTGTCTCCTAACTGCCAAGTTCACTCTTTGCCTTTAACGGTACAGTAAGTCTTCCCTCTGTGCCTGGCAAGATTATGGGGCAGATCCTCCTGAAAACTGTGCTAAGGCGCATGGAAAACAGAGAAGTGATCGGTGACAGCCAACATGGCTTCACTAAAGGCGAATGCAGGAGTGGGGAGAGCAAGTCCAGGTGTTTCAAAGCAAGAAAATCAGAGAATGGGACTCATGCCTTCCAAGTTCCTGTAAAGCTGAGTTGTCTGACAGGTCTTTATTTGGTGTGAATTTAGGCATTAGGACTCAGTTCATCCTCTCTTGCTAAGCTGTAGTTTCCCCCTTAAGAACCTGTGAAGTTAGCCTGAAAACAATCTCCTAAATGGTTGGGAGTTGTCAGAGATTTCTTGTTGAGATGGACTCTAGGTTGTGTGGGGCATGCCAGAGTCAGGAAGCGTTTGACACAAGCCAGGGCAGAAAGAGTAAACACATGCCTCTGGTCTCTGGAGCGAGATGTCTGGTGTAGATGGGTTTGAGGTGAGCCTTGTAGCACTAATTGCAGTTACACTCCAGCTGACATTCCTGTTGATATTAAAGTTGATGCTTAGAGGCCCTGTTGTGCGCAGCAACACATGATAAATAGACATAAACATCTTGTAAAAGATGATCCCTGGTCAAAAGAGCAGACAAAAAAAAAAAAAAAAAAAATCAACCTGAGAACGAAAGTGACACAAGTAGACAAAATGTTTTGCCTGGGTTATACAGCAGGTCGTGTGTGGGGAGGGAAGTGGGGCCCTGGCCTCCTTGCTGGGGTGCCAGCACCTCCTTTGCTGGAAGTGTGGTTGCCTGGGCTCATGTGTTGGGCAGGTCAAAGGAAATTTCTGCCGTGACTAAGATACTCAGAGGAAGATTTTGGATGTCTTCTAGATTCAAAGAGTAGATTTTGATGCAGCCCACCGAGATCCCATCCTCTCATTAGTGTAATGCTGCCTCTTCCGATGGCAGTGACAAGCCCTGCTTCAGGAGGCAGGATTGCAGCCTGAGTAGCTGTACGTGACCTAGGTTTCGTTACCGTTAACAGGCGTGATGAAGGTATGACGGTACTGGGTTATACATGACTACACAGGCTCACTGGAGGTCGTGTGTGCTTCTGTATCTCCTCTGCCTTATCTCTTGAGCTGGTTGTCAACTGTGTTGAAAGCATGTGTGACTGCAGTGTAGATACAGCTTCAAGTACAGACTTCCTCCTGCATTCCTATAGAAAAGATAAGGCAAGAAATGCGTTCCTGTGCATCTGTGCTTGTGTTTACTGTACTCTCTAGGCATGCAAATGGACTGTAGGACTGGGTCAGGCCAGTAGTCTGTCTAGCTTGTTCGCAGTAGCCAAGAGCACCTGCTGAACCAGTTAATACCAGCCCACAAAATTCTTGGGTAAAGGATTAGTTTGCGTTGTTAAAACCAAGGCTTCTAGCTTCTCGCTTCATGGTGGAATTTGTTTTTCTAGGAAGAACCTTTGCTGTTATGAGTCACTCTGGCTTAAAAGAAGGATTTAGCTTTCAGCTGCCTTTTGCCTTAAAAGGTGATGTTGCTTCTGGTATTTGTCAAGTTCAGGGGGAAAAAAAACAAACTAAAAATCATGAGGCAGCTCTCTCTTCTCAAGAAACACTCAATATCTACTTTCTTAGTTCTTTGGTTTAGAAAAACCAAAATAAAGCAATGTTTAGGGAATGCATTGCTGATCCTCCTTTGGGGACTGCTTGATTTATGTGGCAGCGAAATGTCAGACAGAACACTCCTGCACGTAACAGGGATGTAGCCTGCTTTCTGTTGTGCTAGATTTCTAGACCATCTGGAAATTAGTGTCATTAAGCACCTGAAATAGCAAGATTAAAAAACCCACCCAACCAACCACAACAAAAACCAGGAGTCACACTATGGGAAATCAGGCATGGTTGATCTATAGACAAAATGTCTTTCAAATGGGTAAATAAACTGCAGTCTCGGTCTGTGGTCAGTAAGGATGTCATAGTTCTTTTGCAGGCCTTGGCTTTTTAATCCTAAGCAATTTCCAGTGGGCCTAATTACATTGTACTTAACTAAAATATATCTGCAATTCCAAACAATGCTAATGAGATGTATGCACTAGCAAAAAATCTTGTGGCACAAAACAGTGTTGTGATTTCTCATCCACTGTAATGACAAAGCTGCCATGGAAAAGGGAAGGGGTTGTTTTTGGGTTTTTTTTTTTTTTTTTTTTGTTGTTTGGAAAAGTTTGTCTACACGACAGACCTTACCGTTGCTTCTTTAGGTAGAACTAAACTCTTGGTCGATCATATGTTTGAATGTTGCTATGCATTTGAGTACAGCTATAACCTTACTTTTCCCTGTGCAGCATCACTTCGTGTAATTTGACCACTCCCAGCAGAAGGTGCTTTTCATTTGTGGGTATTTGTTGCATAAAATGCTTCCACCAGCTGAGATTGCTTTGTTGGCATTTGTCAGTCTCAGAAACTTGAATGATTAGAAATATTTATCAGTTTTACTCTCCCTGGCCATGGCCTTCTCCCTGCATAGGAAACATAAGTTTGTGCTCTCTTCTGAATGTTTTCTGTGTGTGTTGTTCCCTGGTAGCAATAAAGCTTGTTTCTTGAGGTGCTGATGGACCATAAATTACAGGGTGCTGTCCCATAGGCACTCTTTACCTGGACTTTCCTCTGCAAGCCCAGCATGCCTTAATCTATTGCCATTGCATGTTCACCCTTACTTTGTTAGTTTGTGCGTGGATTCAATGAGAAAAAGTCACCTATTTAAAATGATTTTTAAAAATTCTGTTTTGAAAATATGCCAGAAGGTATTTTCTCCAATAAGTCCATCTTTATTTGGTGACCTGAGTTTTATTTTGGTAACAAACTTCACTGAGGTTGAAGAGTGTGTGGGAATGTACAGAGGGGAGGGGAAGGGGGCTGTGAAATTGAACTGTAATACTGGATTGAAAAGTCTGTTCCTGAAGTGACTCCTGATCACTACCTGCTTGTTTTGCTCATGAATCTGTTGGTTTGTGTCTTGCAGTGGCATCGCTGAAGGGCTAGCTGTTCTTGCTGTGGTAGATCAAAAGCCACTTCCAACGGCATCTTGTGTGTCATCTGCAACACCACCAGTCACAGTGAGTTTTTCCTACATGCCCTCTGTTTTCCCCAGCGAGGGTTTGTTAGCTGTAACCTGTGGTAACAATATTTTTCTTTTTTATACTTTGTCAGTTCACTTTCTGCTGTAAAAATATTTGATTTACCAATCCCAAGCCAAATAGATACATACCTTCCCCCTTGTGCCCCCAAAAGCTCATACTGGGAGCTCAGTATTGCAAACCCTTCTGGCCGCTTGCAGACCTTGTGACGGTGGGATGACAGATGGCTATGTGCTTTGAGTGTGTGTTCTGGTTATTTATCCTATAATAGCCAAGATGAGAATTGGACAAAATATTTTGTTTCTGAGCACAACTTCAGAAGGAAAAACTTATTTAAATAAAAAGAGGAAAGAGAATTACTGCTTGGGTGAGGAAGATTAAACTTCCTTAGTCGTTCAGAGTGCCAGAAGCGAACACATCGTACATGTGTGGCATCTGGTCATAGGCAGTGGCAGGTGAAAGGAGAGGGTGTCTCAGTGCTGGAGTGCTCCCGAGTCTGTTCCTAGGTATAATCTTAAAAAGAGAGGATGGCATTTTCTCAGCAGTGTAAGTCAGCTAGCTAATTCAGTGCTATTTGGATACTAAATGAAAACTCTTGAAAAACCCCATTCCCTCAAACTCTTAATTTCTACCTAAAAGAAACACAGTGAAGAAAATGCTTCCCTACTCCTACCAGCTACCTGTGAATTTCCATGTAACTTGCCTGTGATTCTTTTGTCAATAATTCTCTTTTGCCAATGACTCAGAAAACTGCATTTGGTGGATATTGGTATTTTGCACCCTTTGAAACAAGCAAAATTGTCTCTGGTTTTCAGACAACTATCTACCTGTCTTGTGCTCTGTGGGAGAGCTTAATATGTCAGTCATGTATCTCCTGTGTGGAATCCGTCTGCAAGACTAGGAGGGCAGGAGCAAATCTATGCATGTGCAAGTGTTTGTTTTGAGGAAAACTTGAGGACTTAATGAATAATAATAAAAAAAAAAAAGTTGTGTGCTTAAGGGAGTATAGGACACTTGTTAACATTCAATGCCATTTAACTGTATGTGGTGTCAATTTTGGTTTTTGGGGTTTCCCCTAAGGGAGGTAGTTTTGCTCAGGTAACTAATTCTCCTGAGAACTAATGGCAATAGCAGGAGGAAGCAATACTTCAAAAGGAAAAGGCCCCAAAATCTGTTGAAAGGGTATATAAAAGAAAATTGGACACAATTTATATTTCTAGTCTTTGTTGATATTACGGCTGTATAAATTATATATGACTTGTAAAATAAGAAAGGTTGCTTCTAGTGAGCTGTTGTCGTTTTGCCTGGAAGGAGAGAGCCAGCTTGCAACATATGTAGAGAGAAATACCTGTCAGAAATTGGATATTGAGTGAAAGTAATTGTTTTAATCAAAAGTAGTTAAAGTGAGGCTGGGTTGAAGTTAAAAACAACTGTTCAGCTGGAAGACCGCTTCCAGTGCTGCAGACATGCCCTGAGACGTGTATTTTATATATTAGGAATATTGACCAAGGCCATAATTGTACCTTACATTACCACTGTGGCTCCTGATCGTTGTGACCAAGATTTCTCAACTTTTATTTGCTTCTGCGTGACCAAGTGTAAATCACTTGGTGCTGGTGTGATAGAGAACTAAGCATTGTATTGAGGTGGTTAGCTTGGCCCTTATTTCCTTCTGATTTAGTATTGTGCGGAAATGACCGTTTCAGTTACTAAAAAGCTAAAAAGCCAGGAGCTCGGTCTCTGTACTCTCCTATGAGGTCCTCTAGTAATTCTGCAAGTGAGCTTTGCCTCTGCTGAAGGCAGCACGATTGTGTCTGAAGGTAGCATGATCGTGTCACAGAGGTGTCCTCCCCCCCCCCCCCCCGCCCTGTTATTCACTTAGATCCTTGATCTTGCCTGCTGGCATTTTCCCTGATGGATGGATCTTACTGTGGGTCATGAATTTTGGCTGGGTAAAATGCAGGAAGGAGAAGGGGTTTAAATGAGATGTGTCCTGTGTCAGCTGGCAGGAGAACACTGCTCAAAGGCGAAGCTTCTTGGTGCATGGACAGATATTTGGCTGAATCCACTGGCTGTGGCAAAGAAATGGTTGTTTATATCAATTATCATTCCTGACAAATCATTTGTAGTGATTGTGGGTGTTTTGTTAAGAGAGTCATTGTGAAGGGGTGTCACTGGGAACAGTGACTGCATGCACAATCTGAGCTACACTGACCTGAGTGCTATAAAGGAGCCCGAGACTTTGTGTTTCTCCAAAGAAACAGCTTAGGCTGCCTTTTGAGGTTTTTGGCTTTCGGATCAAATGCAGGATAGCTTCCACAGACTTCAGCCAGTTTTCTATTTCTCTTGAGTCAATGTCCCTTCCCTTCTGATTCTTTACAGCGCCCTGAGAAAGGTGAATCCATGGAAGCCGCTTCCGCTTGCGTCTGTTAAAACTAGCTGGCAGCGAAGGGTGAGGTTGCAGATGAGTGATGGCAAGGGCCTCTTCTGCGCTGTAACATTTGGTTACTGCACCCTTGAGAAGGCAGGAGCCTGCAGTTGTACTGCCTGAGCAAGGCTCCCCGGGGAGCAGGTCAGCCCTGGAGTGATTCTGGATGCGTGGTAGATGCTGGACATGCAGCCGTGCTGGTGCAGTTTAACCTTGACTTTCTGCTCTGACTTCCTTGTTCTTTTGTTTAGCCACCAGACTTTCAGAGTAAGCTGTACAAGCGCATTCTAGCTGCTATGCTTGTTGAAAGGAGAATGATCTGGCGGCTAATTTTAGAGCTCTGCAAGTCCAGTTTCAGCTCCCTGGACTGCTTGCAGATTCCCTTTGAGGATTCAGTAGCATGACTTGGTCTCTGTGCCAGTTTCCTTTTCTGTTAAAAGGACGCTTTCCATATTGGATGGGAACTGAGGGTAAACACACAGCCAGTGAATGCTGCAGTGGCTGAAGCAGTAACATGAGTATTAACCGCAATGTCTTTCTCTAATATTTCTGCACAGCTCAAATAGTATCCTTGAAGTCTTTTCAGCAGCCCAAATGAGACAGAGCATGTGTGTGTGTGTGTGTGTGTGAAATGCAGGGTTATGTGCCATGCCTGTGATACTGCGGTGTGAGCATCCACTGTCCCACACTGAATATGTCTCACCTCTCTGGGTGAAAGTGCTTGCTTGGACCTGGGACACCAGAGGTTGCAAACAGTTTGGGTTTCATGTCCCTCACCTGGGCTTCCAGTAGCAGGTGCTGCTTTGCTCCTCTCGAGGCTTTGCCTTACATAGTCACATCTGCTGGCCTGCCTGTTGCATGCTGGCTTTCAGCGTTTACCTTAGGGTCGCAGGAAAGCCTTTTACCTTGCTTTCCAAATGTCACTGGGTGAAGTTCTTTTCAGAGCCTGGCTATTTCATCGCTGCACAGCCTACCTCCAAATAGTTGTTGTCCCTGGTGTGTCAGTGAATAGGATCTTGATAGGATTGACAGCTATAAAACATTCCCTCTGAACTCGGAGATGAAAGTGAGGCATTTCCTTTCTCCTTCCAGAGGGCTCGTCTGCTGTAAGAGGAGTGAGGTGATTTTCGTTTTTAAAATGTAACTTGTATTAGGCATCATAGCAGTGTCTACAGCACTCCATGGCAGCACGCTGTGATGCCTCATCCTACGGGAGACTGGGAATATGGGAATGGGAGGCAACTCTGCCAAGAGGCTTCTGTCTGTGTTGATGGGGTAGTACTCATGACTTACGGCAGTACCTGAATCTTGCTGGCCATACAGTGGAAAAAGAGTAGGGTAAAATCAAGTTAGGGTTCAAATATTCAGATTGCAAGGATACTCCCTGGGGCTTGATTTGCTTGCTTGCTAATGGTGTAGCATAGGGAACAGAATAAATTAAAGAAGTTTGTTTGGCTCTGCACTGCAAGTACGTAAGCCAACCTTCCTTTGGCTCCCAGCCCAGGGTGAAAAGGATGGCTGATCACCCTGCTCTTTCAGTGTTGACAGCTATTGCTGTCAGGGACAGATGTGACTTGGGTTTAAGATAGGGATAATAGCTTGAGTGCTTTTTAGTGGGAAGGTAGGTTTTAGGAGATAATGCAATTTGTCTGTCTAAAGGGAAACAACAGAAATGTTTCTGTGTTCTCTTGGTGCGTTTTTCTTGACTCTTTTTTTTCATATTGGTTCCTTGGATGCAAGGATATTGCTCAAATATTCTGGTACTTAACAATCTTGGATTATACCTCTGGTTCATCCAGTCTCATAACCTGTTCCTCCCTTTGGCAAAGCCGGTTAACTTACCTGCAAGGAAGCAGGTTCTGGGATACCACTGGCTCTGCAGAAATAAGTCTGTGTGTTTTTATCCTTATGAAAATGTTTTGAAGAACTGAACAAGAAAGCAGTGTAGGAATTTGGTGGGCACATTAATTGCATTCCTATTTCAGGCTGTTTATTCATAGCTTTAACTTTTTTACGGCAAAAAGGAGGGTATTTTTAGCTTGCTTTTTTTTCCTCCCTATTAACCCAAACAAATTTTCCTCTCCGAGGAGAGGGTGGGGTTGGGAGGAAGGAAGGGTGGAATTGAAACTGCTTCATTAAATCAGTTTCAAGATCATCAACACACAATTTTGTTTTCACATTACAGTTTTGAGCACACATGAGAATTTTTACACTTTCCAGAGAGGGGAAGCTTTGTGTACAGAGGAGGGAGAGTGAGGGCCTTTGACACAATCAAGTGGTTATGGAAACTTACTACTTGAGGTTCCTGAATATTTTTTCTGGTTACTTCCATTGGGGTTAGCCTGTTATTTCAAGGAATGGTACAGCTTGGTGATAGTTTACTCTCACAGCTTCCAACTCCCAGCAAATGCCTTGTATTGCAAGATGGAGGGAAGGATTCTGCTATAACCAGGAAGGTTATTCAGATATTGCTAAGCCACTAATGGTAGATGTTCTCCTTGAGATCCCTGTGTGTATCTGGTAAGAGATGGAACCTGACCTAAAGAGGTGGGACTATAAGGGTAGGTGATGAACCATCAGAAAGGTAACCAAGCTCTCCTGAGTCCCAGTATACCCGTTTTGATGGTTTTATGGTAAGCTGCTGCTGAAGGAGAGAGAGCAAGAACTCCAGCAGCTTCCTTACTAGGTTGATGTGACTTTGCCTTTAACTTCCTATGTTTACTGGCTTTGGTTTGCTGCAGACAGGGTTGCTGAATCCGGGGCCTGTGGATATGGTCTGTAGAAAGAAGGATACATGCTCTGATTGATAACCCAGCAGCCGGTGCTGCCTGGCCACTGCAGAGCACTGCTGCTTTTTTTTAATTTCTCTTAATCTCTCTGGCTTTAATGTTGATTCTTCAGTACCTGTTAGCTTCCCTTCCCTGTGTAGATAATGATGTTAAAGGATCTTTACAATGAAACATCTGTCTACCTCTGGTGCAGGAGTAGAGAGTCGCTTATGTTGCCCTGCACAGGCTACTCAAGGTTGGATCCCAAACAGGATCCTTCTTGCCGTGTGTTGCTCCTGCTGTGTGTTCTCCTGTTGGAGAACTGATGAAAAACAGAGGTTATGTTTGTGTCCAAAGAAAAACTTTTCTGTTTTAGAAATAAACAGCAAAAATCCCCAGCAAACAAACTAAGTAAATCCTTCTCTTCCAGTAATCACTGGTTACCAAGTTATTGAGCTCTATGTATGAACTCAGAGCTGGGAAGGACAACTTGATTTTCCAAGCCTCAGTCCCAGGGAAGGCTCCCTGCTGCTGAGGGATCAATGTGGGGCAGGAGCCCTTTGTGTGGACTCTCAGGTTCTCTCTGTATCTGCTTTCTTCTCCTCTTTCACTTTTCCCGCTTGGCGGCTGCTCCATGTCTCCACTGTTCCATACTCGGATTTTTCTGACCTCTAGCCCAGAAGCGTTCATGGCTGGTTTGTCTCATTTCTGCACCGAGACAAATCTATGGTTTAAATGGTTCTTCTCATTTCTTGCTGCTCTCCTCCTTAAGTGTATTTGCAGGCAGCGAACCTCTCCCTTATCAGGCCGTGTTTTGTCAGCTTAAACAAGCCAAGCTTTCCTGAGACAGGCCTCTTATTCTGCGCACTTCTGTGCACCTATTCTCAAGTCTGTTAATAATCTTTGATTTTTGGAGTGACTCACAGCAAGAGTGTCTGGGAAGGGGCTGCTTTCATGAACACTAATTTCAGCATCTAACCATGTGGCTTAACTAACTGTGGCTTAAGCTAGATCATATATTTCAGAAGGATCCTCAGGTCTTGCCTTTGAAGACATGAAGTAAGGGTGACTTTTTCTGCTCTAGGGGAGTTTTGTTAATGGTTGGTTACTTTAAATAGGTACCTTAATTTGAATAGGCTGCCTTTAGCCACTTTGTCTTGAAATGCCTTTCTTAGTTTACAGAGGCTTCTCTTATCAGAAATCTGTTTTTTTAGAAGTGCTTTTATACTTGTAGACTATGTAAAGTGATCAGTAAATTACAAGAGTTTGAATTTTAGAAACCAAGCACGCCTATTACAAGAAAAAGTCCCTTTTAAGGTATCTTTGCATATCCAAAAATGGCTTGCTATCAGCTTCCATCTCTGGATGACACTGGGCAGTGCACCAGCAAGACTATATGCAAAGAATGAAAATAAAGTCCATTATTTATGACCCTGTCTCTGAGCTTCCCTGGCTTGTGTGAGGAAAGTGGAACTACTTGGAAATACTTTGCCTCCCTCTGGATTTCTGGCTTCTTTGAAGGTTGTCTTGATCTTTGTGAATAATCTTTGGTTTATACGTTTGATTTCATGCCAGCAAACTAAATCTTTCTATAATGCGCATTCCTTCAGGCTTAGTTTATCATGAAGATTTGAAGGATTTCTCCCACCGTTTGGTGTAGTGCCGTTTTCGTTCTACTGGCACTGAAGAGTAGCGGGATGTGGTTGGGAGCAAGGCGCAGCCCGCTGTGCGCAAAGTCAGAGTTTGTTCCTTGGCTGTGCTGCAGGTGTTCTGCCTGTCCGTGACTGAACTGCACAATTGCTCCCTGTATCTGCCTTTAAACTGGGGGCAGTTACACTTTGCCTGGCCCAGCTGAGCTCTTGTGCTCTGCTAAACCCTTCTGATGACAATTTTCTGACTGCTTAGCCGTTGGGCTTACAGTGATGGTAGCACGGGGCTGCTAGTGAAGATCAGCTCGTGGTCCCCAACCCCCCCTGGAAGGATGTTCTTGGCTGAGCTTAACACTCTGTTGGGAGTGCTTACATTAGGATGCTGGTGAGGCTGACTGCAGTTTTCTTTTTCATTCCTTGTGCTCTCCCAGTCTCTGGATTTTGTTCCACACTGTCTCTTGTAATATACTCTGATTCAGTGGCTTCTAACCTTTTTGGAACGATGGATTGTTGCCAGACACAAAGTTTCTGGTAGACTGAGTTCCTCATTTATCATACATCACTGTTCTCGCATTTGAGATGCACTTAATTTTGCTTATTGGAGAGGCTACAAACATTTATTGTGGACCTGTGAGCTGCTGCTGGGGAACCATTGTGTTACTCTTAGCATAAGGACTGTTTTTCTTCTGCTTCACAGTGCCTTACACTAAAGTCTTGATTAAAGGTGTAGTAATACAGATACATTTGTCTTAAAATCGATTGAGTAAATGCCCCATACTTATTTGAAAAAAAACCAAATACAAATGGATATAAGCTGCCTTCCGGATTTTAGGTGTAATCCTACCATATGAAAATGAATTGCTCTTTCCTTTCGCTTCACTTGGAGTTCTAGTCTAGAGCTAAATGATTTTGCCAAAATCCTTTCAGGCATTTAACTTCCATGATCATAATTTTATTTATAATAATTAATAAATCCTTTCACAATGACAAGCTTTTACCTTTAGAAAATGCCTGTGAGCCCCTCCTGCTAGATTACACTGCCAGTATATGTATATAACTTATCAGATATTTATGTTACGAAAGCACGTATTTTTTAGTGCATTAATCTCTCTGAGATAGCAGCCATCCTTGTGCTCTGGGTGTCCTTTACATCATTTAAAGTATATCATAAACTCAGTGATTAAAATAACTTGCCATACATCCCATTGTCCTTGAATGATTTTTCACATGTGCAATTATGGTGCCTTCTACCTTATCTTTTCAAGTGCTGGGTTTTTTTTGTTTTTTTTTGTTTTTTTTTTTTTTAAAGTGCTCTTGTGCTTTTAAAAGTTATTCTTTTCCTGCTCTGTCACATGTAGTCTTAGTTCATTGTGCAGATATCTTCTAGTCACTTGTCCTTTAAAAGTACAATTACATAATTTATATAAATTTAGAAAGGGAAAGATCTCTGTGCCAGTTTTTTTTTTTTTTTTTCTTAAATCCTCTGTGAAAGCTAGGAAGAATTCAGGTGAGCATTCTAGAAAGTAATTAGCATTTGAAATGGAGGTTAAGATTGGACAGTTTCTCATGTGTGCTGAAGGAGATGTTTCTGGAGTCTCCTTGCCTTTCATTGGTAGGTGTAATCTCTCAGTTTTAATAAATGACTGTTTCCGAGTCCTGAAGCAGCTTCCCCATAGCTATTTGTCCTTGCCGAAGGAGAAGGTAAGTGTCTGCTTTACTTTGAATTGAGAAGTTAGCCCAGCTCTCTGTATTTAATCTTGAACGTGGGCAACTGAACAATCTCTGCTTTGGAATTTGGTCTGAATAAGGCTGATTTTATTTTTGTATCACAGCAGTGTTCACGAGCCCCAGCTGGCAACTCATGCTACGTAAGTGCTGTACAACTGCAGGACAAGAAAATGGTCCCTAATCAGAGAGGTTTCAGCCCACGTGGAATAAATGATCACTACATTAGTAAATGCTCCTGTCTGAATAGAGACTTCATCCTGTGCCCAACCCTTCCAGATGGAGGGAACACGCAGTTTGTACTGCACTACAGGCTGGTGAAAGCTCTACTTCCTGCATCCACAGCACAGCTGGTTGGTCTATAGTAGTTGTCTAATATTTCCCAGATGTGAACATGCATACAGGATGCTTCTCTTCCCGCGTAGCACGTGGAGAAAGATGGTGGCCAGCAGTGGGCTGCGGGCATCCTGGTGAAGGTGACACAGTCCTGCCTGTGGTTTACCTAGAGAACCCATCGCAAGTGAACAGGGAGAGGAGCTGTGGCTGTGTGGATTGTTCTTGTGACCTGCTCACGGGACAAAACAGCTCTCCTGGCAGGAGAGGAGTAAGGGACCATCTTAGGGTTCCCCTTCTGTCAGGGGCCGGTCAGTTAGGGCTAGATGAGCTCTTCTGCCAGGTCATGGGTTTGGACACTTGCAGTCTATACCGTGAAGTTCTATTTTTAGAACTCATTTGCCTTATTCACTAATTTAAAAAAAAAAAATGTTTTAACAGAAATCTGAGGCTTATTGTCTTCCCCTCTGCTCCTGGAAGCTGCCTTTAAATCCAGGATTAGGAGCTGAGGGACAGTTCTGTTGACATGAATCTAGGGGAGAATGATTTTCGAAAAGCAAAACTGTCAGTCTTGCAGATTTTCCTCTGATGGCTCTGTTCATGCTCTTGAGCTCACTGAAGTCCTCTTTGTATCAACCAGCAGGCTCAGGAATACAGTGTTGTTCCCACGTGCATTCTGCTTGCATTTAAAAGGCTATCTCTGCAACTATAAGGGCTGCATCTTGATTCATTTTAATTGGTAACATAGATTGTATAGAGGCTTGGGAGTTGTATTTGCATTCTCCAAAGTAAGATTTCCAGCTGTAGTGAGAAGAAAGTGGATTCAGTTTTGCAAACCCTGTGTTTCTACTTGAGTCTCGAGTGAGGTGCTGCAATCATTTTGATGCTTGGTGAAATAAGTCCACCATTCGTTTCAGATGCCTACAAACTAGCTGCCTGCATCTGCCTGAGGTATGTGGACTGTACTTCCAGTTAGGAAAGAGAAATAGATATTTTAGGACACAGTTCATCTGACCCTGGTTTAGACAACTGCTTTAGAAACAGATGAATCCTGCCCTGCAGGTGCCTATTTCTCTCCATCAACTGTAGCAGCTATGTGGGTAACTAGCACAGACACTGATGTCAACATTTGCTCAAATGAATCCCATATGAAGTATTTCCAGTTTTAAATTTAACTGATTAGACATTTTCAGTAAAGCATAGTCCCCAACCAACAAACATGTCCTAGTACCCAGGGAGCCAGTTGTACGTTGTAGCTTTTTCTACTTTTATTTTCCAGCTCTTTATCTAGAGAATGAAAATTATTCCATCATGACAGGAACACTGGCCTTTAGAAAGCTCCTTTTATCTACACAAATATGTTCTGCGGTATTTTTCCACTTTTGCTTATCCATCTTAGAGCTGGATTAATTTCAGAAAAGCCTTGTACGGAACTCTGAGGCACATTTATTTCTTTGACCAGTAAATCAGTATTATAGTTTCCTGGGGACTGGGAAAGAGGGTTTTATTATGGAGTTAGACTTCTAAGTCCACTTTCCTGAATGCCTAATTTCCAAGGAAAAGATATAAATCTCCTTTGTGGAGAAGCAGCTATATGAAAGAGACTTTAGGGGCCTTATTCTCTTTGTGTTTATGCTTGCTTGCCTCTATTTTCTACCTTCCTCGCTTTCCTCAGGTGCTATGGGACGTTACTTAATCTCCTTTCAGGTAAGTATAGCTTCTTTGTCACTGTATGGAGCGCATCGGTATTCAGAAGAACTTTTTTCTGTGTCAGACCTAATATTTTGTTTCTTTGTAAGACTGACCTTCTTGGAACTCTCTAGCTAATATTTTTCTTTTCCTCTGTCTTTATTGACTGTGGTACATTAAGTATTTCTTCCCTCCTCAGTAATTTTTTGGATTTTATTCATGACTAATACATCTATTTTATGAAGCAATGAAACCTGTTTACAAAGGAAAATGAAGCTCATTGCAGGGGCTTCCTGGAAGTGACAATAAGGAAGCACACACTTTTGAGTCATGTTTGTTATATTGATGAGGTCTAGCATGCAGCGGAGAGGCACAAATTCTGTGGTTCTCCCAGATCCTTTTGGCTGTGGTCAGAACTTCTTTTCCACAGCCGTCTGGGAAGGGTTGTGCTGAAGCTGGCTGGAAAGGGTTTAGTTGAGCAGAGGTGGCTACAGACTGTGCTCCTGTTCTCCTTGCCGGTGCTAGAGGAGGGGAAATCCCAGCTGTTTTGTCACCTCTGTGTCTCTCTTCCCCCACCATTCTTTGTCTGCTTGCACTGCAAACTATTGCAAGAAGAACCTTTATTCCTGCAATGCCAGTACAGAAGAAAGTGCATGGAAACTCGCATCCTGATTCCCCCTTTCTCCCCACTCCACTCCCTTTTTCCCCTTCCATCTCTGTTTCACAGTCATTTTAGCAGATGTTGACTTTTGAGATCATCAAGTCGAGCCGATGACCCAGGACTGCCAAGGCCATCTCTAAAACATGTCCCTAAGCACCACATCTACGCATTTTTAAAATATCTCCAGAGATGGTGATTCCACCCCCTCCCTGGGCAGCCTGTTCCAATGCTTCACCACCCGTTCAGTGATAATTTTTTTTTCCTGATATCCAGTCTAAACCTCCCTGGTGCAACTTGAGGCTGTTTCCTCTTGTCCTATCACTTGTTACATGGGAGAAGAGACTGACCCCCACCTGCCTATAACCTCCTTTCAGGTAGCTGTAGAAAGCAATAAGATTCCCCCCAGCTCTCCTCCAGGCTAAACAGCCCCAGTTCCCTCAGTGGTTCCTCATAAGACTTGCTCTGCAGACCCTTCACCAGCTTATTGTATGCACGTTTTGGAAGGCTAGGAATCCATGCGGCATGCAGGGGAGGACGGGTGACTTCCCTGCATTCCAAGTATTTATCAGTGTGTTCGCATGTGGAAGCTCTTGTTTAATTTCTGCCAGGATCTTCTTGTTCACGGCAGATTCCTGGACCACAGAACTGGCGTTTATGGGGTGTAATAGGCTGTGCAGGAGGAGCATGTGGGTAGTTTGCTGGGGTGGAGAAGGGGATCTTACCCCTTCCTCTTTGGCTCTGGTCTGTACCCCCTGAAGTGCTGGGGAGGTAATACACTGGGTTGCCTAGGTATTATGGCAGTGAGGGATTAAGAAAAGTAGACAGCTGATAGTGGTTGTCAGAAGGAAACATTAACTTTTGTTTGTCTAGGTATATTATTTCAGAGCCCCCTTGCTGTTGTCATAGATTAAATATGATTGGAACTTCTCTGGGTTTCATCTCGTGCACAGGGCTCGAATGGAATGTTGACCTCTGATTCAGGGTTGACGACCCGTGTTGTAAGTGTGTGTTCTGGCTTCTTGTTAGCCGAGTAGTCTTGTTCACAGCTGGTCTCTTAAAGGGCACAGCTAACTTGTCACATCCAGGCTACCGAGTCACTGGTTCAGGAGCTTGGCTCAGTGCTGTTATTTGCAGTGAAGTGCAAAACACACTTTCAAATAACATTTATTTTTCAGTAATCCACACTTGTATAACTTGCAGCCTTGCTTTTAATTTGTTGATAATCCAGTCTCAGTTTTGCACCTCCCCAGTTGGGCTCTCTCAGCCTTAGAACGCTGTCCAACCAAAACTGGAAACGGTCACTCTTTGTGACCAGCGAGCTGTTCAGAAAGCTTTGATTCTCTGGTTTGAAAGTGCTGGAAACCTAGAACATAGATGGCAAATCTGGCCACCTAAGCCAACAAACAAACCCATTCAATGCACCAGAATTTTTCAAGATGAAGTAAAGCTCTGACAGGAAGAGAGCAGTAGGAGACAGTTGTTGGTGGGGAAATCTGACAAGTTAGTTTATTTTTGATGTTTTAATTGGATAGGTTGAGAGACAGGGAAAGAAAAGATGATTCTGGAGACAAGAGTCCTGGGAAAGAGAGAGGGGAAAGTAGTTGTGAACATGACCAGCAAAATAATCTACTTCATGTGGAAAGTTCATTTAAATGTAAATTACCCAAAGTGATATTTTTTTTAGTGGAATTTTTAGCAGCACGGTGTATAAAGAAGTATTTTTCCTCTTGTTTAAATATGTGATGCAGACAGCTGTAGAGAGCTATAAACATCCCCCATCTCTCTACCTCCTCACACCCACTTCTTTCCTCTAGGCTCCTTGGAGCTGTTCCCTGCAGCAATGCTTCCAGGTAGTGACAGTTAGGATATTCAATTCAGTCACCAGAGCCCTGTCAGGGCCAATTAGTATCCTAATGACTGGCATGTACCATCTTGATAACATTCAGTCTGTGCTAAGTACCAGGGGACCCAGCCTCTTAAGAACCCATCTTGTCTCATCTGGCCCATACCAGTTGTATAAACCTGGTTTAAAAAAAAAAAAAAAAAAAGAAAAAAAGAAAAAAAGAAGAAAATTTCCATTTCATCTTGTCTTCTGGGTCCCAGGGGCTTCAGCACAGAACAAATATACTGTCCTTTCCTTTAGCTAGAAATGATGAATCTTGGCTTAGGGGGAGGGGACTTAAACTGCTGCTCTTGGAGATACTGAGTACTTGGGGACAAAGCTTCAACTCAGGCTAAGCAATGCAGTACTCATTCTTCAGAGCTGTGTTGAATAAGAGCAATCAAAGACCCAGCCACATAGTCTTTAAATATTCAGTATCTGGCTAGCATGAGGACTAGAGTGGTACTTTTTTGTGAAATTACTGCTACCTGTTGTTGTTTGGTGGTCTGCTGCAAGATCCACTTCATGGTAGACTGGCATCTGCAGTCAAAACTGTGCTCTTATCATTCAATCAAACCAGGGCTGAATGCTGTGCAGAGACCTTTTCTGTAGCACAGACCAGGGCATGCAGGTGAGGAGATTTAGGGGAGGGGTTGCAGAGCTGCTCAGCAAGGTCGGAGCATGGTGGAGTGCCCAGGGTGTAAACCTGCCACTCGAGCATCCTTTGTCAGCGTGGAGATCCACGAGGCTTTGTACTGTGCTGTGTCAGGCTGGACGGGGAACGTATCCTCTGGCAGTGGCAGAGTTAAATGCTGCAGTATGAAATCACCCTGTTTCTGTGCTGCATTTTATTGTTTAGTGGCAACATACTTTTGTGAGGAACTTGTGCATCTATGCTGATTTTCAGCCCGAAAAGTCAGTGTTCCTTCTTGTTGCTGTCTAATCTTGCCATGTCCTAGCTCTTCAAATGGCCTTAATGAAGTGCTGTGATGCCAGGGCCAGCTGGTTGGCATGTTGTGTTATAGCTGGCACAGCCACACTGGGTCATCTGGAGGGAGAGGTCAAGAGTTTAATGGTCCTTAGGAGAAGCCAGATCACCCGTGATGCTAAATAAATCAGGCCAAAGAGTGGCTGAAGGGCAGTGTGTTACGGTGGTTGGACTGAAGCTGCAGTAGGGAGGGTTTCGGTTTATGGGGCTGTGGAGGTGGCACCATAGCATAACAACCTTAACATTGTATTATTTGAAATGGCATTACTAAGATTCTGGGGACAAAAAAAGCTTTCTTCCCCATTAGAGACCGCAAATCCCAACTGTGAACTCTGGAGAGCGAGTGAGCAAGAATTATTATTTTTAAGGTCAGAACTATTCTTAAAACACATGGTGAAAAATACACCTGCCATCCCCCAACCCAGCCTGTGAGACTGAAAGGCAGCACATTAACATATCCACATGGTGCAGAAGTTATTTTTAATGTTGCCGTGAGAATTTTGTCTTTTCCTGAATTTTTTGAATGGCATTTGCATTTACTATCAGAATGCTGTCATATTGCTATCATGACTATTTAAATTCTAATCTTAATGTTTTGATGTGATCTTCTGCAATGTCACAAGAACTTGATGGCTAGGAAGGCTGCAGGTACACAGACAGGAGCACTGACATTTGTTCAAGTATTTGTGTGTACCTCTTGTCTCTTCTGGACGTGTCACCAGAAGACCTAAGCCTTTGTCCTGGAGCCCCTTTTCAGAAGCGCTGCTTGGAACGTCATGGTATCTGTTACAGTCTGGTTTGTATGCACCGAGCTGCTCTCATTGTGCACGAGGAGTAGTAAACCAGCAAGGCTGACTTACTGCATGCACACAAAGTGCCCGAGACCAGAAGCCCTCCTAAAGTGGCCCAATGATTTGAACTCTGCCTCTTGTGTTCTCTTATGTGCATGACTTTGTGGGTACCTCTGAGGCTGAATGAAGCCCTATGTCCCACTGTTTCATCCCTGAGCATCCCCAAATCTGACATTATAGGCCTGACAAGATCACAATGTGCTGCTTTCTCCAGGTCATCATGCATTAAATTCTACTCAAGGTTACAGTTTTTCTTTACAAACATAAAGGCCAAAAACTTAACCCTAAAACATAACCTCCAATAAAAGGTTGATTATTGTATAATGATCTCTCTTGAGAAGCTTAAGTGCTTAGTCAAGTGTCAAATATAGATAAAATGGAGAGAGCTGGCAGAGCTGATGTAACAGATGGATGATAACAGGGCAGTTTTTCCCCACATTACTCTGCCTACGTGCCTAATGCTGACCTAGAGCTGTTCTACCTCCCCCATCAGAGAGAGGAGGTAGCTAGGTTTCTGTGGCCTCTTTAAGAAGTGGATAGTGCCCTTCAGCTTTCCAAAATGCGTATGAAAACAGAGCATGCAAGCTCCCAGGCAAGGGTTCAGGGGCTCCGATAAAGATTTTGGCAACTGTGCATGTACATCACCTGAAAGCCAGGGACTGGTTAGTTTGTCCGTGCTGCAGAGAGGGGCAGAGCCATAGCGTGAGCTGGTCCTTCTGTACTGGTGGAGCTTCCTGGTGTAGCTGTACTGATGGCCTTCAGAGCCATCTGGTTTCTTAAGATTGAAGCTGGAGGCTGAGAGTTAGGGGTTTAGGGCTGAGGCATGAGTGCGATCTCTAACTGCCCAGGAAAACATAAATATTGTTGGTGTGACTGCGGATGTATCTTTTATGGCCAAATCAGCAAAAATCATTTAGGTCGCTAACTCCCACTGATCTCAAGAGGATTAGGTGTCTACACGACTTTGTATATCAAAACCCTCCCTGCTTCAGTTCTCTTGTGGTAAAATCAATAAAATACTACCTCCTCTTTTCGCCTCCCAGCCTGGCCATGTGAAGGTGCCAGAGATTTATCCTCAGGATTTGTTTTTAAACCAATGGGGGCATGCTCTCAGCTGGGGCTCTCATCACCAGATAATTATTGCCTTATGTCAGAATACAGAGCTGTCGCTCAAAGTTTTCTGCTCAAGCACATAGTCAAAAATCAGAGACTGCGGCTCAAAATAATATGTGGTCAAATCAATAATCTGAACACACTGTGGTTTTCTGTAGCGTAGGACAATTCCCAGAGATTAATGTAAATGTAAAAGCCTTTCTAGTGGAAGCAAGCCACAGGACTGCGTGATTGCATTAGACACTTCCAGTGGCTGTGTAAAGACTTGGCAACCACTTATTTTTGTAACACATTTATTCTTGGTGCAGCTCAGACCCTAGCTCAGTGATGAATTACCGTAAACTTGAAAATGAACTCCTTGTCCTGGTGTCAGGATGGATTGTAATCTTAAAGGTGATTTGTAAGAGAAAACAAATATTTATTTAGCTCGTGACTTTTCTCATCATATAATGAGTAAAGAGAGCACAAAAAGCAGATACTTCTTGAAAGTGTCAGTGATGGCTGAAGGACTACTAACATCATGACTCCTAGCGTTTCAGAATATCAGATCTGTGCAGTCCTTTGAGACTTGTAAAATTTTCTTCTGAGTCAAGTGCTGTTTCTTTTGTGTCTGCTTCAATTACACATTCTGGAAAAAAAACCCTTTATTTGTTTCAGTGTCCTTTCCACATAAGGTGTAGAAACTTGCAATGTCTATTCCCAGGACACTTGTGGAGGGGACTTGCAGTTGGCTTTGCCAGTTACTAATGCTGGCTGCTGAAGACGTAGGAAACAGAGAGCTCAGGGCTAAATTTAAAATTTCTCCAGTTTCTTGGAACGAGAGAGCTGCCATCACCTCGCTGCTCACAAAACTCATCCTTTTCAATTGCAAAGGCTGGTTTTAATCCCAGTTGTCATCCATATTCTTTGTTCTGTACAGCTTGGTTTTTACCCAGTGACCAATAAGGTCTTGCCCCTGATTCATTACTGTAAATTAAACTTAGAAACCGCATGGTCTGATGCGATGGCTGATTTTTGTCCTGAAGCAAAATATCCATCCTAGCATTTATATTTTTGAGGTTTTGCTTATTTCCCTCTCCACTCCCATGCTTATTGCTTTTCTTCACTCATTCTCTATGTATATTTTGAAATACTTGAGGGATTTTCACAAGTCTTTGTGGAGTTAACTGTGTACCTTGTGCTTATTAGGATAAATGTTTCATCATCAATGATCTTGAATATCAATAGTCAGTTAATAACTTATGCTCATGTCTTGTATTGAATTTGCAGTCCACATCGTTCCTGGTGTGACATCGTTGCATGGTATTTAGAAGAAAAACCTTTTCAGGAGTGAAATGCAGACTGTCTGACTTCGACCTTGGGCACGTTGTGGGCAGAGCTGGTCTGCTCAGCTGTAGGAGACCGTAGCTACATAGCTTCATTCTCCTGTGGCTGCAGCAGCTTGAGAGGACATATGTGTGCAACAGCTGTCAGGTACTGTGGCTCGCCTAGCACACTGTAACCTGATTGATTTGCTGTCATTTGCTGGTGGATCTGACACCCTGACACACATCCCTTGGCCAGTCACATCTGTATTGTGTTGCAGGCTCTGGAACTGGTGTGGGAACTACAATTCTGCAGTGGTTTTGCATGAAGTGGAAAACAGAACTGCATTTGGTTAGGTATGGAGTGAGCAACAAGTTCCAGTGGGTAGAATTGCTTTTCTTATACAATATATTCATACTCTGGTTGGAGTATTTTCAGTTGGCTGCAGATTTGTTGTGAAACAGTACGATGTACTTGTGGCCAGCAAGGAGAGGGTGTCTGAGCTTGGTGTTGCGATCAGTGTGTAAGTTGGAGGTCTCTGTGCCAGGTTCTGGAATAGGATTGATAGCAGGACTGCTATGCAACCTGTGGGCTGCTGATCTCTGGATGAAGAGCTGCCAAAATATGGTAGTCCTGTTGCTAATGAACAGCAGGCAAGACTGTACTTTTTTCTGCTGTTTTTATGCTTCTTGAGCTGTGTCTCATCCTGAACAAGGACGCTGGAGTTTAGTGTCAGATGGATGAGTTCATAAGCCTTGCTGTGTGCAGCCCTGGGTGGCTCAGGGAAGGAGCTGAGGGGGTGTATGGGGGAATAGTGGCCAGGACGTGAGCTTTGAGGACCATACTCTATTGTTGCAAATTAGATGAAAGTAGGTTGGTTTCTTTTCTGTCTTTGGGAAGGACAACGAAGAGTTTAAATGCTGTCACGGGCTGCCTGGAACACAGCTATGCTCTTCTGGTCCATTGTGGCTGGCTGGCTGGCTGCAAGCTCAGACATAACTTAAAATGTTATCCTCCTAGGTTTTCCAAAGTTAAGGCTCCAGGGCACAGTTCTAGAACAGTGATCTGCAAAATTTCTAGCTGTGCAGTTCATTCTAGTCTGTGTGGCTCCCGAGACAGTTCATTGTCTGTGAGAACTTCGTGTTTTTTCCCTGTTCCAAGAATGCGGTTACAAATACTGTATTTCTGGCTTATTGCATTGAACATTTTTTTTTTTTTTCCTGTCACCTCACTGGGCTTCCTTTCCCACCACCCAAATGCAAAACACTCGTCTTCATTGTCAGCTCTTCATATCCCACCCCTGCCCTGCATATCTTGTTCAGTGCAGCACTGAGACATCACCCCCCTTCTGCTGTCAGTCTTGAGTGCTCGTTTGTCATGCTTTTCCACAAAGACTCCTTCATGTTTTCTCCCATGTCACATCTTGGCATCCAAGAGTAGTCCTGGCTAAAGGTCAACAAAGCTGACAACTTTTCTTTCCTTAGTGCTCTCCTGTGCCACCGTCAAGCTAGGAGATGATGAGACAGCTGCTGCACAGCCAGCTCCAGGCATGGCCCGGGAAGCAGTTGCTGGAGGGGGAAGCTGCGGGGGGTGACAGAAGCTGTCCATGTGCCCCTTTCTTTGCCATGGCAGTACCCTGTGGCTGCCCAGGCGGGAGTGGGTGTGGAGGGTGGGAGAGCACTGCCAGCCGGGGCTGGCACAATCCCTGCTCCTTCAGCAGCAGCAAGGCTGCCTCTGCTCAGCTCTCCTCAGGGTTTGGTAAGGGCTGCCTTGCTAAGAACTTTGAGCTGGCAAGTGATAGCATCGTGACAGTCTCCTTCATAAGTCTCCTTCACAGCTGTCTGAATCTGTTCCTCTCTTGGGGACTTGGGTGATGTCCCCATTATTGTGTGCCTGCTGCACTTGGTAAGGTGCTTAGCAAAATACGCAGGAACTGTGAGGTGCTGCTGTGGTTTAAAAGCTCAGCAGTTTCTTCAGGACTTCCACTGCTGATCACTATATGCTTGATTCAGGTCCGTCCTCTTCTCTTGCCTGCAAAAAGCACGGTGAAATTTAAATTTTGCATGACAGGGAAGTGCGTGTTTCCTCATCAATGAGAGAAATAGTGCCAGTTGTGGTTTCAGTATTAACAGCAATCAAAGCCTCCCTAAAACATTTTTTTTTTTCTCCCTTCCTCTCCCTTGGCAGGCAATTTTATGGACTTATTTTTATCTCATTATGTTTTATATGCCTCAGTTGTTTGTATACTTTATAAAGCCTCTAAAGCAGAATTATTGAATAAACACCCTAATGTTGGACCCATGTGTTCTCATGGCTGGCTTCACATGTTTGTGTTTTTTTTTTTAAATATCTGTTTACAGGACACAGTGTATTATATCCCCTCCCAACGCTTGCACTCCCCCAGAAAAGCCACAGTTGTCTTCAAATGCTTTTTTGTTTAGCTGGTTGTAGTTCTGTTCTAACCTGGGAATGATTTCCTTTTCGTGTGGCAAAATGATATATCCAGCTCTGTTATTGATATACGTGATTCATAGCTGAGGGTCTGATTAAGAATCTGCATGAGACTGTGAATCTTTCCATTGATTTTCAATAGATTTTGACTGTACCTCTAATTGCCTGTCGTTCTCTGAGGATAGGTGCTGCTCTGTTTACTTTGCTTGATGAGGTAAGGATCATTCTGTTCCTTGGTGAGATGCATTCCCAGGAGTCTTCTTTTTTTTTCCACATGTACAATGATCACTTTATATTTTAGCAACCTGAAGTTAATAAGTGCTGCAGCGTTAGCTGTGCCTTGGAGACAACGCTGCTGTAGTGCAGAACCTTTGTGCCCATGGGTCTTGCATGTTCCTCTCGGCTGGGGTGCAAGCCGGTGACTGCGGCTGCCCTCAATCTACATCAAAACTCCCACAACATTACTTTTGTGAAGGGATGGCGTGCCACTCTGTCCTTTGCTTATCTTGCCCATCTTTTATGGTCGGTCCTTGTCAATTTATAGTTACTATTGTGGTTTTTTTTTTTTTTTCTGCGCTCCTCTTTACCTTATGTCTCATTGATGTATTTGCAACTTCTTTTTTGTATGTTTGGCTTTTCTGTCCCCATTTTTTTTACCCCAGTGGTTTTTACTCTCAGCTGTGTGGATGTCACTTTCTATATTGCTCCTTGGAGTTTTATGGCTTGTTTTTATCTCCTGTAGCACTGGACAGGCAGCTGGCCCTCCTCTGAGGAGCTGAGTAGGTGCTTTGGGTGAACATCCAGCTAGACAAAGATGGTCAGCTTAGTCTTCCCTGACAGCCAGGAGCAGGATTTGCATCAAGATGGTTCACTGATGTAGTCACAGATCAGGCACGGGTTTAGGTGAGCATTCAGAGGAACCTGGTGAGCTTGAGGACCAGCAGCGAGACCAAAACCAATGACGCAGAACCAAGGTCCAGTGACACGCTTTGTGGCCTTGTTGCAATGTCCTTGCTCCTTTTTCAAACACCCAGCACTCACTCATGTAACCCATTATTTCCAGTTACCAGGCAAGGTTGCAAAATTGTGGAAACAAGTAGTTACGTGCTGGTCTGGGCTGTGTGACTGCTTGCTGGAGCTCTGCAAATTTTCTGTTCTGATCCTGAAACAAATGCCTCTACCTGAACAAACAAACCATCTTCAGACACCCTGGTGTGCTGCTCACGGTGGAAGGGCAGTGGCGGTGGTCATTATATCTTCCAAATCTGCCTTTGTGGTTCTCCTGTGCTGACAAGTCTGCCCATCAACGCCTGAGTGACTGCCCCCATCACAAAGCTTGCCTTAGTGATACCTCATCCTTATTATCTCCACTGAGACTTTGTAGTGACATTGTTAACTTCTGGAAGGGCTGAACACGTGCCTGTTTTCTGTGGGTTTTTGTTTAGGGGAACAACACTGCGTTGTTTGCTGCTTGGAGTCATGTCTGGAAAATATTTATGGGCACCTCGGAGAGCAGCTAGGAAGTCTTTATTTCTTGAGAAAGTTGAGCTTCTGCAGAATCTGAATCTTATCTGTAGCCCACATTAATTTATTGCATTTATGCCTTGAGCAGGCTGCATTTAGTATGTCAATTGAATGGAGAGATGATTTAAAAACATGAAGTGTTCTGGAGAGAGATTAAACTGTTTTCTTGTTCAGTATTTTGTGTATCTCTGCCTGCCCTGAAAATTGAAACTGCAAATATTAATAAATTGACATATTTGCTAGTCTCATTGTAATGATACAGCCAATCCACAAGCAGTCAAATGATGAGTTGTACCTTCAAAAGCAGGAGATATTAAATCATGAAGTTATTTCAGCATTGGGATTTGTTTTTAATTTGTCTTGTGCTTTCTGAACATTTAGGGTTAGTATTGCCAGGCTTTCTTCTGCAATCAGGAGGAGCAGAAACTTGGTACTTTTTTTTTTTAAACCGGGCACCGCTTAGGAGACTTGTAGTAAAAGTTGACAGATCTACAACTTTCTCTCTATCCTTTCAGTTGTGATTTAAAGAAACAGCATCCTGTGACAAGCAATGAATAATGATAATTGAGGATTCTTGAAACAGATCTATACTTGGCACTTTTTCTCCTGTCTGTCTTCTGTTTTCTTTTTTTCCCCCTCTTTTACCAAATTCAGAGGTTGTCTTATTAATACCAGCCACCACTTTCTCAGTGTCTGTGCACCAGGACCACAGTGCTTTGGACAGAAAACCTGGGCAGGGATATTCCAAAAACTTCCTCAAAGGCTGTGTGGCAATTTCTTGTTCTTGTTTGATTCTGGATATTTTGTGGGAGAATTATTTTCCTAATAGTTTGGTGGCGTGTTAGAGCTGTAGTACTGTACTAGAGCCTGATACTGATAAAACATTACTGATACTGATAAAAAAAAAGGTGTTAAAATAATCAGGGTAGCCAGATTTAGAAGCAGTTTGAAGTGTTGCAGAGGGTCTCTCAGTGCTGAGTGACCAGGTGATAACATGACAGGCAAAATGCATCATCAGTGAATGCAAAGTTTTGCATATAAAAATAAAATAACCTTCTTCGCTTCCGTACCAAAACCCCACAAAGTATTTGAGGGTAGCGATGATGAGTCATACCTCAACTAATGCTGCTTGGGGAAAGTTGCTCCTAGTAAGTCTTTGGAAGCATTAGCTCCATGTTCAGAGATGATTAAAGAGGCAAATAAAGTGAAAGATATTTTTCTACTGTGCGTGAATTCATCAATTTCTAGACTTGTCAGCCTGGAAAAGAGGTAAATGAGAGGTTGCGGGTGAAGGCTAATGAAATCATGAAGAAGGCAGAGAAGATAAATTAGGGAATGATTGTTCACCTTCTCATAAATCAGACATTAGAAACCATCCAGTGAAATAAGTAGTAGTTTTAAAGTAAATGAAAATATATTTTCCTGCAATGTGGCATGGAGCTGTGGAACTCATTGCTACATCATGTTGTTGGGGCTAAAAGCGTACACAGACTAGAGAAATTCATGGAGGAGAAATTAATGGAGGAAAGATTCATGGGCTATTAAACAGAACAGTTCAATCCCAGCCTCTAGCTCGGGAGCCATAAGCTTCTAATAGCTGGAAGACTTTAAGGAAAGGGATGCGCCAGGAGGAAGGTCGTGCTACCTTCTGGCTCCTTCCATCTTTACTCCCACCTAATCATTATTTGGGAGTGGATGGTGAGCTGCTTACACAGGATGGCAGCTTCTGTTTCTAGTTACTTGGTTTGTGTATCTGAGCAGCTTTACCGGGTTGATAAGAAAGAGCTTAGAGTCATGTGAGCACATTCCCCATGTCTTCCCATATGCATACACTTTTTTTTTTTTTTTTTTTTTTTCTGGAAAGCTTTCCTGTGTAACTGGATTGCATCGGTTTTATTTCAATGCGATAGGATCTCGATGCAGGTCACATCCTACGAAGCCCATGGAGCTGCACTGAGGAAAACCTCCACTAGTTGTCACCCAATCCCTATTTGAAAGCTGACTTCAACACCCAGTCGAGCTCTTTTTAGCTTCCGTAAAAATGATGTCCTGGGACCCAGATAACAAACACCTGTGACAAATTTGGCCACGGAGTCCTTCTGAAACATTGTGATAGGAATCGGTTTAAATCCAAGAGACGGCAGCCTCTGCAAGCGATGTTCTGTGGGTTTTGGCTTTCTGAGTAATTATTCCGAACAGCAAGTTGTCTGACGTCCAAACTATGCTGGGGCCGGCGTGTCAGCCGCTGTACGCGTGCTGTGTGGTAACTGCTCTCTGGAGGGGTGGTGATCTCAATGGACATGTTCCCTCCTGGAGGAGAAGCTGCAGAAGAAAGGGCTATGGCAGCACCTAGCTCAGCTTGGGTTTAGTTTTTGATGGATGTTTTGTCGGGGGGAAATCTGCGGGACTGAAAATCAGGAGTGTGGTGCAAGGGTGCTAGAGTGATGAGGAGGATGGAGCTCTGCAGAGGTATTGCGCAGCTCATTCCCAGGATGGCTTCCTTTCTCTGATTTCTTTCGGTCAAAAATCCAGATGCTTGGAATGTAAACTGTTTTACAGGCGTGTGTTTTGCCTGCTTTATTTCTTTGGTGCTTGTATTCAAAGCCAGCGTGAATCTGAGAAAAATAATAAATTCCATAAACTTGATAAGCATCTTATTTCTTTTGTCATGTTTAGTTCTGCCGTCACAGGTTCACATGTAGAGCACATGTTTTATTGTGTTAGAGGTAGTGTTGTGTTGAATAAATGTTCTGTACCAGTTGGTGCTTGACTCTGTGAGGTTAGGAAGGGAGAGATGCTGATTGTCCTAAAGAGGTTGCAGTCTGAGTGAATCGCAGGAAAATGCAAACACGTCACAATTCAGGCTTCTAATTTCTCATTAATTTAGCAAAATTATTTTGTCCTTCTTTGTTTTGATGGCTGGCCAGCTTGTCTTGCATTTTTTTCTCTTCTACCAGACTTGTGCTTGGCCTGCCCCAGACCTTCAATAGAGCACAAGGGGTTGCCTGCTTGGCAGGCTCATAAGGAAAAAGCATTCTGTTCTTTACATGCTTTGGTTTCACTGAACGTATATTACTTGGGGTAGTAATCAATGATGGAGTCCATGAGCAAGAGCAGTTACAATGTCCTCTACCCTCCTCTCACCTGCTCACTTGTCTGTAAGTACTGTTATGCCTCTACCTCACAGACTCTGGGAGAGAGGATGGAATACAGAGCAAAGCAGCCTGTGCTGTGTGGCTGGAAAGGTCTGGCGTATACTTGTTCCTACGAATCAATTGCTGTTTTGAGTCACTCAGTGCTTTAGTAGTAAGCGAAAGCATGCTTAAAATGTGTGTGTGTGTGGGGAAAACAAACCCCAAAATTCCCAAACAAAAAGCTCCACCACAAAACCCCAACTGAACCCAAAACAAAACAAAATACAACCAAAACAGACAAGGAAGAATACCCCCAAAACCCATCCACAAAACCAAATCAAACCCCTCTCATTTTTTAGAATTTAAAGAAAAGGATTTTATTTTCATCAAAATGCCCTTTCTAATGTAATGAAACTGAAAGAATTTGTTTGTCAATGACTTGTTCATTTTAACAGTAAAGGTGTTGTGCTGAGTTAGTGCTATAAAATTTAATAGAAAGTATTATTCAATCCTTTTTCTTTTCTCCTTTTGAAAAGGAGCTAAGAAAATCAGCTCAAACATAATTGCTCTCAAGGTGTTTCTTCGAGGTTGGAGAATGTTTCCTGCTCCAGCTACCCATTTCCTTTGAAATAATTATGTTTTGGAAATGCCGTGGGCCCAGGCCATCCAAGTGAGTGTCAAGGGAACGAGGGACTGTTGGAAACCAACGGGCAGGATGTTTCTGCACTTTTATCCCAGGACTTGGTATGTTTCACTTGTATACTGAGATAAGTGAGATGAGAAATGTGCTTTTTAAATCTCTTATTATATCAGTTCCTAACTTGATTGTTTTGTTGAAACTTTTATTACACATCTTTGTCTAGTATTTTCTTCATTAATTTTCTAAAAGCCATTTGAAAACCGTTGAGATTGGGCAATCCCCTCTTCCATATATCTTACATTTTAAATGTTGGAGAAAATGATCAGAAACTTCTTATTGCTCTTGATTGCCTTTTAATTAATTTCTACTTTAATTAAGTCTCACTGTTCCTCCTTAAGGGTATTGTTCGGGAAGTGTTTTAGTAATTCTGCACGAGCAGCATCTGTGGAAGTTTTTGGTTACTTTGGCAAGGAGGATTTTCACTAATGGGAGCAAATAGCACATGATGAGGTTTGCTGCTCTGGTGTCACCTGGGCCAGCTTCGGGGAAGCTGTGGGGCAAAAGTACAACCCCAGAACTATACAATGCCTAGGAAACACGTTACTGAGGCTGGAGCAGCCTTGCCTGGTGGTAATCATTGCACTCATAAAGGGACCATTTCCATGGTTTATGCTGCACTGCTCAGAACATTATTAGCCAATTTGATGGCTTCCTTGATCCAAGCCATTTTGTAATAAAATCAGAGGTGCCAGACAGTGACGACTTAGGTGCTTACATCATGTCTTCTGTGGTGGCAAAAAGTCTGAGGCAGGGATCAACGCGTTATAACGCGTGAGAGAGCTTACTCCAGCCTGCCTGCCTGCATGTGAGAGGGTGCTGCTGCCAAGACCAGAACTTCAGGGGCTGAGTTAGTACTCTGTGACACAGGTAAAATTTGACCAGGAGAGGGTCCTTCAGTTGCTGACTCTGCATTTTAACAGTTGCGCAACAAAATTTGGTTCTACCACAACCAGACCTTGAGCTCACGTGAAAAATTCGTGTGTCATTGTAACATGTAAAGTATGTGCTAAACTGAACAGCTACAGCTGAGAGTAAGTCTGAAGTGAAGCTGATTAACTGAATTTAAATCTTAAGGATCACTTTGAGGAGAAGTTTAAAGAGCAGTTAAGTTTTCCAGACAAATTCCGTGCAGAGACAGTGTCTCGATAACTTGGTAGCAAGGTGAGAGAAGCCTGGGAAGGCTCTGCCAGCGTGTCCGGTACACTGGATGTTTATTCAGTTTGGTCGGGCCCCACTGCAGGATTAGTGAAATGAAAGTGCATCTTCATATACAGTAGTTAAACTCTCAGTAGAGAGAACCTATATCTCCTTGATCGACACACCTAAAGCATTCTGCTTCCGCAAAGGTTAGCATTAGCCAGAAGACCCACATAAATAACTTAGCTCAAGGCATTGCCATGAGCATGATATAATATGGTTGAGTACCTCATGGTGATCAATCTCATATGGGGTCACTCTTGCACAGAGAAGCAGAGATGATCTCCTGTCTTGGTATGCATGTCTGCAAAAAAGACAAGTTTGGGGTTGAAGTTGTGTACAAGGCTGTCTCAACCCTAGCTGGCATTTTGGGTATTCAGCTGTGAACAAATGAGAGTCTGCCGTATCAGTTCATCAGGGAATCTAGCAAATGAAGAACTGCAGTAATTAACATCTTGCTGGTGTAAAATCCTGCTGAAAATACTTAGCATCTGCCATCCAGCAATCTTAAAATACTTAACAAGCTTTCGACTTGCTTATGAGGAGGTAAACATCAGTATCTCCCATTTTACAGAGACTGGTATACAGAACCGCCAAATGATTTTCCCTAGTCATATGCAGTGAACTAAAGCAGAGTTCTTTGATCAGGATTTTAACGTTAATGTTGGAGGTCTTTCCATACATGCAATCACAGTTATTACAACTGATAGAGCAAAGTCTTACCTGCTGTAGGTGGAATATGCTTTGAAGGAACTTGTCAATCAAAGAGACATCAAGTACCTTTCTGTGGAAAAACTGAAGAGTCTTATGCTGCTGTGAAAGAGAAAGAGCTATGGCTGTAAATTAGTTTCTTGCACAGATTTTTTTTTTTTTTTCATCAGTAAAAGAGCAGAACTGATTGAGGAAAATTTTCTTTCCTTAAGAATTAACAATCAAGAGTATAAGGGCACTCTTAAGGGTTAGAGCCTTACTTAGCTCATAAACCATATCAACATGCTGTATGAAATGGGTTATTGCAGAAGCAAGATACTTGACAGCAGTCAGATCAGCAGTGAAGTGTAGTTTGACCAAGATCTGGTTGAAAAGAATTGAATAATTACTGCACATTGTAAAGTATTTCAAGTGCAACATAAAAGACTCCTTCACCTTCATGGAAATGTAATTGCACTTCACATAAACCCCTGGAAACTTGTAGCCAGATCTTGCTTTAAGCTTAGGTGGGATGCTGAGGGAGACATTAGAAAGGTATTTGGGGGTTGTATAGCCCAGGTCTACATATTGATATAAACTCTGAAAAACTATAGGCAAACTTTGATGAGATTGAAGAGAGAAGAAAAAAAGATGAAAGAACTGAAAGGAATTTAAATTTAGTGTTAAAAGAAGTCCCTGCTAGTTCAGTGTATCCTGGTATGCTTTTTTGGCATCTTGCTTACAAAGCTGTACCTGGAAAACCTAATCATGCTTAGAGAAGTAACCTGGAGTTCTGCTGCGATGACTGTATCTCTGAGTCTGCCTAAAATATCTAGTCAAAGCAGGTGACAAATACACGTATGATTTTCCTTATTCTGAGCTCTGGATCTGCAGTACTCCATTGCAACACCATTACAAGATTCATAGCATTACCATAGTTTAAACATAAAGTTGGCTTTTTTTCCCACAAGAAAGTTCCTCATGAAGTCACTGAAATGTAGTTTATTTTTAAGATGGTATGTTTTACGTGCCCAGTCCTGCAGATGAAATCACTGATCACATACTGCAAGTGTTAAACACTGAAACTAAATATAAGCCAATAAAATTTGCTTATCTTCCTGGTGAAATGTAGTTGAGGAGGGGGGCTGTGACAACCGTTTTGGATGATACAAGTTTGAAGGGTGGGAGGAGGAAGTGATAAGACCCTTCTGTGAAACTTCAGGAAGACAGTGAGCGCAATGGTTTTAGTGCCATGTCAAGGAATTTGACCAAGATACTTGCATGAAGGCCCATATAAGATGTTTGTTACTATTTATAGACTTCTATTTAAAGATTTCTAGGTGGCTGAGTTCCAAGACTTCTGTTATCCTCAGTTTGGTCTGGCAGTCAGAAAGCGTGTGGTGATGATTCATCAGGTGTAGTGAGCACAAATACATTTTTGACAGTTGCAATTAAGCTGTGTGTCTTAGCAACATTTTTCTTAGCCACAGGTCAGTGTACTCTCCATTTATTCAGGGCTTTCTTTTAAGTGACAAATGGTGCAAGACAGCTGTTTCAGAAATAGGACTCATTTCAGTGTCAGAGGTGAGAAAACACTTTTCGTTGTGTGTAATGGAAAGGCCAACACCAGGGTCCCCGCAGACAGAGCTTCAGAAAGCACTGCAGCTTTATACTATGTGGGAGGACTTTTTGTCTATGAAAGCAAGGGGTAGGGAGCACTCCTTTCTACTACAGACTCTGGATATTGTATCTGCCTAGTACCCTGCTAGCACTCATGCAAATGCAGCAGTCTGACTGTTCCACATCACCTGTGGACATAGCGCCAATGTCACGTCGCTCCTAACCTCTCTGCTCTGGGACAGTATATACCTTTTATTCTAGCATGTGACCTGCTTTGATACCTGGCAGCTCCTGGCACTGACTTCTCCCCCGTTGTCCTCCTGTTGCCATACCAGCTTTCTGCTTGCTGGGTGAGCCACCACTCTTATGCCGGAGTATATCTCGGGGCTGAAATCCACAGTATAGCCCTAGCCCTGCAAAGCCCCAGTCCCATTTGAAATGTGGAACTGTTTTAATTTTATTTTTTTTAACAGCCTGTTGGATACCAGACTGTTCCTCAGCACTTTTGTTGGTTGCCTTTCTTGATTTTCACCTTGAACAGTGCAAAAAACCCCAGTGGATTAGCCCAAATCAGAGGCTGAGGTCTGCTTGAAACACTGGACTGGAAATGTGTAGAAAGATATATGCTAGTTTCTCTTGGTGATCAACGGTAGGAGTTCCCAGACATATAGGAAACCTTTTCTCGGCAGGGGAACAAATTTAGCCTTCTTCCCTTAGTCCTTGATCTCTGGTAATAGAGAATAAAATAAATCAAGCATTCTTACAGCATGTGATCCCTTTATTAGGAGTTTGTTTCCTGACAAGGAATAGGAATTAGAAGGCTCTTGTTGCTTAGACTGTATGCATGCTGCCCACTGAGAGCTGTATAAAGCAGATGACTTCATATTTCATGAGAGCTTTCCGGCAGTCTTCTGTGCTCTATACAGTCCTGTAGACCAGCGTAAGTGTGCAGGAGATGGTAAGGAACAGAGGAAGGGATGTCCTCTCTGAGCCTCTGTGTCACAATAGACATGGTTAGGGGTTAGCGATTGATGGATTGTCTCTAGTAATTACATTTGCAGCCATCTAAAGGCACAAAACATGATGTACTGTTGACAGTTGGAGTTACTTTAATTAACTGCTTAAAATGCCAAGTCTGTGGAACTGTTAAGAGAGAAAAATGCCAGATGTTTCAGGTATGGTAGATATTGAGAAGGGTTTAATTAATAATTTGTATAAATATGTATTTTCTATGAATAAAGCTCGTATTCTGCAAAAAAATTATTAGTTCCATGTACTAAGGGTTAGTGAGGAGAAGCTGTTGAAAAAGTGATTAATGCGTTTTCACTGCACTTTTTATGAATCGCATAAGCGCAGTGAATTCCAGCTTTCAGGGTCTCATGTTAAGTGATTCCACAATGCATTTCCTGTACTCTTTAGGTATTTATCTATCTATCTGTATGTATTTATATGTGTATATATAAAAAGTACAATAGAACAGCTTCATAGATGTGGATTTCACAGAGCCACAGACGGGTCGGGGTGGGAAGGGACCTCTGGGGATCCTCTAGTCCACCCCCCTCCCAAGGCAGGGTCACCTAGAGCAGGGTGCGCAGCGTCGCGTCCAGGTGGGGTTTGAATGTCTCCAGGGAAGGAGACCCCACAGCCTCTCTGGGCAGCCTGGCCCAGCGCTCTGTCACCCTCAAGGTGAAGAAGTGCTTCCTCACATTCAGAAGGAACCTCCTGTGTTGCAGTCTGTGCCCGTTGCCCCTTGTCCTGTCGCTGGGCACCGCTGCAAAGAGCCTGGCCCGTCCTGTCGGCACTCGCCCTGGAGAGATGTGTGTGCATCGATGAGATCCCCTCTCAGCCTTCCCTTCCCCAGGCTGGGCAGGCCCAGCTCTCCCAGCCTGTCCCCATACGGGAGATGCTCCAGTCCACTAACCATCATCACAGCCCTCCGCTGGCTGCCCTTCAGCTAAAGGGCTCAGCACCCACGTTGGTGTCTGGCTCGGGGATGTTTGCTTTGGGCCGGCTCTGGCTGTGGCTCTGCTGACTGCCAGCACGACGTGCTATCTCATACTGTCTGCTGAGATCACTTGTCCATCTGTGTGGCTATAATCCCTGTCTGAATGGGAGCAGTGACTGTGTAGGTGCGGTGTTTTCAGACAGGCAGCTTGTGGTAACCCTGTTGTGTTTCTCTATGGACGTTTATACAATGTGTATCTGGACAAAACAGCAGCTGCTGAGATGCTCGTTACTAGTTGCAGTCCTAATTACTCAACAGCTGATGCAAACCGTTATCTCTGAGACAGATCAATTGCAACGTAACACAAAACTTTAAATTTAGTTGGTTAACTTTACTCTTCTGTGGTGGTTTTTTTTTTTTTTAATTATTTGAACTTTTCTTCTTGAATATGAAGCATTCTTATTTCACAGTTGCCCGCTTGCTTTATTTTGTTAAATGTGACATTTCCCCATGGAGCTTTCATGGGCTGCTCAACTCAAGGAAACTGCACACTGTCTTCTGAGCCTTGGATGCTGCTCTTTCTAGAAGTTTGAAGTGTCTTTCTAGAGTTGCTGTGTGAAGTCAGTTATACTATTAGTTAAAAAAATAAAATCACCTTTAAAATTTGCATTTCTGGATTTTTTTTTCTTTGTTACCTTCAGAAAATGGCCCACCTTTCTTTCTCTTGAACTTAATTTAAAATCAGTGGATGCAAAGGGATGTGGAAACAGCCATGTGGAGGTTGGAAAGCCAGTTTCTTCTGGCTTTTCAAAATTTGTTAAGAATTCTGCTTCCTACTGACTTAAAAATGTTGGAAGACTTCACAAAGGAAAAGTCCGTAGCCTCACCTGTGTGTATAGGGAGATATTTGACTTAGAGTCTGTATTTTTTTTATTTCAGTTTTCAAAACTGAAATATTTCATTTAGATTCTGACATCAGAAGTGTAAATGTAATATGCAGAGAAAAAGTATGGATACTTGATAAATTAATGGATAAAATAATGAATAAAATAATTGAAAGTAATTTACAAATGAAAAGTGAGCAAACACCTCTTTCTTCTGGAAACATTGTGGGGTGAAATGACTTGTATCCGGTATTTATATTATTTTAATATTGTCAACATTGTTTTGATTTTATGAAACCCTAAGATTTCAGCAGAAACGCTTGTTTTGATGAGTTGTGGGTTTCTGAGATACTGTGCTTTTCTGTTGTTGCTGCAACTGCATTATTGTGATGTGCAGAGGCAGAATTCAGATTAGATTTTCAGAGTATTAACTGGAATCCTTACAATGAAGAGCATCCCAATAAGGTTAGTGCATTTCAACACATAACAAAGCTAATTCTGACCCTGTTGATATAATTGACAAAACCACAGTGAACTTTGCCCGGTTGAGGATTTCATTTGAATGATTCAAGGTTTTGCTTTCTCTGGTAAGCTGAAGCCCTTTATTTTTGAGGCCCTTGGTGAAGTGATTTTATCAGCGTTTGGTTAGGCTTTGCTTTGAAATGCTAGTTTCTCAATTCTGTTACATATCTTCTTTCTCTTCCCTATTCTGCTGGGCTTTGTGCCTTCACTTTGGAGTCCAAATGCAATATGTCATTAAGTTGGGAGGAGGCCGGAATGACATCTGTTTTAGAAATAAATGAAAGTGAACCCCCCACGGAAGTCCACCAGTTTCATTCCCTTCCTCAGCATCGTGGCAGATTTAAGAGCCCGAAGCCCCTACAAAGAGGCTGTCCTCTGCAATGGCAGTTTTCAGGCCCACTAGACTATAGTTAAAAAAATAAATTTCCTTTGAGTATTATTTCTGTGTAGTCAGACACTCTGGAACTTTCTGGGTTCACACAAGGTTAACCATTTCAATGCCTTTAGTGGCCAAATGCGGAGTAATCAATCAATCTATTGTTTCTTATAGTCTGTGTTTTTCTGGACTTAACTCATTTTAGCCTTGTGGTACCAGCTGAAGCTCTCTAGAAGAGAGGAGGCTCTCTTCTGTCCCAGAGTTATTTTTCACATAGATTTTGCCAGTAAAGGGGATCTCTGTTTTATGTTTGAGTTCGTTTTCCTCTTCCAAGGTGTTCATTGTGTTCAAGGAAACGACAGAGCTAATGTGTAACTTCATTAAGGTCAAGCCATGAGTTCTACATCCAAAATTGGCACAAAACTAAGCTGGCGCTGGCTGAAGGTAGTGCAGGGTTTGGAGGTCACATCACAGTATCGTTGTGGCTGTGTCTTCACTGACATGGCTTAATGTGCCCCGCAGCGGTTACGAGATGCCCGATTATAGTGATGCCTTGCACGTTACCCGTGCTTGCTCTCTGCAAATGCCAGTTCCTTCTTGCAAAGCGCCGTAGTATTTCATAGCACTCATATGCGGTCTTAATGGGGGTGCAGGCGAGGCTGTCTTAATGCAGTGCTTATAATTAATCCTCAGACGTTTGGGCAAACACCTGGACTGCACAAATACGCTATAAACTGTAATTATGCACCCGTGTAGTTGTGAGAACTGGGTGATTCTACTGTCACTTTGCTTTTGAAGCCATGATCATCCTTGCCATGACCCAGCTTGATAGCCTCATTCTTGGTGGGGATTTCATTTCACTGTGTTTCGTACAAACATGCTGTAAGTGATGTTGAAGAATTTAGCATCTAGATGGGCAAGAGAGAAAGGAAATATCATTATAAGTCCTTTCAGAAATAGGACTGAAAAAATGGTAGGCTTGGGTCAGGTCGATGGGAGAGTGGCAGCTGGACCCAGGTCGAAGACTTGGGCAAAGGGCTGAGGGTCAAGGCTGCCCAGCCTTTGCACAGCGCTCCTGGCTGTTCCCACATAGGCATTTGCCTGATGTGTGTTTCAGTGGTTATTTGCTTTTTCATCTTGTTACATAGCATCAAAAAGTACTCAGCCAGATGGGCTGTTTGATTTGTTGGATGTTTCACTCTTTTATGTTTAGTTAAGTCAATATATGTCAATTTTTCATCTGTAAAGCAGAGCTAAAACTTTTCTGCTTAATACTGTGCTGTGAGGATAAATTGAGAGGTTCATTTCTTTTTTGCAGTGTCAGGAAGAGACTTAATATGGTTTAAAGATGAAAAATAAATGTTTTGGATCCCATCTCTCCCAATATTACATGTATACTGTGTATCTGAAGTTTTTGCTCACACCTACCCATATACGATTTAAGTAACACACATTTTAAATGTGTTATCCCTTTTGGAAAGCGGAGGGTAACACCTGCTTATTCCAACTTTCATTGACCTTGTTTCATAAGCTTAAGAAGGGATGTTGCTCTTTGGAGGCAGCTCGTTCATACTGCTTCTTAAATGTTGGGAGGATGTGTTAAGCATGATGTTGGGTGACTTGAGATCAGGAGTCAGGCTGTCGATCCCAAAGGGAGAAAACATAATCTCATGGCTAAGATGAAAGGCTGCGGATCTTGCATTAAGTCCTTCTCTTTGCACATCCTTCAGTATCCCAAAGTCATGAAGTGAGGGAGCTTAGATTTCCCTGTCTAGTCTAGGTGTTGTAAGAATAAATTAATTGGTGTAGATGAGTCACTCGAATGCTCTGGGACTATGGGTTATTTAAAAACCTAAATTTATCACTGAGGCCAGACTTTTCTAAAGGGCTCAGCTTGGCTTTTAAGCTCATGCCAGTAGTTGTCTTACCACTGTCATTTAGGATTTGTATCACAGCTGTGCCTAGAAGCCCGCATGGACATCAATAATGTATTACACAAAGGCTTATTATCCAGGAGGCCTTGCCCTAAAGAGCTTGCAGTCAAGTCAGAGGCAATAAATGGATATGAAGAACACAGGAGAATGGGGAGGACATGGCAACGGAGAGAATCATAGGAGTTATTGTGATTGTAGCTTTAAGTTGGGCAGGAATCTCTACAGCAGCATTTTCAACAAATGTAAGTAGCACAAGATTGCATTTATCAAAAAGGAAGGGAAGAGTTTTCAGTAGCAAATTTCCTAGCAAGATTATTGCCAGATTAGTGTGCAGAGGCCAGTCCGTCTGTGCACTGCGAGGTATATTTCCACCCTAAATTGAATTATTTTAGCTGTCAGCAAATGCTTGATAATATAGTGATCTGTGCTTGGGAGATTTGCTCTTTATATTAGTGTTGTATTGCGTTCAGTGTTGAGGCTAGACAGAGCTACTCATCTTTACGTCATGGTCCCACGTGGACTCTCTTAACTTAGTCATGAGTGGGCAATTAAATAAGAAGAGAGACCTTGTCAGCTCCAGGCATTAATATAAATCTTGGTGCTTGTAATACATTTACATGGCTCCCCCAAGTCTATCTGGGCTTATAACTGTCTCTCTCATTCACAAATCTTCTGGGATATTGACTGCTCACTTCTGCTTTGTCATTTTCCAAATCCAAATTTGGCCCAGGAGATAACCAGCAGTAAGTTTTTTCTGACAGGCAGTCCGTAAGCACAGGCATTTACCCGCTTTGGTGTGCGTCGGCGTGGCCTCAAGTAACACCCAACACTCTGCTGGGGAAACAGGGGCTTGTGCTTAGCAGCTTCTGCTCTCAAATTTCTCTTGTTCAGATGCATTTGCCTTTAAATGGCGTAGAGTTTTCAGTTCCCAGTGGCTGATACAAGGCCTTTGTGAACAGATTCGGTGATCTTTTTATTTAGAAAGAACATGTGTCTGCATCGTAGGGCCCTGAATGAATGGTCGCTATGTCTAGTTTTCACAGGGATTTCAGTAAGATGCTCTTCCTAATTTCTTTACCTTAATGACCTGAAAATGTGTTAAGGATATAAGTATAGTAGTACTCTGGTCCTAAAGCAGGCATGATCCAGTAGTTAAGATGACTCGTTATGCATAAGCCTTTATTGATGATCCTGTGGAAGGTCCATGAGCTGAACGGAGCTTGAAGTTTGATTTACCCTGGAGAAACAAACATCTTACAGAAGGAAAGACAAGATGTAGACATGTTGAAACAGAATAGCAAAGAGATGCTGTTTGTGCTCTGTTTTTTGCTCTCCAAGTTAGAAGTCTTCCATTAATGCCTGCTTCAGGACTCCCATAATCCTACAAATAAATGCTGGGGCATAATTTTATAAGTAGTCTGCGCTGGGAGGTGGGGACTTAAGCCTTCATTCTTCCAAGTAGATGCACATTTCACTGGGTTTTGTCAGAAAGATTTTCTGACTGCTTCAGAGCCTTAAAGCAAGTGTTGTTTCTGGGACTTCTTCCCTTCCTCCCATCCCTCCACAGAAAGCAGCATGGTAGCATCCACCAGGACGGCTGATAACGTTGCTAGGTATTTGCATTTCTAGTGTAGATGTGTTGTGAAATCCAAAATAAGCTTAAGAGATAATGTTAGCAGAATCAAATATTGTCTGAGGCTGATGTCTCTGTGGCTATATAAAGGATATTTGGGTTGTCAGTGTGTCTTTTGACATCAAGAGATAGGGATGCTGTGATAAAGCCTTGTTAAGGTGACTGTTATACAAAATGATTGGTGTGCGTTTCTGCGCTGCAGCTGATGAATGTTGCTGCAGAGGCAGAAGCTGCCCGCTCTGTATCTTCATTGATCTTCTGTTTTCAGATGTGTTTTGATAACCATCTCACGGCAAGGTGCAGCCAGTTACAGAACAGCTGATCATGACAGTAGGGGACTGGATGGATGACAGCACCTAGGTCTGGGTGGCCGATGTGTTTTTCAAATGTAGCTTTCAGCACTGTGTAGCTGGGCATTTTCTTCCAGTGACTGGCACAGCCATTCTGTATCACTTTGGACTCAATTTTGTCCTCATGTGCATGTGAACCGTTCACAGTGAAGTTGAGTTGTGCATGTATGACTGTGAAGGCAGAATTTAGTTCAGTCTTGTGCAAAAGTTGGGTGGCAGCAGCTGGTGAGAGAGTCAAATGGTCTGTGAGCTTGCTGTGCCCCTTGCTGTCTTTCCCTCGCCACCTTCCCCTTCTGTCCATCCCAGGTGGGTGCTAATACAAGTGCTGCACAATCTGCTGGAGCTTTGGGGTAGGTCAGAGAGAGAGATGATCTGCAGTGTTAATTCAAGACATGACATTGAAAGCTGGAAACATTCCCAAGTGATGAAAGATTTATGTGTGTGCGTGTTTGTGTGTATATGTATATAGTCTGACTGATTGATGTTTGGTTTTTTTTAAATTCAATTAGGACAATGAACACAAAACATTTTCTGCTACTGCAGAGACAATATTTACAGCTGAAACTTTTATGGTGACAGTCCCTCCGTAGCATACGTTTCAGAGTATTGCTGTGCTGCTGACTACGGCCTTTCAAGTCTTTGTGGTAACAACCACAGTAACATTTTCCCTTTCTTTACTTAGGTCCACTATGCTTGAGGTGTCAGCTACAACCTTGTCAGCAGGTCAGAAATACTTTGCCTTTCTTGTACTGTTAAATGGAAGGGAGGCTCCTGGCATGGTGCGAATAGTCTGCCATCAGTAAATGGATACAAATTAATTAAACCTCTGCACTTTTCTTGCTCACACTTTATTTTGTCATTTCCTAAAGGAACGTTTATTGTCTACATGCTTAATCATCGGGCTCAGAGTTGCTTTTCAAGCCCTGTTTTGTTACTGAGCCATTCTGAATCCCAGCCGAGCAGTTCCGCAGACGTGTGTGCGGTGCAGCCCTGACGCTATAGCAGGGGTCAGCGGAAGGTGCTGACCCACAGCTCCTCGCTCCATTTCGGGACGCGAAGTTGTGGCGGCTGACTGCCCCTGGAGAGGGAAGTTCCAACACTTGCACTGTAGGTGTGAGTCTGTATGAGATTCAAGAGTAAACTTCCGTATTTGTTTTATCTTGCAGTTGCTTGGCCCTGGCTCCCCAGAACTGATCCTTCCCCCCCCCCCCCCCCCCCCCTCAGCTAAGCTTTAATATGGCCCATGCTCGTGGGTCTGGCTTCCTCCCATGAGCAGCCCTGTTAATGGCCATGGAGGGCCTCGGCGTTAAGCAAGCACGTGAATGTGTGGAGGGCAGGGGCTGAAGCCCCAGCGTTAACATGCCACACCTTTTCGTAAGGGGTGATCTCAAGTGAAGCAGCTATCACGCCATTGCTGGGTAAATGGGATTTTTGTGCCTGACCAAGTTGTCCCCTAATTCAACAGAGATGCAAATGAATGACGTTAAGTTATAGCGAAAACGTGCAGGAAATATTTAATGTAATTAATGAATGTGTAATTTAATATGAAGAGTTAAAGATAGTTTGCTGCCTTCATACTCCTTCTGAAGATTTACAGCAAAGGAGGCTGGGTTACCTGCTGTCCTCTGAGTATTGGGCTTTGAATATTCATCCAGCCAATCTTCCTGATTGACTAATGATCCCAGGTGGCTGCGTATGCACTAACACCAATTCCTGCAGCAGGTTTCCTAGAAGCTGATACTGCCTGCCTTTACCTGCAGCTGAGTTAGCCACTTGTCTTCTGGTGGAGATGGAGGCCCATATGAGTGACTTCGCATCCACAGAAGTGTAAGACACAAATTCTGTAACTTGTTCATCATTATATAACTGAGTGCTCTTTTTGGGATGCTTTGCCAGCAGGTTGCACAGGAGTTTGATAGCAGCGAGGCAGTAAGACTCACCCCGCTCAGGAGGTGGATATTTACTGGAGCGCAGGATTTGTGCATATGCCTGTTTTCCCAAGAGCAACGTCTTTTGCCTCTTTTTCTAGGTTGTTCTTGTTCCAAGCCTGCCTTTTTGCAGTGTGGCCCTACAGACAGTGTCAGGCCCCTTTTCCTATAGCTCTGCCTCAGTCCCTGTGCCCTTGATCTCTTAGCAACTTTTGTGTACCTTCAACCTAAAGTTTCTCTCCTGACCCCATCAAACACAGTATTTTCTTATCAGTTTCCCTGCCTTTGCCCAGCCAGTTGCAATTTCCTGCTCCCTCCCTTTATTCTTAAATTTTAGTTTGCTTTTCCCGCAACCCTTTCTGCTCTGTACAAGCTTTTTAAAAATGCTTTTGTCTTCATTCACCTGCCTGTCTCTCTCCGTGGCTGGTGGTTGATTCCTTTCCCTGGTTCACGTGCTGCTTCCTCTGCCTCAGTGACAGCAGGGATTGCTTGGAGCTCTCCCACATGCTTCTCTCACCTTTACAGTGTTGATATCCAGGTGTGGCTCAACCTGGAGCTGCTGTTGCAGGGCATCCTGCCCAGTTCCCCAGCCTGGTGTGAGCAAACTGCAGCTGGAGTCTTTGTAGGCGCGAGATATCCTGAAGCCTAATTAATGTTTGCAGAGCCTGTGCAGACTGCAGCATGCAATTGCAGATGCGAAGCTGCAGTATAGCAGCTGGATTATTCCAGAGTGTGTAAATTAGTCTTATTTGGGTGGTTTCTGGCTGCACACTGTTCCTTTTCAAAAAGGAAAAAAAGCTGAGATGCTACACGTATATAAGATGTGCTGCTGCCTTCTCAGGTAACGCAGGGCTCTGCTGCGTGCGTTAGCCCATTGTCTCGTTAACACTGAAGTTCGTTCTCTCCCCCTGACATTTGAAGACAGAGGGCCTGAGATACAGTAAATTGGTGCTGAAAATCATCTTTTCCTCCTTTGTTAAATGATATGATGACATGATAGCAGTTCTTTGAACAAGAAGGAAGATAATGTAAGGCTGAGTAGTGAAACTGGCTGATATTAGTCCAGTGGACAGAGCTTTGAGAACTATCCTAAAAGGAGGAAAAGTCAGAAACCAAGAAGAGGCTATTCCCAAGGAAAAAATATAGGGAATTGTCCTTATCTGTGGCAACAGAGAGGAGGGTCCTGTGACCCCTTGTTAGCCTGTACAAAGAAAGATGAATGTTTAGAGATTCCAGGTTGAGATTTGCTAATGGTTAATATATGCCTTGGGGATGACAGGTCAGACACTGTCAACAAGTTGCTGTCGGTGTCTGTGAGCATGTCTAAGTTAAGGATCTTGCTAGCACACTTTGTTTTGGAGTGAGATGCAAATGATTGAGGAGAAATTTGTAACTGAAGGGCAGTTGCAACCAGCGTGCACCCTGTCTCAGTGGTTGTGAGCTGCAGTCAGGAGTGCTGTTGCCATGGGAAGTATCCCAGAAGAGCATCAAGCATTGACAGGCACCTTAGGGATTGGAGGGCTTTCTCAGACAGTCAGTTTCTTGTTATTATAATCAAAAGTACTTTCTCCCCCCAGTACTTCCTCATCTGAGTGAATCAACAGTGACCCTTGGTGGTTAGAAAGACTCAGTGCCTGCTGGTCCATCATGCACAGTCTTCCCTTACTCAACCCGTGTATCTGTCTGCTGAGATCGTGAATCATGTGGCCACTGGCTAAGGCGTTGGGCATCTTATTTCACAACTGATCAGACTGATGTTTTAAGACAAAAATCTCCTCTAGCCAGTCCAGTTTGTGCATGGGAATCCTATTTTTTAGATGGAGGGTTTTGGCAGGTCACTTAAATCTCATCTTGAATATTTGGGTCATCACTTTGACACAAATTCCCCCACTGCTGATCTTACCATAGATCCATAGCATTGTCCTGTTAGAAGAAAAGCACAGGCACCGACTCGCCATCCCTCACTCCATACGAAGAGTTTTGGAAAGAGATATCCTTTAAGGCCCATTTGAATTCACAGAGATCAGCTCGGTGAAATTTAGCATCAGGCCACAACCTGTCGTTGTCTGTGACTTTCATTATAGACATCTGTCTGCTGCAACAGACTTCCTCATATCACCGTGTCTCGGTGTAACTATAAGGCGAAGACTCACAGTGAGTTGTTATTCTGATGGGTATAACTGATGCTGATGCTGATGCTATGTTTTTACAGTTCAGCAATCATTTCTATTCATTCTTGAACCTGGGCTATGCTTCAAAACAGAATTTAAGTAGAGTCACCACCTGTTCATTTTTCAGCCAGACAATCTGCTTTTTTTAATCTTTTAATAAAAAACCCACCTCTTCAGCAGAAGTCAATTTGTTTCCCTGACTGGCTTCTGATTCCTGGCTCATTTTCCAGCCAAGTGGCACCTCCTGTTCCTCCTCTTTACATCTTTGCTTCCGACTGCTCAGTGTAACGCTTAACACGTGATGTGGCATCGCTGGAAGCTGTTTAAGCTATTTGAATCCAACCATAGCAGAGTGAGAATGCAGATATGGACTCATGAGAAAACTAGATGCATAGGGTGAAGGCATTTCTATGAAACTTTCAACTTGTTCCTGCTTTTCAAAAGCAAGTTATTGTGAATATATATAAAACATCTGTATGGTGCTAGAGATTATACTAAACTTATACATCAAAGGCACAGATGTAGTGACTGTGTATAATGGTGCTTTCTGGGGACACAATTTCTGCTGCCCAATTTCAGACACTTAGAAGGAGCTACAAAGTGTTCCAGGACAGGCATTTGCTGTTGCTGGTACTAGTTGAGGATACAGTTTGAGTACATGATCTCTTCCATGTACCTGTGTTTATATCGCTGGGGAGCTGGACAGGAAAACTCTTGAGACCTTTTCAGCCCTCACCTTCAGTTGCGCTTTGGGTGTGCACACACACAGTGGTATAAAAACCATGGAGAGGTTTGAATAAAACTCCGTCTCGTCTCCTGACTTGCTTGAAAGCTACTGCTAGCTGATTCGGGATGTAATGCAACTTGGGCAATCATGGAGCTGGCCTGCATGTATCCACTCTTACTAAACTGCATTTAGAGAGGGCTTTGAGGCAGGCCAACAGTTTAAAAAAGAGCAACCCTGCCTTGCAAACCGTCAGCCGTGTGAGTAATTTGGGAAAGCTCCCAAAGAGGCTTGAAGAACAAGAGCCTTACCGCTTCGTACTTTGGTGTGAGTTCCCATTATTTCTTTTGCTACAGTTTTTTGCATTTCAGTCTGAACTCTCTCTGCTGGACCTGGCAAACAGTGGTTGGATAATGTAAGAAAATTAAGAGTTTGGGGGCTTTGCTGTCTGAGATTTGTATTGGAAGCTGCTGTTTGTGTTGCTCCATAAAATATGTGTGTATTTGCTGTGGCTCCAATGCAGGGGTCTACAGAGACCTGTGAGGGTGTCCTGTATTCTGAACTGTGATTTCCAGCTGGGTCATTTGGAATTTACGATTTTGTTGGGTTTATTTTTTCCATGATTTATGCTGTTGTGTGGTAGGGAGCCACTTAACTTTCAAATCTATTACATCTTAGAAATAGCACTTAGATTGCAACTAAAATTAAATAGTGAATGAATATGGGAGGAGTGCTTTCACTGGAAATTAAAGAAGATAAAATTTTAAAACCCTACAGTGATGTAAAAATAATTGTCCAGGTGCACTCTTTAGACTTTTAGTGGTGTGAAGTGCTTTTAAAGGACAGTGCATATGTTAATTATAGAGTGAATCCTTCATATTTATGTAATTCCTCTTGTCCAAGGCTGTAAAAACACTTAACAAAAGGTGATCAAGTCTTTTTTGCTGTACTTTTACAGAGAGATGTCTTGCCCTAGATCATGGAGCATGTCAGCCAGGGTGGCTCTTTCCTTGTGACTCATCCCCACTGCAGTTTATAACCCTAGGTAAAATCTCTCAGGGCATTATCTCCCTGCTGTGCTAAGGACAGATGACATGTGCCGGCACCACTCCTGGCACCCCAACACGCTGGAACAGGAGTCACACACTGCAGCTGCGCAGTAGCTCTCCACGGCGATTTCTAGCAGCTAAAAAGCATGAGAACTGCCTAATCTACAGCAGCACTCTGCACTATGTGGGCATTAGTGAAAAATCTTAAAAGTTTTTTTGGGAGAATAATCTCAACAACTTGTGAAGCATAAAGGTAGTCAGTTTGGGAGCTCATGTGAAATGTGAGTTGATGTGACATCTGTCAAATGTCACTTTCAGCCATTTGAAATGACCCTGTGAATCCTGGTTTTCAAAGAAGCGGGTAAATGATGAGACACACTGTAGCCTTGCAAATCCTCTTACTGGGAGGAGAACTCATCATTTGGCCTCACATGGGCAAACTGACCTGTAGGCTTTCACAAAATCGATAGGCTGTCCTTGTAAGCCTATTGTCCTTGAGGGAGTTCCTGCAGTTTCTCACCATCTTCAAACAGAACTTAACTGGAAGAAATGTCGATTAAACTGAAGCCCCTCCAGGGCAAGCTTTTGTTTATTACAAAGCACTGATGTATGAAATAACAGTGCTATAATCATCTGTAAATGAACCACGAACTAGAACATCCACAAGCATTTTATAATGAGATGTGTTCTCTAAAGTTTCACTTGGCCAAAATAAATCAATAGTCCATGGAGTGCGCTTTTATTTTAGTCCTAAATGTGCAAAAGGCAGTTTTAAGTGGTTCTGCTTTTGAGAGCACAGACTTTAAAACTTCCTGACTCTAGCCATTTTCAATGCCTTAAGTTGTGCACTAAGTAAGTAGTAATAAATTTCCTGAAAATGTAGTAGGTCTTTCATCTTTATCTGCTGTGAGTTATTCAAAGGAGGAAAATAATTATGGCTCCTTGTTCCAAGGAGCATTGTTCAGTCTACCAATGTTTAATGACTTTTCGTTTAAATAGATCTCATCACTTTTGAGCCATTTGTTGTTTGTCCAATGTGCTTAAGAAGGCAAAAAGACAAGAACAAGAGAAAATAGAGGTTGCTCTGAAGTGTATGTTGATGTTTCAACACAATGATTGGACAGTAGAGGAATGACTAGTTTTGTTGCTTTAGACATCTGTAGATCAGTTGTCGTATCATCAAGACTATAGAAGCAAAGAATCACCTTGTGGATAGTATTCACTTACCAGTTTGCTGTCTCTGCAAGGGTGAGTATCTTCTTGCAAGCCTTCACACTTTGCTGCTTATGAGCTTCAACTGCTCCTTTCCCCTAGCCTGTTCCTTCACACCACAAATTCTTCCCGTAGCTGCCTTGGTCTCTGATTCTATCTATCCCTTTCCCTATCTCACTTCTAATACAGTCCTTTCATTTTTCACCTCTTCATTGCAAGCCACCTTTGTCTACGTCTGGTGAGTCCTTTCCTTTTGACTGAAAACGTGTAATAGGCTCAGAATACCCCACCGCGCTCCACCCCAAATTCATTCCTTCTCCCATGCCCTATGATTTCTTTTTGGGTCAGTAGCCTTGCCCGCTGCTAAACACAACTCTCTCTCTTCATGGGTCAGATCCTTTCCCACAGCCTTCTTTTTGGTAAAGAACTTCACCATGGTCTCCCGAGAGTAACAGCAAGAGAGGATGATGTATACAGCACATCTGCATGGTGCTTTCCTAGGACTGGGGTACTGTGGTCCTACATAAGCCTGCAAACCCTTGGTGGCCATAGCTGAATTCACTGCCTACAACTTTTCTACTACAGAGTATCTTGAGAGGGCAGAGAAATGCTCTGCTTCAGATGTCTGGAATGTTCAGTAGCGTTGTATGCATTAGATTTAAATTGGTTAAGGAGGCTGTACCCCTTCCTGTTATTTGAACTAGGTCAGATGGACTTGTCTGCATCCATGTTACATCCTGCCAAGGTCTCCTTTTTTGTGTCATGCAGAGGAAGCTCCTGTTCTTCCTGAGCGGTGCCAGAGGCTGTCCCAACTTGCCCTGTGCTGACAGGGCATCTAGTGCGTGAAAGGCAGTGCTGGAGTGGTGGTGGGTAACTGCACTGCTTTGATGTCTCCGAAGCTTGGAACAGGCTTTGTGCAGGACTGATGCGTGTGCTTAACACTGACAAGGGTGCAGAAATGTACTTTGCACTTAAGCGTAGAAAGCTGACAGGCTGCAGCAGGTTTTAGTTGTAGCCCTGGTATTGCTGCATACCAGGATATTAAATGTTTTCAATTCTAATGAACACTGTTTCATTAAAGTGTTGCTTTGCTGTTTTTAATGAAACTGTACGGAGCTCTTTTCATCTGCCTACCTAGGATCTGCCTGTAACGCGTGGTGGTTCTCTCTTGATCGCTGAGGCCTTCTAGTCGTTTTAAGTTTAAAGGAGTATGGTGTTTGTGGTAGAGGTGGTGGCAAGTTGCTTCTCATCTAAACAAGTGAACTCCCCCTGATTTGTTACTGCTGGATCCTTGCTGGGAGAATGTAAGTCATAGCAAGGTTGCCGATGTCAAATAAATAAATTCATGACAGAGGAATTTATGGTCCATCACAGAAAAAAAAATGGGAGCTGTGATTTATATATTTATTTGCTTTAATAAATATGAAAAATTAGTGTGACTTTATTCATAGGAGCCCTGGCAGTGAGCGATGATGGTGCAGTCTGTACATACCTGCCCAGTAGATGAGTCTTTCCTGGGAAAAAACTTGTGGACAAGGAGCAGCATTTTAAATATACAGGTGTATGTGTGTGGGATGGTGTTTGTATGACAATATACCTTGACAATAAATGTAAGTACCTATGAGTAGGAGACAGATCACCTGTTTCTCTTGGACTTTTTAGGTAGTCCTGCTTTTTTGTTGCTTGGCCTTTGGTGCAAGCCAGTGTGCTGTTCCCAGTCCATGCTGGTTCTGTTCTTCCTGTGACACAATCTCATCATTGGTACAGCATACCTGGAGATTTACACATTGATCAGAAGGCAGAGGAGGGGAATTCTGCTCCCCCCTCCCGCCCCCGCCAACTTGCCATAAGAAAATCAAGTTGCTCCAATGTCTAGAACATCACATGGGAAACATGCCAGCTCATGGACACAGAGCACATCTGGATTGTAGGAAGGCTGGCATCCTTTGGGGGCTGGTGTGTGCACTCTGTGATGTGTTGTCATTGCAAGAGATTCTGGGGCAAAGCACTGCTCTTTGGGGAGAACGGCAGAATTGCTTTCCACATCCTTGGTTCCTGTTCCAGGACATAGGCAGCATACCTGACTTGAAGAGCGAGGGTTTTGGGGTGGAAAGGGGATAGGAAAAGGGGGCTACCTTATGCTAGAGGCCTGTCAACCTCAAACATACAGTCTGCTGCCTAGCTTTGCATTTTTGTGCTGTTGCTGAATTACAAATGGAGAAATATCTGTGATGTTGTACCATATAAAGAATGGAAGATACGGATTCACATCTTCAGCTGCATGCTACACTTGATTTAAGTTCTCATACCTGGGTTTCTTGGTAAAATTACATAGTATATTTAACTTTTCTGAAATCTGAGAGAATTTGGTATTTTTTGGCTCATCTATGTTTACGTCCACATAACCTGGGATGGAAGAGAAGGTTGAGAAAGTTGTAAGGGTATGGAAAGTGGAGATCACAGAAAAATTGTATGCTAGGAGTCACTCTACAAATGTTACACAAAAGCTACGGCTTATTTCCTTTATGCTTAACTGGGATAAAGCGGTTTAGATTCACTGATGCCAGCTGCAGTAGTAGCTGGTAATGATTTGGTCTCTTATTTGGGAGGGGGGGAAGAGGAAAGAGAACAACCACCTTCACTGAAAGCTGTGGTGGGTTTTTTTTGGGTTTTTTTGGTTGGTTTTTTTTTGTTGTTGTTCAAAAGGAATCATCTCAAAGGATAAGGAACATTTCAGGTGATGTCTTCATGGTTTTTTGGGGTGCCTTCACTAGCTGTTTTCAGGTAGTCATCGCAGCAAATTCTCTCTGAGCTGATTCTGCGGTTTCTTGAGCGCTGCCCATCACAGATTTCTTCTTAGAGTGTCTTTAGCAGAGAGGTTAAACAGGGTAACACACGTTGAGACTTTTCAATCCTCTAGATGCTAATGCTCTGCTAGTATGGTTCAGCAGAAGGACTGATGTATTACCTCTCCTCGTCTTTCACTTGAGATGGGTAACTACTGAAATGCCTTTATTAAATAGCAAACAAAAGGCGGGGACTGGTACTTGGAGAGGAAATCGGGCCATGGGACCAATACCTTCCAGCTGTGACAGGCTCTCAGCACTGCCTGCTGCAGCAGCCAGAGCTTTATCGTGCATGTGAGACCAATGCATCTAGATCCTACCCATGTATTTTTCCTGTGATGCCTTTTGGTATTTGGCTTTATACCCAGCACCATTTACTACCCTGCTGTCTCCTGGGTTTAGGGAGAGAAAACGTGTTCTGGCCCTCTGGCATGAAACGGGACGTTTAACAGGGATGGTTTCTAGCGCTGATGCATAGTTTTATCATCAGCAGTGCAGACTGAAGTTACGGAGGGTGAGTGCCGGTTTTAATTCCTGATTTGCAGTCATTTTGAAGGCTTATGGCTTATATGGTATGACAGATGTAACATGGGATTCTTTTTTATAAAAATAGTGAGGATATATCCTCCTAGCGAGGTGCTCCTTCTGTGTCCAGGTTTGGGCTGACTAAATATGCTCTTTCATGGAGCACTTACTTCCTGGGGGGTAATTTCTGTTATTGTCATTGTTAATAAGAAACTGCTAATTAGGGATCAGTCCCGACTCTTTCCAAGAAGTGCCCTGTGTGAACTGCATGTGGAAAATATGGATGTAAGCTTGGAATTTTGAAAGGCCACTTCTGAGGTGCCCCAAAAGATCTGATAATCTCAGTTTTGGGGCATAGCAAATGGCTGAAAGACCTACAAGGTCTCTTAGACACTAAAAATCAACACAAGTCTTATTTATACATTTTGGTTTGTGAAATCTAATCTTATGCACACTAGAGCATACATTACACTTGACTCGTTTGAGATGTCCCTGGACAATGCCAGTAAGGACTGCAATGGGTGAACTGGTGGATAGGCAAGCTGGGGCTCATGTTTTACATACTGTGCTTTATGGAGGGATGCTCCCCTGCTAGCTATGCCACATCTTTAAAACATTGGAGTGGACTCACCTGGCTTCTACCTTCTGTACTAATTGGAAAGAGGCCGTTTCTGAATTGTATTACCTTTTGCGATAGCATTTGTAAAGTACTTAAACGACACATTTACAATCGCTCTCTTTTTTAAATTTAAATCTTCCCTGTTCAGATAGTCACAGCTCAAAAGTCCTGCTCAAGGCAAAAGCACACCATAAAACCCTAATGCAAGATAAATGGGCCTCCTGGCTGCTGAGCAGTGAGGACTGGATCTATTTGAATAGTTCACACAGACTGCATTTTTCATTGCCTTTAGGCATCTCTTATAGATCTTTCATTCTCTTTTTTATGTTGTTCCTTCTCATGGTTATTATAGTCCAAAAAAAGTTAACCAACACTTATCTAAGGTGCAGAAACTACTGTAGATAAGGATTTGTTGAGTTTCCCTACCAGCTTTGACCAGGGTTATTGTACACCTACGGGCATGGTTTAGAAGCCGGTTTTGAGTTGACACCAGTTAGATTAACCTAGCTCCTCAGTGCAGGAGATAACTAGCAATACAAAGATAGGTGTTGCAAGTGTACCTCTCTTTATAGTGAGAGTAACCTTGGAGGTGGTCAATGCCAGTAGGCTGACTGTCCAAGTTCACGTAACTCCTCAAATCTCCTGAGATGGGAAAGTGAAGAAAGTTAGTGTTGGGAGGAGCCGGCTAATCAGTGCTTTTCAGGTAGTGGAGGATTCTGCATTTACGCTTAATCTCTTTCTCACTTTTAAATCTCATTTCATGCCAATACTATGGGGGAAAGATTTTTGGAATTCAACATGAGTTGCTTCTTTGTGCTTCTTTAAAATCTCTGAAGTTTCTAATTGCTCATCACTAGTGAAAAAACATGACTAGTATTTTAAAATCCTAATAGTTGTGCTTTTCCCAGACTCCTGTGTTCACAAAATAATCTGTTACAAAACCTGATGCGGTACCCTTAACAGTTATTTTTCATGCAGTTTTGTTTTATGTATATATATGTGGCCTTTCATACTCCTAGTGGACATGCAGGTGCTTTTGATGAAGTGGGCAGCTGTCTTTGAACTATTTGAAATCACTGAACAGATGCATGACTGCCACACATCAGCTCGGTGCAAGGCATCCCTCCTGTGCAGCATAAATCAGGAGCCTTCAGAAGCAAATATACAGTGCTAGACTTCTCGTTTTCTCATTTATCTTTGCCACATTGTACCCCCCTGGGGGGGATAATATTTTGATGGGTGAATAAAGTACCATTAACTTTAACATTACCATCAATCATTATGACAAAGGAGGACAAGTAGTCTTTGTACCTGGTCTTGCCACTTGTTTAGTCATCAAAACCTTTGCAAAAGGAGTGTTAAACTCTACTTTATTAAGGCATGGGTCTGTGATACAGTTTTTTGGACAGCAATACCTGTTCTAGCTACTGCTGCTGCTACCTTGCACCCTTAAGGCATAGCAGCATCTCCATCCATTGTTCTGTGCAACTGCACATACTGCCACCCTGCTCAGGGCACCAACTTGGCTCACCTTTTTAGAGAAAAAAACAATAGAGAACACATTTTGGGGGGGAGGTGGTGAGAAGCTAGTTTTTCTAAAGCTGCCTCAGTTTCCTGGTCCTCTTCACTGCCTGGCTTTGTGAAGAGCTGACCTGGCAGCCACTGAGAGGAGCGGGCTGGGCAGAGGGCAGGCATACCTGTGGGGTGGGAGAAGAAGGGGAATGGTTTTAAGCCAGCATTTTCAAAAAGCAGTGAATTGTACCAGGAAATTAAACCTAATTTGGTAACCTGTGTAAATGTTGGTAACGCTTCAGTACCAAGGATGTAGAGTAGCCAGGATCCTTTGTTGACAGCTTTCGTAATAGCCCTTTTGTTTTATCCTTGTTGAGATGACTTCTTGAGGGGAGAGCGATCCTCATGAGAAGGGGGGGTGTTGCAGTGCAGCAGGCACGCTGGGCTGTGGGCCAGCACTGTCAGGGAGTCGGGATGTTCACGGGCTTGCTGCAGGTCTGCTGCTCAGCTGAGAACGGGGGCAGCACCAGCTAATTTCTATCAAAGGTCTTTTTCAACAGTAGCCTTTCACGATGACGTAGTACAAAGAATTCTTCAAATACCTTTCCTCTTCCTTTTGCTTTCAGAAAGTCACTGCAGATGTGGCAGATTATGGCTGTGCTTTTCAAAGGGATTACTGTACCTCACAGATGGAGAGATTATTCACTATCTATTGGCTGTGGGTTATAATTTTACTGGTTTTTTTCATTTGAGCTGTCCCTTAAGCATAGCTTTTCCCTCCAAGAAAGTGGGGCAAATGATGAGTGGATTCTACTGCACTGGCATTTACTAAGTTGCTGCTTAGGGGCAATTTTCTTGCTTGCTCCTTGGGTGAATGTGGTACAATAATAGTCTTTAATCTGGTAGAAAAACAAAATATCATGCTTCCCCAGAGTTCTTCCTGGGTAGCATTCTCAATATGCACAAACACTTATGAGCCCATGCACGGAAAAGTTTTCCAAAATAATGCCCCTTTATAGTATGTTAGGAGTTGAGGTCAGGATGTGGCAACCCATTTCCAGGAAGCCCCAGTGAAGAAGCGCTCTTTACCTAGCCATATAATTGGCTTGTGTTGCTCACAAAGCTCACTCTCCTGCTAAAAAGGCACCCATGGAAAGAAATCCTTCTGTGGTAGGTTTGGAAATTTTATGTACTGTTCTAAGAGGACAAATCAGAAGGGGTCTGGACAAAGCAGAAGACAGTAATTAACAGTAGGAAGAAGGTAAATAGGATGAATGTAGGCACCTGATCGCCTGACTCAAGAGGATGGTCAGTAAAAGTAAGAAACTACAAGACAATGTATAGAAATTCAAAGTCCTGCAAAGCAGCTGGCCTCTGAAACTCTTTGCCACCACCAGACAAGGAAACCAAATAGCCAGGACTCAGAAAGGCACTAAACTGTGCTGGAAAACTGTAGAGGAATGAAGCTGGGTTAATTAGCATTGATAATATACAGCTGTGGTCGGCTTCAGGGGCGGCGCGTTGGCCGATGTAGCTAAGGTGCAGCTGTGGCTGGTTCTGTGAAGGGGTCGAGAGCCAATGAAGGGAGAGCAGCCGAGGAAGAAGAGAGAGAGGAAGAAGCAAGAGGAGAGAGAATGCACGCCCGAGATGAGGAGAAGGCAGCCGAGGGACTGGCATGAAGAGTGTGCTGGGATGAGGTGGTAACAGACCTTGTTGCAGCTCGATAGTTTGGAGAGTGCTGCGACAAAAAACAGGCTTGTCAGATACAGTGGGGAATACTATAGCTCACCGAGACTGTAGGAAGGGATACAGTCTCCTAGGTTTCGGAGTCTGGGCTAAAGTCTTGCTGCTGTGGATTCAGAGGACCCTCCCTGGGAGCAGGTTATGCCCTATTCGAAGAGCTGAGATCTGCTTGTGGTAGCTGCTGGTGGGAGGCAGTGTGCTTCCCAGGACAGAGGGCTCCCCGGGATCGCTTGTCAGCAAGCAGCAGGGTAAGGATGAAAAAGCCTGGGACCCTCTACTTCCTTCACCACTGGCTCAGACACAGTCAAGGAAAATGAGTTCTTCCTTAACTGGGGATAAGTCGCGGATGGAGAAGCTTGGTGACAAAACCATTAAGGTGACCTGACTTAGCTGGATCTGCTCTGAGCAAGGGGCTGAAATGCGTAACCTCCAGAGGTCCCTTCCAACCTAAATAATTCCACGTATCTGAGCATGTGAGTTACCACACAACCCTGGAAATGCTATAGCTGCAACTGTTTGCTTGTGACTACGTTTAGGCGATGGTTTTTTGTTTTGTTTCTTTGTTATTCTCTTGAGGCATACCCAGCGTGGGTTTCTTGGCTTAGCCAGGGACGTCAGCCGCCACATCTCCGTCATCTCCCTTTGCTGTTGGGGGGGGAAGGGATCCTCAGTTCAGTGTGAGGTGTTCAGGCTCCTGCAGCTCCTTTCTTTGCATTGATGATTGAGGGTGTCTGAGGAAGGCAGACAGCTAGCTGAGAGGCCTGGACCTTCCTTTCCCCCTTCCTCTCCCTGACTTTCTTTGCTTTTGATGCATGTTTTTCTGAATTTCTTATCTGGAACAGGAGCATTTATTAGCTGATCTGTCAGACTTCCCATACTCTTACTTTCTCCACACTTTTTCTTTCTCTGCCCTTTTTTCTTCTCTGTCCCTTGTAACCATGCTAATCAACTAAGGTAATATTAATTCTTTAATAGTGAGTGTTGAAATCTGTGGAATTGCCTTGTGCCGCTTTGCGTGGCTGGATGGTGCATTACAACAGCTGACCAGGTTTTGAAATCTTGAGCGCTGCGAGTTGAGTAGAGCAACCTGGTTCAAGGGAGCTGTGTTAGTCTGCCGAGGATGAGCACAGGTTGTAACCTGATGACTTTGAACAGCATTTTCCATGTTGGCTGATAAATTTTTCGAGACTTTACCCCAAAGAGAGGAATGGATCCATGCCATGTCTAAAAAAAAATATTAATAATAATCAAGAGAGAATTTGCATGCCCAAATGTAGATGTTTTAAGCACTTGAATTTCCATGTTGAAGCTCATTGTTTCCAATTCAGCCCGCAGAAGACCCCATAGCCAGTTTCTATCTGACCATTGAATCCATCCTTTGAAGCAAATCATGCAGCACAAGATCCATCATGCGCTCTCAGCATATGGCACGACAGAGCATTTTGCTGTTGCAAACCAGCCCTGCCATACCCTGCCTCCTTCCTGCATAGTACAGTTTAATACACAGCAGAGAGGAGTTAGCTTCCCAGTGAAGATCTGGAAGAAAAACATTGGCCTGGCTGGAGGTACATGGGCAGCGATCACGAATGTGCTCGAGCCGGGATATTTCTCTGGTCCTTTCTGCATGTGCACCAGGGGAAGGCTTGGCAAGCGTTTGTCTGCATTGAGATTCTGAACCAGACTCACAGCCATCACAAATAGATGATCCCAGTCTCTGGCTGAGCTGGCAATGATGGATTGAAACCCTTGAGATACAAGACTGAGCAGATGTGAGTGACCTTAACTGACTCAGAAATGAAACCTTATCTGCATCGAAGAGGGGGTTCAGCTCATCACTTGCTATTTTGAACAGCAGGAAAGGAGAAAGGTACAGAAACTAGCCCCAGGTAAAGCTTACCAACAGAAGGCAGCTAGGAAGGAACTTGGCCAACTTTTAATTTTTTCTTTATTTATTTATTTTTAAATCCAACCACCAGAATGCTAACAAATATTTAAAATGTCATGTGGGTTTTTTTGGTTGTTTTATTTATTTATTTATTTGTTATTAAACTATTCTTCCTTCAAGTATGTATTCCCAAGGCTGTGCCTGTTCAGGTTTTGTGTGTTTTCCATTTTCTCTTCTCTTTGCCCTAATGTGTTTAGGGCCGAGTTCTGCACACAGGTGGAGCAGGGGGTTGTTATCCAGGTTAGTGTGTTGTGTTGGTCAGTCAGCACTGGGCACTGCAGGCTATCCTTTATTTACAGGTAAGAAAATCTTTCATGGTTTTCCATCACCAACATGCTTAGACCTTACCTCACAGAAACTAGAGGGATTCTCACAAATTTCCAGGTACCGAAATTGTCTCTTACTGAGTGTGCCTGTATTGTGCCTAGCAGAACAGGATGTTGAACTTGATTGGGGGTGCTGAGTGTAATCAAGGTAGAAAATACTAAGTATCACTTTTCAGGCCAGAAATACATTTGGGTCATGCAAGTGAGCTTCTACATGTTGATGGAAGCTGTTCTGAAGTTTGCAGAGGGTGAGGTATAGAGACCAGCAGGCAAGCCCAGTCTGTGTCTTGTTTTCTCTGCATGCATGTGAAAGAAGCAGCCTTGTAGGTATCCCTGCAACACCAAACCTGGAATGCACATGGCGGTAGCTTTAGATTTCTGGGTAGTCTCATTACTTTACAGAATCTCCCCATGGGCATAAAATTTGGCAGAGACAGGGATTTGCAGGAATGTTCTTCTATTTAACGTGTACAGTGGAAACTGTGGTTTGATTCGTTTGTGTGGCTGTTGGATACTGGCTCCTGGATAGCTGTGGCACAAGCAGTGCTTTCCTGTGTTTCCTTGGACGATTGGATTGCTGGCAAAGGCTGCCTGGGATAGCAGGTCAACGTGAAAGAAGGACTCTCTTTACTCTCATCAGAAAAGGCTGTACCTAGATGCTTGCTTCCAACAGGAGGAGAAGGAAGGCAGGGGATAGAAATGAAACAGGAACAAGACTGTGTTCCAAGTGGAAAATGTTAAAGGACAGGAGTGTCAGGAAAGCACCATTTCACTTGATGATTGATTGCTCTTCAGTATGCGGTCATGCAAGAGCATCTCTCCTGTAACTGTAGCACTTTGTATGTTCTAGCACCCTGAAGAGCTCAAAGAGCACAGTGACCTTAGAGGAGTTAAATCTGCGGCAATTCCGAGACAGAGGTGCAATCACCTCTGTTCTGCAGGTGAAACTGAGGAAGAAAAGTTGAGGTGCTTACCCAGAATCAGTGAGTCATTGACAAAGGTAGGAACGGAATGGGAACTGACTCCCAGTCAAGTATGCAGACAGAAATTAGCCACAATGAAACTACTAGGCTGGGCTCCACCCTTGCTTATGTAGTTGAACAAATAAAACTGGTGGTGGTTTTGTTTGTGTGTGTGGGTTGTTTTTTTTTTTTTAAAGCATTGAGCACCCACTAGCTCCTGTGGAAACCTGCTGGAGTTCTGCAAACCAAACTCTTGAAAAGCAAGAGATGTTGTACAATTGGTTGTATTAGACCTATTGATCCTTCGGAAAATAAATGTTGCATTATGTGGATAAGAAACAGCCTCAAGAGGGTAGAGTATTGGCGAGCTTTCTGGGGCCATTTGGAGTGCATAGAGTAGCACAGGATCAAAATTGAGCAAGAGATAGGAGATAAGGAAATGAGAGAGCACTGAGGAAGCGGGTGGATGGCTCTTGTGATAGGTGAGCCAGCCAAGTCATTTGGTTTTACAGGTGACTTGGGTAACATACCTGGGCCTCATAATGACAAAGAGTGTGCCCATGTCCCTCACCATGGCTTGGATGTTTGCTCTCTTAGCTTCTGCAGTGTTATCAGGAGCTTGGGCAGCCTTTGTGAGGAGGAGATCAGGCAGCTAATGGAGATACTGCAGGAAAGCAGAGCGTCTCACCGCTGCAACATCAAGGCATATATAGAAAATGTGGATTTCCTGTGGCTAGGATCTCTGGCTGTGCTGCAGATCTGTTGTGCCATCTTGGGCAGATCTTTTTATCCCCCTGGATGTTTCTTCTTTCTCTTGTTTGTTCCTGTCTTGCTGCCAGGAGGGGCCTGCATTGTGCCATCTGTACAGCACCAGGTTGTACGAGCAGCTGGGATCTCCCAGCACATCAGTCATGCTAATAGTGATGGGAATGAGGGCACCCATCAGAAATTTCTCCTTACCTTTTAGTTTTTAATACGTTTCCCCATCTCTCTCTCCTTTTTTTCTTCCCCTTTTTTTCCTTGCTTGAAGGAGAAAAATAAGCCAGCTATCTTTTATCCCTTCTAAAAGAAATGAGTCTTGACAGGTCTGGAAACGTGTTTCCTGCAGTTACTCTGTGTATATAGGGGCCGTGCTGGCTCATTTATACACCCACATACCGCAGCTCAGACGTTTCATTAGCTTGGCATATATCTTTTGTTTGCAGCGATAGGCACATGAAAGTACGGCAGGAACAGGGCTGGAGAAGAGGGAAGGGGACACACACTGGTGCCTGAAAATCGCTGTTTCAATATTTTATTCCTTGTCTATGCAGGACAATGTTCTTTTTATTCTTCTTACTGCTTACTAGCAGTGCTTTCTGTGTACAAGAGCTGGCATGGACTCAGATGAATCCACTGTGGCCTGCGTGGCTGCTTGTGCCACTCAAACAAGGTTGATTTGTGATCTTGGCTAGCAGAGGAAGGGAGAAGGGTATGTAGGGGATTCTCCTGTTGGTCAGGAGTCAGAGTGTACCCTGGAGAAAGCATGAGGCAAATACTTGGCCAGTTCTGTCCTCAGCCTCATCTCTGGTCGCTCTTGCTTCTGGGCATCTCCTCCACCAGAAGCTGATGTGTGCTGGCTGTGTGTGGGGACTGATGGCTGCAGGGTGGCGGGCAGGAGGGGACGGTGGGGGCCGTGCTGCTGTCTGATTTCCGTGCCCACAGCAGGGGTTGTCCTTGGCCAAGCGCATCCAGGGTGTTTGTGTGAGAACTGAAATGCAGTCGAGGCTGGTTAGATCACTGTGAGGCTGATTTTAAATCCCAGATATGCTGTCAGTCTTGTGCTGCATAGCTCTGGCCATCCTGCTCCCTTTCATCTTGCTGCAGCTTCGTCTTTCCCTTTCAGAGTTGTCCCCTGTTGCTCAGTGCAATTCCTGGGCGACTGGTTTTTGTGTCTAAGCCCATTTCTGCGCTTGCAACTAGTGTCCTGGAAATGTTTGCCCTTGTCAGATGCGTCCCTCTTATTCAGCCAGCTACAGTGTCTGGCAGATCTAGGCCTTCTGCCAATGCTTCTGTGGTGCTGTGGTCTCTCAAGCAAAAAGCCACTCTTTTCTGTAGGTAGCACAGGCTGACAGATGTTTTGACTTCTGCTTCTCTCCCTGCCTGGCTGTCTTGGAGATGAAAAAAGGCACATTGAATCCAGTGCAGATGGGAGAGATGTCTGCTGGGATCTACCAAAGGTCACACAAAAACTGTGGAAGAAAGACATTAGTGCTATCTTTATTTTATTCCTACTTCCATCCCCAGCTTGAGATGCTGTGGAGGAGGAGCCACCCTTGTTACGTCAGATCTTCATAACATAATCTAGCTTTGTTCCGTCCTGGCTCTTCTTTCTCTTGAAGGCTCTGTCAGCACTCTTGTAGACTGTGTCATGTTCTCCATGCTTACGTTTAAACTGAAATCTTTGGGTTTCAGGGTTAGCAAGTTGCTCTGAGTAGCTGTGGCTGTTTGTGCTTCTCACTGCCTGGGAAATGACTGTCCACTTGTCTGACATGAGCTTGAACTCTAGTGCTTAGTGAGAGCCTCTGGTTTGAGTTAAGAAGGCTGTGTTTTGCGGATAATTTTTGCTGGGGGAAGCAAACCGAACTGCAGACATCCACAAACTGAAAGAGCTGTAATGAGCTTGTGTCTCCTGTGAATGCAAGGGGCCCTAGAACGCGCTCTGAAGAGCAGGGGTTCAGTGGTACTCCAGAATCATTGCCACAGCTCATGCAGGTTAAACAATTTAAAGACAATTTGCTACCCAAACCCTTTGGTTTGCTGATTACAGGTGAGGTGTGGGCACTCTTTCCCTGATGCCATGGATAGGATCTGCCATGGTGAGCTACTCCTATGCTGTTGTTTGACCAAAGAATTACTGACCATAAAGTCAACTTTATGGCGTTGTTTTGGCTTTTTGTTTGGTAGGGTTTTTATTTGTTGTTGTGGGATTTTTTGTGTGGGGTGTGGTTTTGTTTTTTTTTTTTTTTTTAGGCTTGCATCGTAGTAAGAAAATTGATAGTGGCATTCTATGTGCATTGCCACGGATTATTTAAGGTGTTACTGCCTATTCAAAGCTGTTGGTTAACTGAGCATCACAGAGTTACAGGCCTGGTCTGCCAAATGCAAACACGGTAATAGTTTTTGTTTATTTCACAGTTTTAAATTCAGATCTTCGGTCATGTTTTTTGAGAGAATATCTTGTGGCTCAGGGTTTTTGACATTTCACAGTAAATCCTTGGCACTGTGCTGAGAAAGAGAGGGATGGATAAGATTCTTCAAATACTTTTCTGTTGTGTCCTCATCATCCTTCTGCACTGACGGCATTTGCTTGTTCACCAAATTGCTGTCATCCTTGCACAAAAAGTGCGTTTTCAGCAGATGTCAAGGCAGTGCTAAATTGTAGCAGGCCCATTGCTCTTTGGTTACTGTTTCTTCTTTAAAGCCCTAGACAAAGGGTGCTTAAGCCTTTGAATCAGGGAATGGTTTTCAGAAGTGCTTAAATGATTTAAGAGTGTGGTTCCCTTTGGCTTCTAGGTAGACTTTGTGCTCTTTAATCTTTTTAGGTGCTTAAAAGACATGCTTTCTTTCTCTCCCTGAAGGGTTTGCTGAATCTGTCTCTCCTAAGTACTAACATGGCCCCTTAAACTGTAACGTCTGAGTGCTGCCCAGCCTCCAGTATGTTATCGCCACAGCCTAGTCTGGGAGAAGGGATCAGTGTCTCCATCTTACAGGTGGGGAGTTAAGACATGAGGGAGACGGAGTGACTTGCCTGTAGCCAGGCAGGGTTTTTGAAGCACAGGTACCCAAGTCCTACACTAAATCCCTGAGCAGATTGCTCAGCTTCTTTACAGGGAGGTGCCAGGCATTCTCTGCCATGCTTTGCTGAGTCGGGGCCTTGGGCTCTCCCTGACATGGTCTATTTGTCTACACATACAAGTACTTGCCAAAACTGCTGAGGTTCTGCTATAAACTAAAATGTTGTCATCGGAACCTCTCAGGGTTGCACTCTGCTGAATTACTGTGTCTGCTCAGAAAAGGAGGATAAGGAGCAGGCAAAGGCATTTAAATACAATATTCTGCATGTAGCATTTGTTTCACTCATGATGCCTGACCGTGGAAGAGCATACAAAGTACAAACTCAGTGGTGTTGGGCTCTTTCATTAATGACAGCCCTTCCATTAATGGTGGATCTTGTCATAAGAGCATGTTGGGTGAGCTTTGGGCCACCCCTGCAGAACTCACCTGTACAGCTTGGGACCTTGGAACATGGGTAGGGGGTATAGGGAATTTAAGCAAGCAAAGATGGAATGAGCTGGAAAAGAAAATCTTACTTTGAATTTTCTTAAGATGCTGTTTCTTCGGGATGCAGTGATAGCTTGTAGTTTGGAACAGCTGTGGCCTTGCTGTTCAGAGAGAAGTGGGGCTTTGAGGTGGAATGTCCTTTTGGAGGCAGGAGAAGCCGCAGCGCTGGCCTAGGTTTTGTGCCGGGTGTTTTCTCTCTATCAGGGCTGCCTGGAGAGGTGGCTGATATGGCCCCTGCCCTCGACAGGCTTCCCATGGCGAGAAGGACTGGGTGCAGCGTAGGAATATTTTTTCAAATGAGAACTTAATTAAAAATGTTTAGAAAAAAATAATTGAGCGTTAAGTATTTCTTGACAGTTTTAAACAATAAATGACAATGGTTCAGCATTTTGGCTTTTGTATGCTTTTTACCTTTTTTCTCCTTTTAAGCTTTTGGTTGCTGCTGCTGCTGTTTCTTTCTCTTTGTGTTGACGGGTCCTTGGTTAGCCATGGTGTTTTGTGTTGGCTTGACAATGCTGTGTGTCCCAGGGACCATGTGTTTCAGTTATCTGGTCTGGGCCAATTGAACAGCTGTAGTCCTCTGGCAGGATGTGTTCCTGAAATGAAAAATATGGTTCTAATTTATTTTTGTTTATTTTAAATCTTGTTTGGCAGTCAACATCTTATACGTACCACATTCTGATTGCAAACAGTGGCAAAAATAATTTGCTTGAAGTTTAAAAAACCTGATGTATGGCACTTATTTTTTTTTTTTAAGGAAAATAGTCTAACTGTTTTGAATTTTTTTAGAATGCGTTTTTGTTGACTTTTTTATGTCACTTTGAGGTGATCAATTTTACTCCCCAGAGATGTTCAGGATAGCACTTGCACACCAAAACTGAGCCCATCGCTAAGTTGGTGGTTCCTCTGTTAAAACATATTTAAGAAAGGGCAAAAAAATACCACAGAGGCAGGGGAGAAGGGGAAAAAAAAAGAGTGTGAGAAACAACGGAGGGAGCACTAAGGTCAGGGAATTAAGAGGAGGAAGAGGAGGTTCTCAATGGTGGAGCAGGTATTACTTGCAGCCTGTGGAATATTCCTAAAGATTATTATAGTATTATATATGATATAGTATAATATTATATAATAAAGATGGATATTCCTAAAGAAACTGCTGCCTATGGAGAGCCCATGCTGGAGCAGAGGAAAAGTATGAGAAGAAAGGAGCAGCAGAGAGGAACGTGATGTGCTGACCATGTATCTTCACCAGTGACACGGACAGTGGGACCGAGTGGGCCCCCAGCAAGTCTGCAGGTGACACCAAGCTGAGTGGCGCAGTGACGACCCTGAGGGAAGGGATGCCGTTCAGAGGGACCTGGACTAGCCCCAGCAGTGGGCCCACCTGCACCTCCTGAGGCTCAGCCAGGCCAAGTGCCAGGTCCTGCACCGGGGTCGGGGCAGCCCCCAGTATGGATACGGGGTGAAGGATGGAGAGCAGCCCTGCGGAGAGGGACTTGGGGGTGCTGGTGGGTGGAAACTGGGCGTGAGCCAGCAACGTGCGCTCGCAGCCCAGAAAGCCACCCGCGTCCTGGGCTGCGTCACCAGCAGCGTGGGCAGCAGGGCGAGGGGGGGATGCTGCCCCTCCTCTCCGCTCTGGTGAGACCCCCCTGCAGCGCTGCGTCCAGCTCTGGGGTCCTCAGCACAGGCGAGACACGGGCCTGTTGGAGCGGGGCCAGAGGGGCCACAGAGATGGGCAGAGGCTGGAGCCCCGCTCTGTGAGGGCAGCTGGGAGAGCTGGGGCTGTTCAGCCTGGAGCAGAGAAGGCTCCGGGGAGACCTGACAGCCGCCTTCCAGCACCTAAAGGGGCCGACAGGAAAGCCGGAGAGGGGCTTTTTACAAGGGCAGGTAGCGATGGGACAAGGGATAATGGTTTTAAAGTTAAAGAGGGCAGACTGAGACTAGATAGAAGAAATTTTTTATGATGAGGGTGATGAAACACTGGCAGAGGTTGCCCAGAGAGGTTGCAGGTGCCCCATTCCTGGAAACATCCAAGGCCAGGCTGGATGGGGCTCTGAGCAACCTGATGTGGTTGAAGATGTTGCTGCTCAATGCAGGGGGGTTGGAGTAGATGACCTTTAAAGATGCCTCCCAACCCAACCCATGCTATGATTCTGTGACCATACCCTCATCCCCCTGTACTGCTTGAGGTGGGGAGTAGAGTCTGGAGAAAAGGAGCGAAGTCGAGCCTGTGAGAGGGGAGAGGCAAGGTGGTATTTTAATGTTTTCCTTTTTGTTTCTCACTACTTAAATCTGTTTTACTTGGCAGTAAGTTAAGTAACTTTCTTCAAGTCATGTCTGTTTTGCCTGCAGCAGTAATTGATAAGCTGTTTCCCTGTCTTTTCCTTGACCAACAAACTTTCTCATTCCTATTCTTTTGATTTTCTCCATGTCCTGCTGAAAAGGAGAGAGTGAGCGAGCGCCTGGGTGGGCATGTGGCTCTTGGCCAAGGTAACTCACCACAGCTGGCAAGAGGTTTAAAATCAAACTAAGTGGGTCTCGCACTCGTACAGTTCTGCACTGCAGCTGTGAACCACAGCTGTAGCCAAGCTGGCTTATTTAAACCAGCAAATACAGCAAGGTGAGGCTTAGGGCTGGCTTCATGACTTCACTTGGTTGGGCTGTCCAGTATCTTAAGAGGGTTTTTAGTGAAAGCAGCCTGCCCCTTCACCCTTCTTCCCCTCCTCACAGCTAACACAAAATACTGACAACGTCTGTATCTACTGAGCTTTCCTAATGGTATTCTACCATGTATGCGCAAACATTGTATTTCTTGCATAGGTCTTATGCTGGATGGAAATAAGAGACTTGCAGTTTTTGCACTTGCAAATAGGAGAGAGGAGCTTGCCGGATTAGTTGCAGTCAGGAAGGATGCATCTCTCAGCCAGATAGTTTGGATATTTAGGATGCCCTCTTTTAATATAAAGGAAGGTAGAAGGTGTCCTTGACTACTCAGACACGGGAATTTGGCTCCATATGATACTGATGATCTCAAGAGATCAAATCAAACTAAAGCATGAGTTTCTTAAAATAATAATTTCTTAAAAGACCAAGCAAATCTACTGTGATTTTAATTTCTTTTTTGACTTTTACACTGTGTTTGCAGGAGGAGGAGGAGGAGGTCAACAGTGTGGTTGTAAGTGCACATAAAAATGTATTCGCCTTCATAGACTTCCCTGTTGCTGAGACTGTGACTCCTCCTTTGTCTTTCTTCACCACTAAAGTAAGCGCCACCCACCTTCTTTATGATCTTCATTTTTTCCTTTTCTGCCTTTGAACTTTTTCTTCTATATAGCCCTTTGGTATGTGGAATAAAAAGCGATGCTGGAGGAAAACTAAGAGCAGTACAGAAGGTGCAGAACAAGAAATGACAGAGCTTGAATGTGGTGGGCACAGTGTGTCTTAAGGTGGAGGAAAAGATCTTTTAGTTCCTCATGGAGAAAAAAAAATCCTCAAATCGGATAGTTGAGTAGTATGTTGCTTCAGGGCCCTACACAGAACTCTGCTTGAATTAGCAGGCCTAAAAATAATAGAGCTGGAGGAGCTACTTGCTTCACATCAAGGACTCTTGCAATGTCCTGCAAGTGCTAAACGCTGTGCTCTATGATTTATTTGTGAGAGCTGGCAATGCTGTTACGTGATTGTATCAGTCATGGTCTCATACTTCCTACCACGCCTTCCAGCTGTGACCCTGCGGTCAGGAGAAAGTAGCTGTGTACATGATCCCCATTCAAATACAGCGGGGGTTTTTTTTCTGGTGAATTTCATTGATTTTGCAAATATGCACTCAGTTAGCAAACCTGCTATTTCTAAAAATATGTGTGTTTAGCTGTGTCCTTGTTGCTAATGCATATGGTATGACATTGTGCTAGGAGTTGAGTGACCTTTGGTTTTGTAGGGCCATTGTTCCTTATTTTCTGTATGTTGAGGCAGCTCTATTGCCCTGATAATAATGATTTATTTAGCAGGATTTGCTTCTTTTAGCAGACGTAGACTATCTCTGTCATTTAATAAATACAAGCAGGCTAAGAGATCCTCAGGAGGAAGTGTTATGGTGACCTAGGCTTCCTGGTTAACTTGGGCTCAAGACCCTCATTCAGCAGTTCTTGTGTCTAGCCCTTAAATTTTTACTTCTGCTGGAGCATATTGTCAGAAACCATACTGCTTTCTTTGAGGGTTTGAAGTGACAAAGTACTGTGTGGTTTATTAAATTGTGGCAGTGGTTAATTACTTTTTGTAATAAATTATTCAGCTGTACTTCAGTTTGCGTTTTGCCCAGCTATAGTTTGAATGGTTCTCATTGTGCTCTTTCTGCTATTTTAACAGTTCCTTTCCATTCCTGGAAATTATATTCATATATAGGTGATTATACATGGTAAATTAGGCAGATTAAAATTTCCAATATTAAGGTTCTTGTACAGGAGAATGTGTTCTGTAGGCTTCGAGTAGGACTAATGGTCATCAGATTTTTTTTTTTTTACTTTTATTTGAAAGGTATTTTGAAATAGCTTTCACGTTGGAGAACACGTTTTTGAATTTCCTTCTAGCAGTTTTCCATGCCACTCACCCTCTTGGAATGGTCCATGACTACAAGACTTAGGAAGATGTGAATGGCTTAAAACCATCTTGGCAGCCAAACACTACAGATATATTTTATTTTTTGTGAGACAAAAATGAAATTAAATTACATCTATGAAAATAGATGGTACGTGAAGGGAAGAAAGTAAATATCTTTGAGTTCCACATCCTCCTTTGTTCACCTACCTTTGTTCTTCAAGGACATAAGTGTCAGGCAGCTTGTTATATAATGTAGGCTTAATGTGCATATATATAAAAATATAAATTATTGTGCCTTTTAACACTTTATAAGCATTTTCTTTCCTGGAGGCCAAGTGAATGGTGTTTGTTTCCTTGATGTTCTCTGTTAGTGGCCACTGCTTTGTGATCCAGTAGAGTGTTAACGGTCTGTTGCAGAAGCAGTATCAAGGCCTGTCGGTTTAACACCTTTACTTTCCTTTTATAACAAAAATCAAACAAGTGGAAATGTGTGTGTATTTATTTTGTCAAACTACTCCAAAAGAGGCTGATCAAGGATGTAGGTGGCCTTAACGTGTGCCTGGAGCAGAAACTGCTGTGACGAGACTGCTGGCAGGCAGCCACTCCATGCTGTACAGTCAGTACAGCTGGGGGCAGCTGAGGGGACCAGAGGGTCCCTCCACACCCTGCAGATGGACAAGGGAACTTACAAGCAAGAAGACTTTTGATTAGACATCAAGTCTCAGTGTAACACATCAAGCTGTGGTGTAAGGTAGAGCAACTACAGGGCAGCTGGATGTCTATGCTGCTGAGGTCCTTACACACTTGGCAACATTATCTCTTGTTCTTTGCTAAGTCCCTCCTTGCAGGTAGGTACCTGGTGTTCTCTCGTGCAAAGTGTCCAGCTCTTCCCAGACCCGGTTGTTGTGACCTCCCCCTAAACAGCAACTCCATGACAGACTCTTGAATAGCTGCTAAATTTGCACCACAGGCTTGGGTGCCCATGGCTGGCAGCTTTGCGTGTCTGGTTGTTCCATAGCTGTCAGGGGTTTGATAGGTGCTGAACTCTGACCATGGCGCTTGAGGTGCACAGGCAATTGCAAACACCCCAAGTGTTTGAAAAGTCATTTGCCAAGTATTGCAGGTGCTTTTGTAAGCTTTAAGCACCTTGCACATTTATTTGCTTTCTGTGAATACTGAGGATAAAAAAAAAAAAATCTAAGATTTGGAGCTGATTAAAAGAGAGAAGGAACATAACGGTTTGGATAAACAGGTGTACTCTGCAAACTCGTTTACTGGGGTTAATTTTGCCCATAGCCATGTTTGTGCTATTGGCAAAGCGACAGTCCTATTGCAGGAAACGGTTTCTACTGAATTCTCCCCTGGGCACGGGAGCCCAGAGTTCCCAGCTGTACGGGAGCAGAAGGGCAGGAGACAGTCCTCAAACCCAGCATTTACAACGGTTAGGTGTTCCCGTACTCTTCTGGGGTGCCTGCTGTGCTTCGTAATGCTGCAGAAGTGGTACATTATAAAGAACATTGCGGTCATTTGGGTGTTTCTGGTTCTTTGTTTGGAATTGTAAAATTCTTTATACTTTCAAAATATAGACAGCTGTGCAAGTTGTTGAGTTGCAGTGAAATTGATTATCATAATATATTTGGAAACAGTTTGGAGAAGGAAACCTAAAGTCTCTCGGTGGATGTAGATACTTTGCTGCAGCCCCGAGTGCTGAATCCCATCATGGCAAGGCTCAGTTCATCAAAGTGGAATTAGTCTCATCTGTCCCTAGCTGTCTGAACTTAAAGCATCTAGGCCTGACAGTGCTTCAGCCCTGCTATTTCGGGTGCCTGTTTTAGGGTGGGTAGGTCACGCTCAGATGATGTCTGTCTCCACCGGCTGCAGGGTGCACGGAGAGCTGCTTCGGATGCTGTGCCTGCATATTATGACAGCTCAATAGCCCTGGGGCAGCCCCACAGTTCGGAAGAGTTTGCAGTCTCATGGTGTCATTTAAGGCAGCATTTGTGTGCTCTTGGTCGAAACAGTTCCCGCTCAGAACAGCACTTGAGCACCTCCTTCTCCTCCCCCTGGGCAGGCATGTTTTCCTGGAATGAGGCCTCCGGCTCTTACCAGATGTCCCCTTCTGGCTCCAGCTGTGTCAGCCAAGATGTCACTACTTGTCGCTGCTTCTCAGGGCTGGTGACGATCCCAGGGAAGCTGAATCTATCGGTTTATTGTAAACAATTTGCCGTGCTTGGTTTGATCTGTCCTGATGGATTTTACCCAAAGCGGATCCAGCAGCGCTTGCACGAATGCTTCCACCAGCACCAGGCACTACAGTGTGTAAAGGGCATGTATTTCTGCAGTTTGAACGAAGGAGATGGGGGGGTGCGGGGTGTCTCTCAGCCTTCTCTCTGTCCACTGGACTGTGCTTTATCTAGCTCATGTCTCATCTTAAGCCTCCAGCGATGTTAAAACACTTTGACTCTCAGCTGTGGATGCATAACAGTGTTGACCTTTCTTGTTTTACCAAGCCGAGCAAGACAGAACCATCAGGGGATGTGGTGTGCTTTGGGGGCAGGTGTAATAGGTACCAAGGGGGACTTCAGACAGTATAGCACCTCCCTCAAATGAGTGAGCACATATAGATAACAAAAAGTTGGTTGTACCAGGGGAATTTGTGAGAACAAACCACAAGTTTGCTGTGGACGTTAGCAGATGATTTCTGTGCTTGCACATATTCACGCAGAGTCATCTAGTTTTGTCAGGCTTTACAGTCACAGATGTGGTGAGGCTATAATCTCTCTCCTCCTTAATTCAGAATTTGGATTCCTTCCTGCTCCATTGAATCCCACATTTAACTTTATTTTTAAGATTTTTGGCCATAGGAACAGTGTTGGGGACAAAAATGGTACATTTAGTTCTGCTGAATGGATATGGTATTGGATTGACAGTCCCTGTCAGTGTGTAATTGCAGATTAATGGGATGTAGTATGTCATTATGACAGCTCAATAGCACATTTCAGAGCTGTGCACAAGTCCAGGCTTTCATTTCTCGTTAGAAGGGGCTACTCTGACCTGCCTTGCACGATTTTCTCCCTGATCTCTTGTGGCAGAGAATAAGGATGTTTACACTTCAGGTACTTAATGACCCCAGGAATATGATGCAAGACCAACAGTGTAATTTAAAGGACGTGAAGAGATAGGGAAGTACTGATACAACATGGGAATGACAGAACCCAACAATATGCTATAAGGAATGAGCGTATGAAAAGCTTTATGTTGTGAAATGATCAGCCTTCTGCACAACATCTACCAGCGGATGCAAAAGTATTATTTGTGCACAAAATGCATAGAGTTGCTGAGCTTTACTAACGAGACTGTGAATTCAAGGGAGGGACCATATTCATGGACTGGAAAACGAGGGCATTCGAATGGGTTATTGGAGCAACTTTCCCAGATATTGCCAAGTTGAGCCTCTATCAGCCAGTACTTTAATACTTCATGTCTTGGTAGCAGGTGCCAGCTGAGCTGGTTGGTTTGAGGGTGTTCTCACTGAGGACCACCTTGAAACATTTACCTGCCTAAAAAGTACTTTACACAATGAGCAGCTCTCCTTATGTCTGCAGATGAAAATAATGCTGTTTGGGAATTGAACAGATTGTAGTTTAGCCCTAGAGCAGAGCTGAGTAAGGGACCAAACAGATGTTAGAAAGGGCTTCATCACTTTAAGATGTAATAGACCTCCTTCAATTTGTCTTTCCTTGCAAGACAGCCTGTCAGTGTTGCTGTGCATGTTCCAGGTACCTCCTCGAGAGCCACTTGTTCTTGGACTCCACAACTGAAAGTCCTGCTTGTGCAGACAGTGCGGTGTGGATTGCTGTAAGATGGAATAGATTTTCTTTTTAATTTGATGGGGTAGGGAAAATGTTCTTGTGTGGGAGTGGGCAGAGTAGGTATTTATCCTTCCCTGTCTGATAAAGTCTCACGGAAATGGCTTGGAAATCTCTGTGGCAAGCACAGAATTGCTTCCTCCTTGACAGATTTTGAGGCAGCAGTTGTAGTGCTGGTTAAAGGATGATGAGAAGAAGAGACACCCCACCGCTGGGGAGTTTCAGATGTATGTGACAGATCCTCTTGGAATTTTTCCTCATGCTATAAAAAGTATGGCTTCCACCACGTTTGCTTGTGATTTATCATTTGTTTATGCTTCTGACACTAGGATAAGTATTTTATGTGTCCAGTTTGTTCTGTGCTGTTGTAGAAGTGGAAAATGGCAGGGCTTAGCAAGTCTTTACTCAGAGGGTACCAAGTCTGTTGAAACTGCTGACCCAGGGGGGCAGGGATGCTTTTAGGCAGAAGCATATCTCAATAATCTGATGTAGTATGACCTTTACTGTGCTTCTGTGTGAGAGTGTTAGGGACTTGTGAAGAGCTCCATTACTCCTGCACAAAGAACAAATAGACTAGTACCATGCCCAGACCTCCATGTCAGAATAGCAGCCCAGGGAGAGCATCGATGGAGCTGCTATTGCTTCCTATTCCCTACAAGTAGGTGAGGATGGAGCAGCAAAGTGTGGGGAGTGGGGTAACTCCCCCTCCCTCTTGGCCTGTGTGTCTGAGTCACACCTGGGGAAGGGGTTGTAGCAACCCATCAGGGCCAGATGTAACGCCTCCTATCTGAGAGCAGGGGTGCGGACTGTGATTCCTCCAGGGCCCAGGTGTGTTCCTTTGGACCTACCGGTGTTGGGAAGGAGGTGACTGTCCACAGCCCCCTGTCAAAGGTTACTGCCTCCCTGGTATGGGGACAGAGCAGGGTGTGAGAGTACTCCCTGATCCGCTCCAGGCACAGTCGGGTTGTCTAGCTCAGGTCAACAATTTGTACTGTTCTGTACTAGCACTGATATTTTATTTTTCCTAAATATAAGCAAGCAATTCTTACAAAATAGCTTTTCAGGCAGCACTGTGTGTAACAGCATCCAGGAAGGAGTTGCAGTGAGTAGCTGGAAGGTGTGAAACTCTATTCTAAGTGTACACGGGGGTCTAGGAAAGAAGTCTGTGATGGCCTCAGATTCATAACTCTCTGCCCTTTGCTCAGGGCTTGTTTGACAGCAACGGGGGAACTAAATATTTGTGCATTTACAGTTTGCAGAAAAAAAAAAAGTAAATTCTTATTTACTTTTAATATGTGGATAATACCACAGAACCACCAACCTAGTTCAGAAAAGTGGTAAGATCCTAATAATGCCTTTGTTTAAAAGGACCGATGGACTAATTCACCCCTAGAAGTGAGGAAGGTATTTATCACTGGTACTACACTGTCAGATTTAGTAGTAAGAAAATAATGCAAACAGTCATCTGTAATGCAAATGTTGACATCTGATTAATAGAGAAAATAACGTGAGCAATTAATCCACAAGGGAATAGATCATTATAAATGTAAATTAGATCATCAAAGGATAAGCCACACAGAAATAAAACTACCCCAAATCATGATTAATTATTAAAATCCCAGTAAAAAAGGCATCTTTAACAATAGACTCCTTGGAAGACGTGTCATGTGATTCATCAAAATTCTGGACAGGGTTATTTTACAATCACAAAATTGATTAGCTTCATTATAAATATAATAGGGACATTTATTCCACCCAAGATAGTATGCTGTTTCTGGGACAGAGCACAGCCTTAGGACTACACTGTCTCGGTTTGGATTTATGCACACCCAGTTTTTGATATAAATATATATATATATATAGTTTGCTTGGGTAAGTCAGGAGATACCTGCTTGCATTTTTTTCAGGGAGGGATGTAGCTTTTACATTAATATGTATTTCTACCTGCACATGATCTTAATCACCCCAAGATACAGTGTTGGAGGAAAGATTGTCTTCCTGGTCAGGGCATAAAGTTTTGTCAAAAATTAGTTTCTCTTCTTACCTCTCACAAATTTTCAGGTGACCTTGGGCAGATCACTTTGTCTCTCTGTGCTTTGTTCTCTACCTTGAATTTGAATACTTCAGCTTAATGATGTATAACATGAAATTATTTAAAAGATCTTCATTTCAAGTAATGCTAGGAACCTGCCCTTGTAAAATCCTGGTCAGTTTTTAAAAGCTCAATTAAAGATGTTATTCTTTTCTAACAAAGCAGGGTTTACTGCTCTTCAAGTGTTGTTAAATACTCGAGTGGCTTCATACTTTGAAGATACACAGTATTTTAACACTGGTTTTAACATTAAAGGCCACAATTATAATATGCATCTTTCCTGAGGCTTAATTTTATGTCTTGCTATTATTAAAGACCTACTTAGGAACTTGGCAGTTTTCCCCCTTTCAATTAAAACTAGACTCAGTGTGCTTTACTCTAGTAGTTTAGTTGCATTTTGTATGGCATCATGTTGGCGTATGGCTCATGTTGGCGTACTGCAGACTTTGCAGAACTGGCCTTATGCAACACCTTGCTGCGTGTTCAAGGCCAGCTGGGAGTCCGACATCCGTTGCTGAAATGAGTATTTGAAAGTGTCTGAGGGAGAAAAAATAGGAGAAGCGTCTCTGAAGCTGGTACGGGCAAGGCTTGTGGGCAGTCAGGGTAGCAAGGGTCTAGAAAAAACTGACAACAAACTTTTGTGTACAGGACAGGTTGACAAGAATGTGGAAACAGAAAGAATGAAAACATCTGTCTCTTGCTGTTTCGCTTCTTTGAGGAAACAAGATTTTCTAAGTGTTATTTTCTGAATAAATATTACCCAGGAAATGCTGTATCTGTCCTTTCGCTTCTTCATAGAAACAAGTTGCATGACCCCAGTGTAGATTAGCCTCTGGGCTAGAAAGTGTCTCAGAACAAGGTTTACATACTGCTTTACTCTAGATTGATATGCTGCTGCTTCTGCCCACCGATGTACAGGACACCTAGCAGAGAGTCCCAAGCCCTGGTTATGTTAGGAAGTCATGTGGTCACCTCTCTTGAGCTTCAGTTTTCTTTTCGCTTGGCACCTTACTTTTCAAATCCGTTTTGCTACCTTTTTCCCCCTGTTTTGAAGGACAGCAAGGCTGAAATCTCTGTAACAGGTGGGTCTCCTCAGAGCCTCTTGGCTGTTAACAAACACTGAGCAATGACTGGTGCCATACAGGAACCGGCATCTCAACTGTGGCTTGAAGCTGTTCCCCAAAAAGTTTGCCTTCACTGTGAGCCACAGTCAGTAGTTTTTATTGCTCCTGAATATTATTTTCAGCCCTGGCAGGCTTGCCTTTTCCAAATAGCACTAGAGTGCTGCTGCTTGTGGTGCAAATTTCTGCAACTGTGAGAAGGCCACCTGATGGTAAATGTTTCTGCTTCTTCATTCAGTTAAATGGCTTTGAGGCATTTCTTACAGGAATTTAGTTGGAACATTGTATTAGGTACCTTTGTGCTTTTGAGGCTCCAACAGCTAGATTTAAATGCTCTAGAACATATACAAAACCCCTAGGAAATCAGAAACAAATACCTGCCAAGAAAAAACACTTTATATTGTAATTATTTCTTAAAAAGCAACACTTCTGGCCTGATTCTTGTGTAGAGCATTCCTGTATAGGAAAAACTTGGCTTTGACTAACGTTTCATTTTGTGCTCCTGAGCCTTTGGTGATACCAGCAAGTCACTTCTATTACTGTAAGCATCCAAGTTTAAATAGCAGCCTTTTTTAGCCTGTAATGGAGAGTGTCCTACTGGGTCGTCTTCAGCCTGAGAAAGGATGAGTGCCGTGCCTTATCTAAAGGACCTGGGAACATAAGCAGAAATGGTAGAATATGTATTTTCCTGAGTTCCCTTAGGGCTGTAGAGAGAGCCCTGGAGGGAAAAAGGCAGCTGGGAAGAAACGAATGTTGGTAAGTGGTATTAAAAACTAGCAGGCAGGGAGAGAGATATGAATGCAAGATACATAGGGCTGTTAAGTGAGGGAGCAGACTGTGAACCCAATTTATGCCAGTGGCATGAGGAATGAAACAAGAAAGGTGGCACTCAGTAGGTTCCCTTGGCTTTTCATAAATTTCAGTGTCTGCCTTTCCTTTTTTAGTATGCTGAAAAATGCAACCCTGGGACTGTTAGAAGATGTGCTGGCGAAGGTGATAGGAGATGAGAGAAGGAATTTCCCCATTCTGGCCTTCATTTCCCAGATCTTCAATGATTTGTTAATCAATTAACAGGAGGTCAGATATGTCTGTAATTTGTTAGTGTGTTGCAGACCAGTGGAGTATGTTATTCAACTTAACTTGCCTGCATGTTCAGAACCACACTTGCTCTGACAATATTTTGGATTCACAGTGATGAAGAAAAGGATTTTAATTTTTCAGCACCCTCTGTGCAGAATGACACTTATACTTTGTGTATTTCTGTATTTTTAGCAGGAACATAAAAGAAATTGCTGTTTAAAACAAACACTTGTAAGCCAGCTAATTCCTAGAAATCATTTTAGTTAAGGGGAAGAGGAGAAAAGGATGGAGAGGCCTCCTTCTGGTGTTCCTACTGTGGATTAGCTGGTTTAAGTCTGGAGGACCAGTGACTGGAACTTCTGATTTTTCTCATCAGGATCCTTGTCCTCTCCCTTATTTAATGCTTCCTTAGCCTGGGGACTCCACCAGTGTTGTCATATCATCAGGCCACAGAACCTTGGCAGCTGAGATGACTTCTTTTTTTTTTTTTTCAGCTGTGCTCAGCACATGTACAATACAAAATAACCATGTGCTCCCAGAGAGTGAACACTGAGTGCTTGTGAGAACTTACCAGTAAGGTGCGAGGAGTTGCTTTGCAAAGCAAATAGTAGGAAATATTTTTTAAACTTTGGCAGTCCCTATCCACTTTGTCCTCTACTGACATGCAGTCCTTTAAAAAACCTGAAGCTTGGGTTCATTTGTCGTTGATTTCTCAAGTCATGCAGGAGGCCCGTTGCAGCTCCGTGTGTTGCAGGCTGTGTTCCATCCTGTAGCAGGGTGGTAGGAGCACCAGCATCGCGTGCTGGTTTGTTCTGCTTAAACAGGTGAAAATTGTGTCTTGTGATCTGGTTATAAATACTCTGGAGGTCAGCAGAGGAATTTGATAAACCTCTTGGCCTTTCCGTGGAGATCTTCACATGGCCAATAACTCATTTGAAATAGATATTTTTTTTGACCAATTCTACATGATCCCCAAGAGTGGCCGTCCTGTTTCCTGGCAATCTGAATTCCAGCCAGGTAAGGCCTCAGCTTTTCATAGTCCTCTCTGTCCCTCATATGAGGTAGCTATGTTTTAAGAGGGTGTTTTCAAACTGTGTCTGTCTACACAAACCTCCCAGGCATGGTTTTGTACACAGGATAGGAGAAATCTCTTTTTACAAGGCATTAATGAAAGCAACTCCCTAACAAAATTCATTTAATTCAGTGAACTGTCCACAGTGTCGGTATAGATAAGACCTCTTTCCCCTCAGGATTGCTCAGTAAGTGATTCCCAGGCCAACGTTAGCTAGACTTCCCCTTTGAGTGACCTGCTGGAGCGGTTATTTATGGATTACCGATGCCTGTGGCTCTTCCGTGCCTGCTGGAGACCTCCCGTTCCCAGGCGCTCTGTTTCTGGTTGCCCTGAGGCAGTGAACTCCGCCAGCCTTGCTGGAGCCTTTGGTGCTGTACAGGCCGTGTACCCCTGTTCTCCTCCCTGCCCCCTGACACGCAGGGGTGTTGTAGCCCCCTTCATGGGAAGCAGTATGACAGTTGTGTCACTGGTCTCATGTCCGGAGGCTGGAGGCTCTCTGGGCCTCCAGGCCTGGGGCTCAGGCTTCCTCCCTGGCTGGCAGCACGCCATCTCCGCGCTCCATCGTCTTACAGACAGCGGCGCCTCCGGCTGAGCGCTCCCGAAATGGTGCCGCTCCTCCCCAGCGGTGCCTGGTGACTGATCCCTGCCGTCCCAGCGCCCTGGGTCGGTCAGGAGAAGCTCAGTGGGGTGATGTGTGGGTAAGGGATCGCCTGCCATCGGCCAGATGGTTTTGTGAGGAAGGTGGGAGCTGAGGCCCGGAGTCAGGCGGCAGCACACGCCTGAAGGAGTCACTCAGGCCCACACTGGTGCTATGGAGCTTTAGGCAAATATCTGAAGTGCCTGAAGTTCAAAGCTTAGGTTGAGAGAGGCACTTCGGCTAGCCTTTGTCCTCCTGTCTTCTGTGTACTCTGTCTAGTTGTGTACTTGTTAGAGAAAGCGCTCGCTCTGAGTGAGTGTGCGTGAGGACAGCCAGCTCTCAGCCCGTGGGGGTCTCGTCCTGTCCAGTGCTATGCCCCAGATTACTGGTACTGATCGTGTTAATGCTGGTGGGGGAGGTGGGAAATATTTCATTGATTCTGAAAACAGTTAAACTGATTTGAAGTAAGGGCAGCTGTAGGTGTCGGTCCTCTCTGTTTCGTTGCACTGGCACCGCAGCGCTCTGAGAACGCCAGCCTTGTACTGTCTAGGGAGTTTTCTGCAGAACTTTTAATAGCTTTGTTATGGGGTGCTGTGCAGTTCCGCAGGTAATTGGCCTGTGTGTAACCCTAAATGTTTCTACAGGAGTATGTAGGTGAAGAGCAATTTGTGCTAATTAATCATTGTTCCATTAAGCTGAATGTAATTAATGCAAATTAGAGAAAGCTAAGTTGGTTATTTAACTGTTGTGGATTTGGGACAGAATTCTCAGTGATTTACTTTGTGGCAAAGAAGAAAGCATCGGGAAATATTGCTACAGAACAACTCAAATGAAGAGGGATCACCTTGCTGGAGGTATGGCTGCGTATTAGACTGGTGCTGAAAGCTTTTTGTACTTCTGCAAGGCTGTACGGCAGATTATAGTTAGAGCTGAGAGGCAGTATGGGGGTCTTTGTCTCAAGAAGCTTTTAAGGCTTAGAAAACTTGAATGTACTTAACAAGGTAGCTGCCCCAGCAGCCTGCAGCCTCTCCTCTGCTCCCTTGAAGGGTTTTAACTGCCTGGGGTCAAGGCTGGCTCTGATCCGGGGCAGGGTCAGGGCCGGGTTCCATGGTGCTTGGTTCCAAGCTTGAGTGTGGGCTGCTTTGCCAAGGGGAGGGGAGCTGGGAGCTGAGGATGATGGCAAGGCAGTCAGGGCAGTAGCCTCATCACCAGTTTGGCAAGTGGCGCCGCGCCTGAGCAAGAGGAGCAGGCAAGTCCCCTGACAGTAAGCAAGGCCGGCCAAGAGCAAAGTCACTCAGTGTGCAGAGATGAGGCAGGTCCAGGTTCAAGCTAGGGCGTTGCAGTCGGGATCGGGAAGGTAAGAGCGGCAGGCACAAACAAGCTTGTGTGAACTGAGGCAAGGGCTTGAACTGAAGTGCATCTCCAGGGCCAAGGGGTGAGGGCCCTGCGGGAAGTGTCTTACAGAAGGTTCTCACGCTTAGCTGTTTCACAGCAGTCTGGTTTCAGCTTATGGTTATGTTGTTCTAGCGCTGGACTTGAGCGTGGGCAGCCAGACCCTGAGGAGAGAGGTTGCAGAGCCTCTTCTATGCTCAATTCAATTAAAATAAACCCCCCCCAACTTCTAACATTTTCACACACAGAATAAGCTGCAGCCTTTTCACGCAGCGTGGCCGGTGGCAGGCTGGCTAGGGCATCTGTGGGACTGGAGTAACCATATTCAAGACTGCTTGTCCTCCTCACAGATCTCAGCTTAAGCCTATCTTCTACTCCTAGAACGAGTATCTTCCTGTTCCTGAGATGAATATCCCGCTTACCAGGGCTTTCATTCTTGGCAGGGATTGTTTTTTTTTTCCTATTCCTTTTTTCAGATCCAGGCCAAAATTTCAGGTATAAAAAAATCTTGATGAAACCCAGGCAAATGACAAACCCCTCTTAATTTTAATTTACCTCAATGTTTGTGAGTGTTGTGTATCATCATAGGAAAGAATGTGCTCATCTCTGGTGTGGTACTATAATGCCAGTGAAAAAAGTGCATTCAACCATAGGTTGCAATTTTCTGTGTTTTCAATACTCATGTCTAGTCCCAAAGCAAAGACAGCCCCACTGAAGCAGGATGACTGGGGCAGGGTGAAATCTTTATCCCTGATCTTGCTGAGCAGAGGCCACCCAGAAGGCTGTCCCCCAGGCACAGGCAGAAAGCATCACAACTCATTTTCACTATGCCTTGTGTCTGAGAAATTCCCTGAAAATTCCTGTTGCCAGCAGCGGTGCTGGGTATTGTGCGACTGATGCTCAGTGAATTCCTGGTAATTTTGTCTTTGCTGCTGTTGGGGATGAATCGTAATAGTTCAGTTGTCAGTGGAAGCTGCAGAGGAGGGCAGGTGTGGTCCTACACTAATTTCCTCCTTGTTCTCATCTGTGTATCTGTCCCTGCTCTCAGAGGTCTGAAGTCATGTGCAGGAGCGCAGGACTTACCTGCCTTATCTTGTTGTTTTAAATGTCTTCCAAGTATCAGCTAAGATCAAAAACTCTCAAGTGTTCTTAAGATAAATGGCTTGCTGTTTGCAAGTGAAAGCAAAAGATTGAATTGTCTTGACATTTTATAATCTTTCTGTTTTCGCATGTTGGAGCTAAAATGCGTTGTGAAAGGCCCCTGACATTTTCCTGGAGCCTGCTGGGTCTCCGCGGACAGGGGTAATACCCTCACTCCCCTGCAGTCTCCATTCTGCATCTGGTCCTGTGACCTTCAGGAGCCTGATCCAAGGTTTTGTTTTCCTCAGGGCCGTGCTGGCTTCTGGACAGGTTAGGCATACCTGTTACTAAACTAAATCTGATAAGGAAATATGAAAAGATCAAATATGGCTTTATTCTCTGGAATGCCTCAGCTGCGTTGAGTTGCTTGAGGGTGGAGCTGGGTGACTTCTTGTCGCTCAGTACTGTCCTATTCACCGTGGTACTGCATCTCTGTTTGAGCTGCTGGAATTTATTGTTGGTGTAGTGAGTTTTCCAGCCTCAGCTCTGATTTTATTTACTTGTGAATCTGTATTGCTGATTTCTATGCCAAGCTAATACACAGGGCAAGGGAAAACATATTTAGAGAGCTGTGTTGAATTTGGGAACCTGTGAAGCTCGTAATTCCTGCCTTTTCTTATCAAAGAGTAGACTGCAGCATTCTGGTACGATGCAGCCCATCAGGAGTAGATGTATTTCTGTCAAGGGAAAGAAAGAAAATTCAGTCCCTTTTCTCTTTCTGCTCTGGTGCTCCAGGAGATGTGGAGAAGAGAAATGGGATCCCTGAGGATCTCCACAGATAGTGAGAAAAGAATATATAGAGAAGGCAAAAATCAGCTACAGGATGCCATACCTTGAGGAATTCCAGATTCAATTGGCTTTTGATACCTCAGGCTTTAAGCTGTCTTTTGGTAGTAGGCACTGCAGATGATGCTGTCTTCAGACAGCACCATTGCAGGCTCTGCCAGAATGTGGCGGGTGTGTGTGTGTGTGTCTTGTGATGTCAATGAGGAGTCAAGTTCTGATATCAAAATGACTTTTTTGATCGTCACTTATTCCACAGAAATGTCAGAATTGATGACTCTTTATTGACAGTAGAAGAATTTTGTCAATTGTTCCTCCCCTTGAAATGAAAACAATTCAGTTTATAATGTTGAAAGGAAATGTTTCACAAAGGATTGGAAAATGTGTTTTGAATCCTGGTGAAAAACAGTCTCTTCAGTATGCCAGTATTTTTTTTTTTTTTTAATTGTTTTCTGACAAGCCTTCTCATGGTAAGGAGTCTTGCACATCGGGGGAGACGAGGAGGTAATGACTACTTGACCGTTGCGTTAGATGTGTCTGTGTAGGAGACTGGTGGTGGTGCTACGTAATCCATGTTGCTTAAAAAATGTACTGCCAGGTAGGAGCTACCTGCAAAATGCTGCTAGTGAGAGCTGCTCTCCAGCTGCAAGTGCAAGGACTCTGGTTCACGTTGGCGGTGTTTAGATATTTCATAATCCAGATTTGGAGCATTCCTCACTCCTTTCAGTTGCCTGGTTGTCCCCGTCAGCTGGCTCAGACCTGCTCTTAATCCTGGATTTTGGCCAAGGCTGAACCTTGGGTACCAGGGCAGGGAGGCCTTGAGCTAGAGATGTCTTCCCTCCCAGGAGACACAGCGCCCTGTTAGTTGCCTTTAGGGCATGATGGAAATATCATTCATTTAATCTGATCTGTTTAACCTTGGCCATACTGCCACTGCCCTTCACATTTCTGGTTTGCATTTGTGATATTTTTCTTCCCCCTGGGAACAGAGCTTGCTTCATCAGTTGGAGTGGCTGCTGAAGAGCAATGAATTCTGCCTTTGTACCAGGCTTTTAAAGAAATTATTTATGATTCTAAGATGATTGGATATGTTTTAGTGTCGGCACTGGGTATGCATTTTTAAGAATGCTATTGAGACTCATACAAAAAATCAGCTAAGCATATTCCTAGAATTTTTTTATAGTATTAAAGAAAGTATTGAGTGCAGTGGTATTAAATACAATTTTTCAATTAATTTATCAAAACCTTTTCAGTGCTTTCTTCCTTCCAGGATAGGCAGAATTTAAAAAAACACCAAGCAAAAGAAGGGGACAGAAACATTTTTTTGACCCTACATCTTATGTCTCTTTTGCTTTAACTGGGACTGGTTAGGCTGAATACATAAGCATAAGCTCAGAGGCTTAATTTTCGTTGAAGGGAAATTCTGTAGCAGGAGTTTGAAAAGTCACATGTGATTGATGTCAAGTAAGCCTGAAGTTACATAGGCTTTGAGCTTGTTATCTGCAATAATGTGAGTTAACCTCCGTGAACGATCAACAGCCATAGTAATGGGCTAACAGAGCATCCAGATTTAAAAAAACCATGGATGATCACAACAAAGAGATCTTGGGGTTTTTACCCTTTGAAAATTAAATGATAAAGTTTAAAGAACAGCTTTGTGGTTAATATTTTGATGGGACCAGTATGGTTTTAAAAGTTTTCAACAAAATGGATGCTGACATTTCTTATTAGTCTGGTTCTCTGGCAGACATGAAAAAATAAGTTCATAAAACAAAAAGATTAAAAACCGTGAAAAGGGAAGAAGCCATTCTAGTAATGTTGCCTATAGATACATTTCATTAGGTGGGCAGTAGAGCTGCTCCTCTGCATCAGGCAAAAGTCCAGAATTTGTTTCTGGGCTATGTGCCTGGTCAGTTTTATCTTTATATGTAGATCTCTGGGCTAAAATGTGAAAGGATTTACACTGGAGTAGTTGAAGTTGTGGTGATCTCTAGGAATCTAACTCAAGCAAATTTTGTCTCTAAGAATGTAAGTCAAGCTAGATTAAGTGATACATAAGACACAAGCACTTTCTTGGATTGGAAACAAGGCGGAAACTTTGGATGGGTACATTGTAGAAACAAGTCCTCCAAGTTTAATTTTTCCCAAAAATTTTTGTTGGTTTTGCTGCTTTTCCTGTTTCAAACTGGAACAAGCATGGAATTCTGTTTGTTCTAATAAGCTGGAAATGAGAGAGAGAGAGAGAGAGAAAAAAAAAAAGACACATTTGTCCCAGCGAAATCCTTCTTAATATGTGGAGTTCTCCCAAGATGTTTTCCTGTTCATGCCTCACTTTTATAAAATCCTCTCTTGAGAGCTGCTGGAAAATAGTTCAGATGCATTTTTTCAGTTGTGAATAATCTGTTCCTGTACCATGGATGCACTTCGGTGCATCCCCCTACATTACGGGGGAAAGCAGATTTTGTACCTTGCGTGGCACTTTCAACACCAGGCCTGATGCAGTAGTGCTGTTCTAAGCGGCAGAAGAGTTCAAAAGTGGGTAAAGACTCATCAGTGCAATCAGTGGTTCATAGTTTCCATTCTCTTATAGGATTACTTCTTCCTTGAAAGATTTTCTAATGCTGTACTTGAATTGTTTAATTTATGCAATGGATATTTTTTTTTTGCCTTCTCAGTACTTCTCCTGAACTGAGTGTGTACTTAAATGGGAAGGAATAGCCCTAGTTCTCCTGTCTGTCTAATCTAATTAATCTATCTCATTTATTCAGGAATTAGAACATACAGATTTAAATTTTAATTTTTTATTTATTTAACTCAAGAAGTAGAAGATGTGAGTGCTGAACATCTGTGTGTTCTTGCAGAGTCTGTCTGGTTGAATAAAAGACATTCTCTGGTGCCATCCTCTTCGCTTGAAACAGATGTTTGCAAGTTCACCTTTTTGGATGACTTTGATCTGAAGGCATGGAAAGCCTATTGGGAAAACAAGGGTCAGAGGCCTCTCAGGCCTTTTGAAAGAGTTAAATCACTCTCTGATCTCACTGGTTTCAGTTAGGCTATTCGGTCTTTAAGCAGCTTGTCTTTGAGGATTAGTCTGAACTCTTAATTGTCCATTCCAGCTGGTTTCTACCACTTCAAGTGCACTAATCCTACCTGAAACAATAAGTACAGCAGTCATTGCATTGGCTTCAAAACTTCTGTTATTCTGCTTATAGCATGCTCCACTTAAAAGCTTTTCTTTCCAAGCCTTTCAGCTGGTCCATGACTGGGGTGGTGGGGGGTGAGACTGTGGGCAAAGTTGAGCAGAGCCATAGGACTTGATAAATCGCTTGTTTTCAGGGCCCTTGGAAGAAGGGCCCTGTCACCAAGCCATTTTTTTACTAAAATCTGCCGGCAGCAAGTTGGCAGTGTGTTGATTCCCAGGCAGTTTGCATTAGAACAGGATCAAAGACCTGCATCTGCCAAGTGCCCTGTGGGCTTTGGGAAGACTTCTCGTGTAGTTGTGAAGAAGCATGAGTCTTATCATGAGAGTCAAGTTGATGAAGGGACCAGAGTATCTCTCATTGAGGAAAGGCTGAGAGAGCTGGGAATATTCAGCTCTGAAAAGAGAAGGCACAGGGGGGATCTTATCAATGTATATAAATACCTGAAGGGAGGATGCAAAGATTGGAGCCAGGCTCTTTTCAGTGGTGCCCAGTGACAGGACCAGAGGCGACTGGCACAAACAGAAACATGGGAGGTTCTGTCTGAACATCAGGAAACATTTTTTTTTTTTTGCTGTGAGGGTGACTGAGCACTGCCACAGGTTGCCCAGACAGGCTGCGGAGTCTCAATTCTTGAAGATCTTTTAAAAGCTGTCTGGACACGATCCTGGTCAGCTGCTTTAGGTGGCCCTGCTTAAACAGGGTGGTTGGGCCAGATGACCTCCAGAGGTCCCTTTCAACCTCAACTAGTCTGTGATTCTGTGAAGCTAAGTTTTAATTCAGAGCATCATGTGGACAATGACGTGACTTGGGATGGAGGTTTAATTTTCCTGCTGTCTTGTCTCCTCCAGTGCAGTCATCTCATTCTTTTGTACAGTATCATCCCACTGCTGACACTTTCTGCTGTTCGATGGATGATTTTTAAAATATTATTTATTTATTTCATTTTTAGTTTATGAAAAGCCCTCCAATTTCTGAATTTTGAATGCATGAGATTTTGGGTAGATCTCAGCTTTCATTTAAAAAACATAATTAAAAATTAATCTTTGTGGCTATGGAGAAGAAAGATCAAAAGCATAAATATCTAAAGAGTCAAAATATTGGGTAATAAAGAGATTCTAATGCTCAGTGTTTTATGAAAACATTTATTTTGATTTGGGTAGCTGATATTTGATTTTTCTTTAGATTAACTTGGCAGTAATAGTTTCTTCTATTTTCTGTTCTTCAACAAACCATGCCTCTCCCCTGCCCCCCCCAAAAAAAAACCCCAAAAAAACCCCAAAGGCATTTATACATTACATATTCTGGATGTGTAGAATTTATGTGGGCATCTCTTTTGAGTCTGAAGTCCATGAAGTGCTCATCTCTGATCCAGTGTTTAACGTGATTCAGATTATGCAGACAATCTGATAACGCTACCCTTTCTAACAAAATGCTTGAAACTTGGACCTAAGTGGAAACATGCTGTGTGGGATGTTCGGATTTGCCTATGGGAGAGAGGAGCTTAAGTTCCCATTGAGAGTGAAGAGCTTGACCCCACCACGCTGAGAACGTGGTGTCTCCCCCATGCTCTGCTCCCACTGCTGTTGGTGGGTGTTGTCATTCTGATGACAATGTCAGCCAAGCTACAGGTTCCATGCACCACCCCTTTACGGTTACACTAATGAGAACTCCTGTACAATGCCAAGTTTCCCTCTGTTAGTTTTCAACCCAGGGATTTTAGTTCAGTTAATGAGAAGGGTCTCTTTTGTCCTTCCTGAAAGATGTTTAGAGACTGTTCTTTTCCTTGTATTTTGCAAAAGACACGTGGCTTCTGACACACAGGCTCCTGTTTTGCAGGTCTGTGGTTTGCTGGTTGTGGAGAGGCCACCTTGTCAACTGGGATCACGTCAGGTGCTCTGAGCTCCTGTTCCTGCATCAGGTATGTGAATGGCTGTGATCAATTTATCGATCTAGAATAAAGTTCCGCGTGGATGATTGCATTTGAACTTCAGGCCTCAGTGAATGGCTTTTTAAAGGGTAGAAAAGACAGTCTGCAGAAACTGTTATAATTAATATGATGGATCAGGCTGGTGGCAGAGCTGTTGCTTACTGCCGATGTGGATTGTGTTTCTCTGTTTCTCTTGGAGTGGGATGGCCTGGAAAGACATTGTGCTGAACCCTTTGGGTGAAGGGACTGAAGTGGGCATTGAATTATCCCAGGATCGTGGGTTTGTTTTTGTTTTTTTTTTAGTATTACTGGCAAACTAATATAGCTTCAAGTGACGAGACTACTGTTTCCCTGAATGCTGAAAGCAACTCTGTTCTTTCCAAGCCAGATAATTTTTTTCCATTTATGATGAAGGTTGATATATTATGAGGCTTCAATGTTTAAGAAAAATAATAATAATAATAAAAAAATCCTGTCTGCTGAAGTTATGCGTGAAATATATCTTCATTCTTTTCTCCCTGAAACTCCGTCTTTTGTGCACAGCCTGTGTATTTTGAATAGTGAAAATAAAACCAGCCAAGTGCTTCCAATCATGTTATAAAAACAACGGAGGTGTTGAAGAACGTGCTGTGGTAATGGAAGGACAGATAAACAGATCAAAAAAGAGGTGCTGCAGCATCTGGCACAGTTGCTGCAAGTATATCGTTGATCCACCCAGCAACAAATGATTAAGGCACCGAGGTATATTTAGTATAAATTCGCAGAGTGCAGCTCCTGAAGTAGGGCAAAAAGAAGATGGCGATACATTGGAGTTTATGTTCTGTCCCCTCTTGGGAAAAATATTTCTGAATCTTCTGGAAGAATAAAGCTACAAGTAAAGCACTGTAATAACTTCCACGTGAGTGGATGTGAAGCAGTGAAGCATTTAAACGGAGGCTTAGTCTTCCCCCTTTATTTATCTTAAGTACTTCCTATTTTGGTCTCCTTTAAACAGTTATAGTGACCAGCCCCAACCTCCAGCTGAAAGTTGGATTTTGTCAGAAATCTGGAAGGAAATATAATTTCCAGTTTGCAGTTGAACCAAAAATCCACATGACAGCAAATGGTGAGCACTCGCTGCTGGCAAGCTACTGGAGACACTCAGAAAAGCCATCACCCCTGCGTGGTGTGCCTTTTAATGGGGGGCTGCGGGTGATAATTACTAATCCGTGTAGGACTGTGGACTTCTGCAGCACATGCAAACTGGGGGGTTGACCAAGGTCTGTGGGGTGAAGCAGAATTGAAGTTGGGCATCTGATGTTAATCGATATTAACTTTTGACTCTGCTATTCTCAAACTCTCAAAAGCTGGTGTCTATCAGGAATTTTTCTGTTGCCTGACTTTCAGTGACCCTTTTCCTCTAGCTCCTAGCTCTCTGGTTCTTTGTGGGAAAATGTGTTTTCTTTGCTTCTCTTTGTATCGACTTCCATGTTAGTTACAACTGGAATTAAGATCTTTGCTATATCGTTAATGTTACCCTGGGATAATTGAAATGAGTCAATTGAAGATCAGTGATTCATACTAGGAAATAACTCTTTTTGTCACTTTTTCACCATTTCTGCTGTCTGTGAAGACTAAAACATCTGCTGTTATTACAGGCCCTTCAGAAGGGCTGTTCTGTCCATGTAGGTTTTCCAGTTAAACGTAGCAGGTTAATTTGGTAGAGTGGCCATAATTTACCACCTAATAGAGTCTGTAATTGGGCTAGGGGCTTGGTTTGTTTTCTGAATTACTGTGTCAAAATGTAAGCAACTTTGCTTTCAGTTCTCAGACTGAATTACAGGCTTAGGCCAGGGAGATTCAACAAACACAGGCTTTCAGCAGCCAGACTGACCCAATTTTCTGCATTGCCAGTGATGATTTTGTTAGTTTTGTGTGATTGTATATTTAACTCAAGCACAGCTTCCAATAGGCGAGGATCAGAGAAGAGTAGGAGTCGTCTTTATTTGCTTTGTTACTGTAAATATTCACACATCATCGCTATATAGAGGATACAGCTCTTAGGGCCATGTTTAATCCCTCATCCTTATGACATTGTGCAAAACACTGCTGTATAAACTGCAGGAAAAAATCCGAGCAAAATCTGTTTCTCTGCAGAATTTTTTTATATTGAGTCTTTAAGATGTTCTTTACAGGCTAAGGATGACCCCTTTTTTCCCCTTGTGTAAGGGCTAGTGAAACATGGGGAATGAGTGCTGGGAGTGTCTGTTTGGACTGACAGTGAACGTATTTGATTATAGATACAGCGTTTGTACTTTAACTTTATGAAAGAAGTGTGAGTTTCCCAAGTAGTACTTCACCATTGAAATCAAGCAATATGAGTTGTCACCTCAATAGCAGTGTCACTGGGAGGTGAGATTTAGCCAAAATAGTTGCCTCTGCTGTGCAGAGAAGGAAATGGAGTGATGGAAAAATGGCATGTCGTCACCTTCCTTTCCCTGGCAGAAAGGGAGGGGAATGTCTGCCTGTGCAGTACTTACACACAGACAAGGAGTATATTCCAGAAGCTCTCAGGTTGCAGACTCTGAGAGATTTAAAACTATCTTAGTGCCATGAAAAGATTTTCTGCCCACGTGCCTGACGATAGGAGTGGAGTCATTGTGGAGACAAGTAATGCTTTGCTTTCCCCACCAGTTTTTGGTTTTCTTTAGCTCTTCCTGCTTCTTGCCTCACTACTGACAGAGACTGGTTTGACATGCTAAACACCTTGGGGCTGACAGGATGGAGAAAACCTACAGGCTCCTTTAACAGTTGTAATCAATAAAAAGTGAAAAATCTCACTTTGAGAAGCCCTTTCCCTGAGTATAAATGGCAACAAAAATAATGAAGGTGAAACCTCAATTTTAGACCAAACTGTGAAAGCAGAGGGCCAGAAACCTGAGCCCAGGGAAAAGATATGCAAAACAAGAGTTTCTCTCTGCTCCTCTGTGTGCGCCTGAGTCAAAGAAAGAGCCACACTGTGCCAGACAGTCCTCAAAAATTCCTTCCTCAGACAGCTCATAAGCTGGAGCTTTGCTTAGCACATCCCGGTGCTCTTAGGGCAGAAACAGGGCTTTGCTGCAAGAGCTTTCATTATCATATTGCAACCTTCTCTGAAAGCCCTGGTCACCTTCCGAGAGGTGCTGAAATTCTCCAGCTCTTCTGAGAGTCACTGGGAGATGAGGAAACTTCATTAATAACATCTAGGCAGAAGGAGGGATCAGAATTAGCTTTTTAACCTCGCAAGTCTAATTCATTTTTAAAAACAAGTAAATGATTTCTATGGAAGAAAAAAACAAGTTGTTTCCTTCCAAGTAGATTTAATTGCTAGTAAGCCACGTTGAAAATGGGAATAACAACTTTTAATTATGACTAGGGATAGACAGAAATTCCCAGAGCACCTGGCTGATCAAAAATAGAGGCTGAGGAGTGCAGTATTTTTAATGCTGTATTATGATGACAACGACAAGTCATTCGGAAAGCATAATAGGAAAAGTAATGTCTAACTGATATGTTCTTGGTTTGTGATGTTGAGTAACTATTAGTATGGGCTGTTACTGTCATTTTTGTTTTGCAGGAAGCAATGCAAAAGAATAAATATGGCTGTATCCCATATTGTCGGTTTACTCACAACTTAGGTGTTTGGTTAATATGGATTTTTTAATTCCCTTTCTGTTATGGGTGCAGCCAGGGAATTTGGTGGTAATAAAAATACAGAGCTCTTGCAATGAGCTTTGTGCTGATAGATCTCAGTGTTTTGTCAAATATGATTAACCTCACTGTGGATATATGTAACAGAGAAATAAGTTTGCCCCCGTGGTCACTTGGCTGGCAGAAGAACTGGGATGAGGATCCCTGCCCTGGAGCCTCAGCACAGGGCTCCCTCTGTCTGGCTGTGCAGCCTCTGCTTTAGTTTAATAGAACTGTCAGTGGTGTCATTCCTCCTGAGGATGTGGGGAAGGTTTTAGGTTCCCCGGATATTAATCAGGTATCTTTTTGTCAGCACTAGATTAACTTTAAAGAAGAGATGCAAAAATAGCACACATCCTTTTGTATTAGCCATTACACATCCTCTGGAAGCATCTTTGCCAAATGTATAAAAGAATGCAGTTAATGGCTACCCAAGAGATTTATTCTATTATCTTGACTAGCTTATTTCTAAAGTAGTTTGACATTTTATTTGTCTGACTTATCTGTTGTTGTAGGGAGGTTTTGTTTTATTACCCTTGAGAAGGCTGAAATGTTAAATGGGAAATACAGGAGCTCCTTTCATTACTTTTTTCCAATGAAATGTGAACTCGCAGACTGGAGTGTCAGCTCTACAGTAAAGGAGAAATCTAGGCTCAGGTGAAATGGTGCTCAGGAGATTTAGATTTGATTAGAAACAGTATTCCAGACCCTCCGTGGTAAGCTGCTTATACTTCAATCCCACAAAGCAGTTTTAAGCCCTGCACACCCTACCTCTTAACTGTGAAATTCAGGTTGAGCTTTGTCTTCCTCTAGCACTGCCAGCATCTGCAGGAGCGTGGTCGGGCACCGCAGGGAAGGAGCGCACTGGAGCGAACTTGGGTTCCTGCTCCCAGAGCAGACTTAGCTGTGAAGAGTAGGACAGATGTAATTTAAAGTACTCACTGGTGTTGCTGCTGAATGTGTACTGTTGGTAATAAGAACTATCATGGTAATATTAATATATTAATGTTAATACAATAGAACAAAGACTCCATTTACCTGGTGGAATAAGAGCCATTTTTAGAATCATACAATCATGGAATTGTTAGGTTGGAAAAGACCTTTTAGGATTATAATTTAGGTTTATTATTTTATTAGGATTATCATTATTAGGTTTAACTGTTCACCTAGCACTGCCCAGTCCACCATTAAACTGTGTCCTTAAGTGCCACATCTACACAACTTTTAAATACCTCCAGGGGTGGTGACTCCACCACTTCCCTGGGCAGCCTGTTCCAATGCTTGACCAGCCTTTCAGTGAAATTTTTTCCTAATACCCCATTTAAACCTCCTGGGACAATCTGAGGCTGTTTCCTCTTGCCCCATCACTTGTTACATGGGAAGAGACCGACCCCCACCTGCCTACAAACCCCCCTGTCAGGCAGCTGTAGGGAGCGATAAGGTCCCCCCCGAGCCTCCTGTTCTCCAGGCTAAACACCCCCCAGTTCCCTCAGCTGCTGCTCGTAAGTCTTGTGCTCCAGCTGCTTCCCCAGCTCCGTTGCCATTCTCTGGGCATGGTCCACCACCTCTACGTCCCTCTTCTAGTGAGGGGCTCAAAACTGGACACAGGATTTGAGGTGCGGCCTCACCAGTGCCCAGAACAGGGGCACGATCACTGCCCTGGTCCTGCTGGCCACGCTATTACTGTTACAAGCCAGGATACTGTTGCCCACCATGGCCACCTGGGCACACTGCTGGCTCATGTTCAGCTGGCTGTTGACCAATATCCCCAGACCCTTTTTCTCCAAGCAGTTTCCCAACCACACTGCCCCAAGCCTGTAGTGCTGTGTGGGGTTGCTGTGACCCAAGAGCAGGACCCAGCACTTCTCCTGGTTGAACCCCATACTATTGGCCCTCAGCCCTTCGGCCCAGCCTGCCCAGACCCCCCTGCAGAGCCTGCCTGCCTCCAGCAGATCAACACCCCCTAGCTTGGTGTCATCTACAAACATACTGAGGGTGCACTTGATTCCCTTGTCCAGATGGTCAATAAAGACATTAAACAGGGCTGGCCCCGGTACTGAGCCCTGGGGACACTGCTGGTGCCTGGCACCAGTGGGGTGTAACTACATTCCCCACTGCGCTTTGGGCTCAGTATCCAGCAGATTTATTTTTTTATCCAGCGAATAGCAAGCTCACCAAGCCATGAGCAGCCAGTTTCTCCAGAGGAATGCTGTGGGAAACTATCAAAGGCTTTAGTAAAGTCTGGGTAGACAACATCCACGGCGTATTTCGTTGTCTTTTAAACTGAACTTTTTTCTTCTTCAGCCAGTCCAGACATGTTTGACATCAGCTGAAATCTCTTAATGGCTTTGGGATGGTTTTGTAATGGTATTCTGCTGTCCAGTTCTCTCTGCGGTAGTTCATGATGTCCGGATTCCACCTTCACGCATGCACAGACACTCTCCATTTGGGAACACAGATGAAATATTTGATTTGATTGTGGTCTTTGGGAGGCACTATAAGTAGGAATGATTTTTGAGTGGCTAGGAGAAAGCTCAGAGAGTCAAATCAGAAGCAGAGAAAATGGACTGAGGGTGGGTGTGCAGTTTTCTGTGTGTAAGCATGCTATTTTGCTTTGTATTGACATTTTGAGTCAAAGAGGAACAGCATCTGATTAATAGAAGCCTGAATGAAGAGATGTACTATTATAGGGGTTTTGGAGTCCTGTAGATCTTGGGCTTGGCACCCCAAAAACCTGTCCCTTTGAGGGAGTTTTCTTTGTATTGGAGAAAACTGTAAGGTAAATAAAACAAGCAAGTAGAGCAGGCATATATTATTAAGCACGTTTTTGTGTGAGTAAATGAATATCCACAGTTCTAAAAGGGGTCTAAAACAGCTCTGCAGAAATAATTTGCTTTATCTTAATAACGTACAACATCCAACAAAGCCTCTGCTTTTTGAGGAAAAAATATTGGAAACTTTAGACTTTCTTGAAGCAAACGTGATTACACTCTTGCTTATTTTAATTACATTATCTTAAGTAGGTCACTCACAGCCTTAAAACTGTAGAAAATGTAGGGAAGCTTAGGAATGTGGCATAAGCACAGAGCCAGGGGACCTTGGTTCCCATCTTCTTTTAATGATCAGTCCCAGCATTTTAGCATTGTCTACCTGTAGTCAGTGTTCACTTGTATTTGGTTTTTAATCCAGACAGGTGTTAGCACTTTTTTTTTCTGGGTCAACTGATTTAATTACAAGCGTGTTCATTGCAGTCAAGCTGTCTTGTAGCAGCAGTGATAAAAAGATAAAATCAGGCTTCTGAAAGCAAAGGTGACAAGATTGTCTCAGACTGGATAAAAAGAGTGAAAACAGGAGCAATTTTATATGGTCAGAGATGTTACTGAGTATTTGCTTTCTGCTGCTCACATACTTGGTCAGCTTTTGGGAGGCTGGGTGAATTGCACAACCTCTGATCAGTGTTCTTACTGGTATATTTTTTCCCTTCACTGTGAAGCCCAGCCTGCACGACTTCTTAAAAGCAAATGGCAGTTATTGGCAGCTTGAACTTCTCAACGGTGTTCAAAGCAATAGGGTTTTATAAACACAAGGCAGGACGTTTTCCTTCTGTTACGATAGCAGGTTAGCTTCCCCCCGCGCCCCCCCCCCCCCCCCCCCCCCCCACACACACACACACACACTTCGGTCAGGACTTCACCAGGCAGAGAGGAGGGAGCAAGGTGGTAAAGAGGCAGACCCTCTGTTTTTAATTCTTGGCTGCTGGGTTTTTGTTAACTCACAGCGAGGGATAAGAGCCACACTGAAGTCCACAGTCCTTTGCATTCAAAGATTCTCATCTATCCCAAGGGATCTGAAACAAGCTCCAGGCCTTCAATCCAGCTCGTAATAGTGTTGACTGGCCAACTTGGGGGAAAAAGAGATATTAAAATAATAATATCCTGGAGCATGCCCCTTCAGCAATACATACCCTGTCTTCTGTCTGCCTGGCATTTAGCAGCACCAAGTTAAAGCTATGTTCGTTAGCTCCTTGCCTGGTGTAATGAAAGATCTTCCTCTGGTTTCAGCCCACAAACTATTATGACTGCTTACTGGAGGGCGAAATGCTGTATTCTCGTTACAGCCCTGCTTATTCCTATTCCTATCCCTATTTCTCCACAATGCAGCAGATACTTTTCATTCTCTGGTTTCTTCTGTAAGATGGCAGGTTGTAGGGGAGGGGACCTAAGTACACAGTAAGGACTTGAAATGAAGCTGAAACAAAATAAGAAAAGCTGTAGGGAAAGTGTATTTGATTGGAAAGTTTTCTCTGGGTGATGAGCCAAATCCCTAGATCTGCCTACTCCTGGATTTTTCCTGGGAGAAACTTTTTTAGGTTAATGATATAGATATAATCCCCTATGAGGACATTTGTCTGGAGTAAGAGTGTCTATTTAGAAACTCTTGAAACCACTTGAAAGTACTTATTCTGCAGTAGCTACTTCGATTAATTTCTCAGGATACCAGGACCTACAGTGATTACAGTTGGCATTGCTTCTGTACCACACTGCTTACCTAAAGTAGCTCAGAGAGTGTCCCCAGTATTGAGTCACATTCAGAATTGTGCCCTCTCATTTTATTTAAACTAGCAGAAGCAAACAATCTTCTTGACACTTTATCTAAAAATGTGTACCACAGATTGAAACACCGCACTGCCTATCTGTGCCGACTCCATGGAACTCCCACCCTTTGCCTCTATCACTTTCATAACTGCAGGGTTTAAATGTGGAAACATCTCTTAAGTCAGACAAGGCTATTTGGCTCAGAAAATGAGAGGAGGGAGGAGGTCAGTGCGTCACATGAAGCAAGACGTTAGGGGATGAGATGTGTCTAATGGAAAAGACTGGAGAAAGGAAAGGGAAGAGTACTGAGGGAGGGAAGAACAGAACTAAAGGGAGTGGAAACAGAAGAGAGAATGCAAGGAGAAGCTGGAAGATCCTGATGAAGTTGAAACGAGTAGTTGTTAGTACACAGTGACTTTGGAAAGAGCGGGCTGCCTGCTCGAGCTCTGCTGGCTTCCCTGCCACGCTGCCCCAGGTTGCTTCGGGAGAGGACTTGGCCTTCATCCTGCAGCGGCTGCTGTCTGGCCCAGCCACCCGCCGGCCTGTGCATTATTAGTGCTTGTCTAAAGGCACTGACTGCTGAGTGTGTGAGCTTTGCTGTTGCTCCAGGATTGATGCTGTAGCTCAGCTGGGGGCCAAAGTAGGGTCTTAAGCCAAAAAAAGCCCCAGATCAGCTCCCGTAGCTCTCCCCGTGTCCCCAGAGGAATGGGGCAGCGCCCAGCTGTGCTGCGGCCAAGGCCATGGACAGAGTAGCAGTGTTTAAAGCTGAAATAAGTAAGTGCTGTTCGTCTGTGTGGTATCATTCATCTAAGGACCTTACAGTTCTATTATTGTCTGGATGGAGCTTCACAGAAACTTGGTGAGGTGGCTCAGCTCTTTCCAGTAGGAATGGGAAAAGATACCAAAGGCAACTATCTACTGAGTGAACAGAGCTGAGGATAACCCTCAGCTTGCCTGAGCTCGTGGCCCCTGCGCTTTCCCCTGGGCAGCGTGTGCAGTTGTTCCTTCATTATAAAAGTATTTTCTCTGCATGGAGCTCGTGAGCAGCCTTGTGTTCTTTGGTGTGGTGGACCACCACATGCTTTTAGTTTGCTGCCTGCAGTTCTGGTGAACCCGCATCTTTTACTTGGCCGAGAGCTGACCTGGCTTGGCTGCTTGCAGATGCCTGGGGTCAGTTCCCAGAGGATCTGCTTTGACTCCAAGCGAAAAATGGAGCACTTAATCTCTCACTGCAGGTATTGGCTTCAGCTCAGCCACAAAAGCTTGGTACTGCTCCCTTTTCTGGGGTGAGCAACAGTTAGTTAATCCTTATTTGGTCCTGATTGCTTCAAAAGGTCTCCCTTGTCCAGGACTGTTTGGCTGGACAGGAGGTGCTTAAAACTAACTGCCTGCAAACAGATGCGAGTTCACCCTCACCTTTCATTTATACTCGGGAGGAAATATGATACATACGTTAGACTATAGCACTGACCAAAAATAACTCCAGCACTTTGTACCCGGTGAGGAGCTGGCGAACGTGGTGCTTTGTTTAGACGTCGCAGTCTCCCTGCAGTCGCTGTTTAGACCCAAATGACAGAAACACAAAGAAATTCCTGGAATCAAGTAGTTAGAGTTCATGAACAGCACAGGGTCAGATTTTAAACTGGTGGCAGTTACCATAGCTTCATTAAAGTTTCACGTATTGATGTGTGCATGATTTTAGCTGCCTGATTTCCCAGCTCTAATTTAGAGCGTGGCAATGCACGTAACTGAATCAGCTGAAGTAAGGTGGTAGCAGAGTCTTCTGTGAGCAGAGCAGATGTGTTGTGGGGGGAGGGTTAGCCCTGTTCAATCAGGTGTGCTGTCACTAAATATAATTATGTGGAAGCACAGCCTTAATAGAGTGATGCAATTTTATACCAGCTCCTGATGTGACTGGTAAGTTGTAGCTAAACTTTAATTTACCCACCACCCCCTGCTCTTCATGCTGAGTATCGTAATCATGAAAGCTCCTCTCATCTGAGAATGGTCTTAAGAGTTACTGGTATGAGGGCACTAAAGGTAGGCCAAGAGCAAGTCGTGTACTCCATGTCATGAATTCACAAGCTAGTTATCGCCTGTCAGTGGAATTATAAAAGGACGTTAGCATTCTGGAAGTCCTTTCCATAGTGCAAGCGCACATTGTAGTTCTATTAATTTAGTATTTTAAGTCTAACCTTTAAAAATTGAAGCCTAACTTTTTGAAAGCACGGTCATACTGATTGTAATGGTATTGGAGGATACAAGGTTTGTTTACCCGCTCAGTCTTAAAATGTCTTTCTGTTGTTATAGAGCTGTTCCAAATTTAGTTTGAGGTTAAATCTTTGCAATTCCTTCATCTCAACTGAATAATGCTTCCAGTGTCTCTGAGCTATAGAATTTTGGTGGTGGTTTGGTTTTGGTTTTTTTTTTAATTTTGTCAAATTTTATCTATTGCTTTATAGTTAAACAGAAACTTTCTGAAGGAAGGACTGAAAAGAGTTTAAGGTAACTATTTTTTAAAGTTATTATTTGATAACGTGCAAGTGAAAGATACTTTATCTGAGATGAAGGGTTGTCCTGGTTTTTTGTGTTTAGTCAGCCTTTAGTTATGATTTCTGGGCATGTATGTGGCAAAGGTTTAGATCATCTTTGCCATTTTGAATTTCTTTAAGTTTCTTTTGACTTCAGCAGGTACTAAATCTAATAAGGGCAAGCATGTCACTATAAAATTGAGGCAGAGACAGGAAATAGACATTTGTCATATGGATTAATTTCAACAAGCTTGATTTCATACTGCTTTTTGAAAAGCAGCCTGGTATGATAAATGACAGCAAATGAAATTATTTTTAATGGCTTCTGACCTTTTTTTTTTTTATTTTTTTTTTTTATTTCCCCTTGCCCCAGTATTCCTGGAGAAGATGCCAATAGTCAAACATAAATACAGAAAATAGAGTGCACGTTATGAAGCTTTCCATGTGTATAAAGAGTGTTCTCCAAAGCACTTTGAGTAATGAGTCTTGCTAAGTATGCGTAATTTTGCCAATATATAGTTCTGTTACAGGTGTGGGGGGATAGAAAAGCGGGTATTCTCATGACAGATGGTAGCCATGTCCCTTGATGTACATCTGGAAAATTCTTGGACTTAAATTGAAATGTCCTCACAGACATTAACATATGTTGGTTGGTCACTGATTGTCTGCCCCTGGCCGTGCTTTGAGCCCAGCCAGCAACTAAGTACCATGCAGATGCTCGCTCCCTCCTCTCCCCGCTCCCCGGTGGGTTGGGGAGGAAAAAGGTTAAAACCCATGGGTTGAGATAAGGACAGTTTAATAATTGAAATAAAATAAAAATAATAATATTAGTAATACCAACAACAATAATAATTGTAATGAAAAGGAGCACAGTGGTCCTTCATACCCCTTATGGTTTCTGGGTGTATTATTTCTTTTCCCCCCCTCATACTCTTTTGGGCCTCTAAGGAAGACGAGCAAAGGCTAACTTCAGCAGCAGCCACTTTCCTTTTGAGAACTTCTATTCTTTGCTGCGTGTCAGATGGTGTTATGGGATAGTTTCTAAACTAGATTAATTGAGTTCAAAGAAAGTTCCTAAGCTTTGCAAAAGCTGCCAATTTACATTTTTTTCCCTTTTTGACACAATCTAGTGTCAAAAAGAGTTCAAACTCCAATATGACAGCATGATGGGAAGGTGTTGTGCCTTCTTTCCAATTTAGAAGAATTGCTTTCCAAGTGGGAAGATCTCCAGCATCTCCTAGTGCTGTGAAGAACGCAGCAAGTACAAGAAAGCTTTGCAGTAAATGTCTCCAGGAGGCCTGGCAAAGCCTGAATGAGCCAGTTGAGATGCTCCGCGATATGAAATGCCTCTTGTGCTGGGACTACAAAGACCAAGTTATCTGCTGTAATATCTAATTTACTAACAAGAAAATTATGTTTGCTAATAGTTAACAACTTGTTGCATTATGTTTCCTTGCAAATGCTCGTCTCCTGTCCAGTATTTCCTCTTTGGCAAGCTCTGAATATGAAGGGAAATATAGTTCCGTGCAGCACATTCTGGCTGGTTAGTTCTTTCCCTTAGATCCAGCTGCAGAGCTTCTCTCTCTGTGTGTAGTACTTATTCCTACCTCTTACTTGGAGTGGGGTTTAGATCCCTCCCAGGACATATCTCATGTTCATCCCTGTCCACCTACAGTTGTTGGTGCGATGAGGCATTTGGGCATAGTTAGGCTCACTGAAGGAGAAAATAAATCTTCCTACAGGTTTTGTCAGTGTCTCGTGTACTTTCCGCAAGCTAACTGCTCACTTGAGTTACTGTTGCTCAGTCTCTAGACAATTTTGGAATCCCTGTAGACTCAGGTCTGGGTTTCAGGGAAGCTGTACATGCAATTTCTTAACCTTGAACTGTTATTTAAACTTGTACTTCCCGAACAGAGCACAAAACCAGGCGCTTAACTCTGTGAACATGCTTGTTGGCTTAAGTGCCTATCAGATCAGACTGCGTGTTGTGTCAGTGTTAGGAAGAAATGAAGGACAGATTTTTACTTACACACCCCCCGCCCCCATCAGCATCTTGAAAGTATAAGATTATATGGCTTCTTACTAGACTTGAGGAAAAGTCATCTTTTTCTAAGAGTTTGTGTTTCTGAGAGAATAATGGTGGCGTATGGGGGGAAGTTTTGGGGTTGGGGGGTGGTTGCTTTTGCTTTTTAACTTCGATCTTCCACTGCAGGCTTTAGACTGTAATGACAGAATCCATCAGGCATAATGAAGTACCAGCAGGTCCCAGCTCTTCCATTTGCCTCATGTCTTGTTGTGCTCCGTATTCTGGATGATGCAGAAACTGCCATATAAATCCTTGGCTTGGCAATGGAAATGCCATCCAGTTATCTCACTGACCGGTCTCTGTTTTGCTTCATCTAGTTTTCTGATCTCATTTCTGATTTGCTACCACCTGGTCTGCATGTGGTAATGGCAGCCATAGGTATTTATAGACGTATAGCCATATGTGTGTGTTTAAATGTACGTATCTATACATACTAAATGTGTCCACAATTCAATTGCATTATGAGTTCCCATCATCTCTGGGAGTGGGCTACCAGTGTTTTCTTTCATTGTATTGATTTAGGTGCTCTCAATGAGTGAATGAAAATGCATCAACTCAGAAGGTGCACGTTCCAGAGATTGTTCAGAAGTGAACCGGTTGACTTGACAAGTTCAATTTTGAAAGCAATCTTTTCCAGTGCACTGAAAGATAACAAGTGAGAAATCCTGCCCAGGAAACAAGAGAGACTCAATTTACCAACTGTCAGACACGTGGCATTAACTTTGAACAAAATGAACGCCAGATTCTCTGAGGCATGAGGCTTCAGTGGAGCTCAAAAGTCAGGTACACATATTCGAACGATGCAGAGGAGTGGCCTTTGTGTGGCAAGGTTGTTTTTGTCTCCTAAAGTGAAATAATGGCATCTATAAAGGTGACTTTGCAACAGGGAGGACTTATGACCCAGGTTTTGAAATGAGTATAAAATGTGGAGAGTAATGAGTTCTAACCGATCGCGTTCCTCTTTTTTTCCCTGTGAAAACCTCCTACATTTCATAGCACGTTGCAGTTCAAATGCTGATCCTATCCAGGGGTGTTTCCAATTTGGTTTGAGGGGTGGGGGGAAAAGCAGTGAGTGTTGAGAAAGATATAATGTGTTGAGGTATGATATTCTCTCTCATAGTCTTCACATAGTACTTTGAGTAGTAGAATTAAAAACCCACAACTTTGGAACTGTTCATTAACTTGTTTGAGCCAGAACAGGAAGAAGCAGTGGTCAAAGTTTACAAACATGATATCACGTTTGGGTTTTTTTGTTGGTTGAGTTTGTTTTGTTGGTTCTTATTTTGAGGGAGGGTTTTGGGTTTTTTGTTTGTGGTTTGCTGGATTTTGTTGTTTTGTTTTGTAAAACCTCAGCAATCTGGCTGCTGGGTTGGATCTATGTCAAAAGCTTTTTGGGTTAGCCGACACATTTACACCTCCTAGCTTGGAAGCCGGGCCTGTACTGTTTCCATCAGGAGATTTTGAAGAAACTGCCAGGCGGGTACTTTGCAGAGATACAGAAGCTGATGGGGCTGCAGGGGACAGCACACTGCAAGTTAAGAACAGACGTGGAACGGCCCTTACGTCTCTCCTGCCCGCTGTGCCCGGCAGACACGCTGCTCTTGCTTTGCCCCGACAGTGCTGCTCCTGGCGTGTGCCAGGCCTTGGCACGAGCTATGTGTTAAGCCAAAATCTGAGCAGGAGCTGAGTGAACAGTCACCATCAGCCTCAAAAAAATCATGCAAGCCTGCTAATTCTTCACTAAAATAATGCACTTTGCATTATTTGAAGGATTGACTTCTGTGCTGAAACGAGAGGTTTACCTACAAAAAGTCAGACTGGCCACCATATACCTGCACCGAGGGCAACGATTGCATGCCAGCGTGTGCTTCCTGGGGGTCTTGTCCCCACTGATATCCCTGCGTGTAAGGAAGGAGTAATTACTTGCAGTGCAGGTGGTTCCATTTCAAATTCTGATGATGCTTTAAATGACATTTCACAATATTTTAATTAGAAAGCCAAACCAAAACAAATACAAAGAGAGAGAAATGGGAAGGGGAAAAAAACGGTGTTCAGCAGAAGTTTAGATTACACTTTGTTTTTGATACATTCTTCTGTTTTCACCAGGAAAAACACTCCTACTCACTATGGGGGAAGGTGTTTTTCAAACCCTGTCTTGCAAGTTGGAAATGTAAAAGCAGCATCATTGTCAGCACAGGTGACACTGAAAAAGTGAAACGGGACTTAAAATATGGGTATAAAAGATCTGTCATGAAGCAGATTTAGGTAAAAAGTAAAGCTCCGATACTTTATGCTGCTGCTTTGCTGCTCTTTCTGATGGAGATTACACCCCAGCAAATTCAATGTCAGGATGAGATTATAATCCATGGGTTTGAATTTGCTTTGCTGTTCCGGGTGTCATTCAGCTTGTTCCCATTTAGATGTGGATATAGGAGGCTGAAAGCGGGTTTGTTGTTAACAGGCTAACGGTACAGGACGAGAGAAAGAGGGAAAGAGCAATTCATTTGTGAAACCTGGGAGTGTGCTTGAAGGAGGATTACGTGAGGTGGTGGTTTAAAAAGTGGTTGTGCATTCTTCTGCTGGTTTCCTGTGGCGGTTGGTAAATGTTTACAATGAAAGCAGGTGGAGAGATCTGTCAGAATTAGACTGAAATGTGAAAACACCTCCATGCTGTGGAAACCCAAGCTTATTGATATGTGGAAGAGTCTAATAGAGATGATGTCAGGTGGGAGCTGGAGAGTCATTTCACCATTATCATGATTTGCTTGCTCTGGGGAAAAGAAAGATTTCCTTAACAGGTCATCAGTTTTATTTAGTAATTTGTTTTAAAGGAAAAAAAAAAACCCAAAACAAACAAACCCAGAAAAAAGAGACCGAAAATTAGAGGGGAAATAAGGTTTTTCAGGATTATTCAGGTGTTTCTTGGTATGGGTGTGTGTTTGGGGTTTTTTTTTTTTTTGTTTTTGTTTGCTTGGTTTTGTGTGTGTGGTTTTTTTTTTGTTTTGTAGAGGTGAATAAGCATAAAGGAGTGGAGAGATACATGTGGCTCAGGTTCAGCTTTTTGTTTAGGGACCAGAGAATCTTCACTTTTTTTTATTAAATGAATGTGGTTAGTGTGTGACAACTATGGCATTGTTTTGTGAAATATAGCCCTTAGACTTCTTTTTGAAGGGAGTAAAAAAAAAAAAAATCCTGCTTGATTTATGGAGAAAAAAGCCTTAAGCTGTAGGTGACATTAGCAATGAAAATGTCAGGCTCTGTAGTGTGTAATACATGACTGTGCTGTGATTTCACTGTATTTAATGTTACGGGACAATAACCAGGAGTTTCTGCCCTTCTGATTACTCATTTTGAATGCAGCTTTTCTAGAGAGAGTGATAGTTTCATATTCCCAGGGAACAAAGTGCAGCTATCTTAACTACTGTAAACTTTGGCCTTCCTCCACAGAAGTCAGCGGGATTTACTCATCTCCTATGGGAGAACGATAAAACCTTAACAATATGTGTAAAGAGGGAATTTTCAGAGAAAACTTATTTACATCAGCTTAGTTACTGAGCTGTCTGCTGGAAAGCTTTTCTCTGTTCTTGATTACAAGGATGTCTTTCATTTTCATCCAAAATCTGTTTGTCCTGCACAAATATTTTGCCTTTCCACTTCTACTCTTTTAAAATAAATAAATAAATAAAAAATTATATATATGGATTGAAAGCTTTAAACACAAGGGCAACAGCAAGAATACTTTGCACTGAGGAAGGATGTCTGTGGCTCTCATAAGTGCTCTGCATGTGTGACTTTTTTGCATTGCATGTTTTCACTTTTCAGCCCCTTCCTACATTATGGCTGATAGATATGCTGCTGGATATCTTTGTTCTTATTCACCCATACATCAACAAATTATGAGAAAAACAAAATTTGTTTTCCCTGGGAAGAACTACTCCCTGTTCTTCAGCAAGGAGTGAGGCGGCTGGTTTAGATCAAGTCATTACAGGACCTGGCATTAGGTTAACGGAAGATCATGGAAATGGCTTAACACTTCAGTAGTTTTGTTACTGGAATTGCAGAGCTGAATGTTCAACAGCTAGGTGAGGTCATCTCAGTCTTATGTTCTGCCTCAGCATCCGTGCAGAGGTGACAGCATCAGCCAGAATAGGGGACGCTGCAGATGGATGTGCCAGAATTTCATCATAGCCAAGACATGGTTCTTACAAAGGAAGAGGCAAGTAACAAAAATATCTCCAGTAAGCAATACTGGAGTGACTTTTTGGAATCATTTCTGACTCTCACCTGCTGACTTCATGGAGATTAAACCTGTGTAATGGATGGTAAGTTACATTCAGCTGACTCTGCTCTACTGTCTGGCCCTGCTGCTTTAATTTTTGGCTTTCCTCAATGTCTTACATAGCTATATAACTAAAGTAGGAAGTCTGGTCCAGTCGATTTAATACTTTCATATAAGGTAGTGCACAGAGTTACCATTAAATCTGTTTTTATTCCTGTTTTTTATTTTGGTATTAAAATACTGAAATGCTGGCTCAGTTCTGCTTGTTCGTTAAACCTTGTATGATGCAGGAGCTGAGTTCTAATGAGCAGTTTGGCTGATACATTTGCAGGCACATTTATGGGAGGAAAAATGTGAGTTGGAAATAAAATTTCAGTCTCAGGCTGCCATGGGCCAGTCATTTTAAAGACAGATTAAAAATAATGAAAATATTCTTACTGGATAAAAGTTTTGAATTACCTGTGTGAATTATAAGTTTTAATGCTGGGTTTCCAAAGTCACTTTGGATCAGTTTTATGAAGATACTGCAATATCTAAAGTTGCAGGTAGACATTTTGTGGAATTAACAAATTCAAATGTCATTGAGGGCCTCGAAGATACATATATATTTTTTTTTTTTTAATAAAAACCTAGGTATTTTGGTGCTTGGCCTGAATCTTTTTAATGAGACCTGATTTTCTAAGGGGAAAGGAAGTAGCACTTTTGAAAGCTGAACTCTGTAAACTGTTTGAAACTGTATATGAAGAATAGAAGGACATACTACTGCTGTACTAGTTTCTGAAAAGTGTACATTTAAAGTATTTCTGAAAAAGGAGAAGCAAAAATTGTATCCGGTTAGAACAGTAGCAGCAAGTGTAAGACAATGGGAAAACTCCCTTTGATGTAATGAGGAGTAACGATATGATCTGTGAAACTGGGGTGTGGATGAGAATTTCCTTATTACTTTGCCTATAACAAATGTTAGGATTTCTTCTTTTTTCATTGGTTGAGCTGAAAAAATTGAGACTTCTCTTTTTGCATCTCAACTCAAACTATGTAGCACAGACTCTGAATAGAAAGTAGAAGAATATAAATGAAAGCTACAAATAAAATTAATTTCCAGCTAGCTCTATATAAGCTCTAAAAACAGAAATAGAGAAGCTTTCATAGTTTCTCTGTAGCATCCAGCAATGAAAATCAATCAGTTTGAACCAAGTTCATAATATTAAAACAAACCATCAACTCATAGGAGGAAGTAAAACAGGAGGTGCAATATTCACAGTAAGGAAAACAGATGGAACAAGTGAGCAGATTAATGGGAATATTTTTAAAAACATTTGTGTGTTTGTGTCCATGATCTTTTATTACAAGAGAAAATCCAGTCAATTAAATTTTATATTGTTCATTGAAGTCCAATTACAGATACTGCATAGTGGGAGCATGTGGTGGATTGACCCTGGCCAGCAACTAAACACCCACCAGCGATTGCTCACTGCCCGCTGCCCCCCCAGCGGGATGGGGGCGGGAACTGGAAGAGCAAAAATGAGAAAAAGATCTGTTTAATAACTGAAGCAAAGCTCTGTGTGCAAGCAAAGCAGAGTAAAGAATTTATTCGCTACTTGCCATCAGCAGGCAGATGTTTAGCCACGTTCTGCAGGCAGGCAGGCAGGCCTCAGCCAGCGTCATGCTTACGTGGGAAGATGAAACGTGTAAGAGCAAATGACCCTCCTTCATTCTCCTTTCCCTCAGCTTTTATTGCTGAGCATGTCAACATGGGATATCCCATGGGACAGCCCTTTGGTCACTTGGAGTCAGCTGTCCTGGCTGTGTCCCCTCCCAACTTCTTGCCCAACACTCGGTGTCCCACGCTGCCGTTCGAGCCTGCTGTTCCTTGGTTTTACTCCAGAGTGTCTGTTGCTGCTGGAGGAACGGTGCCTGGTGGTGGCCATTCGTGCTGGTCAGAAGAAGGTGCTGCTTGTGACTGCAGCTGCTGGAGGTTTCTGCTAGACCTTGTCATTCTCAAGACATCCAGGGGTTTCACTTGGCCATTTTGCCAGGCTTCAGTTTCACCATTTTCTTGGATCAACTGAATTCCATAATAAATCCATCAAGACATGTGTATCTCTGGTCACGGCTAGAGATACCTTGTCTTTTTTACTGCTGGAGAGGCTTGATTTTTGTTGCTAAGTTATTTTTACCAGCTGAAGTTTTGGAGTTTTGTTAGAAATTAGTTCCCAGTGTGTACGTGGCTAGTATGAGATAGCATGTTCATCCCTTCAGCTATCAACAGAGGCTGTCTGGCTGGACTTGAATCTAACTTGAAGTTAGTTTAACCCATTTTGATTGCAACAAAGGCTCTTTAAGTCCTCAGCATCGTTGTTGCCTTCGTTTGGACATACTGAATTCCACATTCGTCTGAATCTCATGGTTTGGAATAGCTTAATTTTGGGAGTCAAAGATGCCCTGTCTTTCAGATGGTGCTTGCTGGACATTCAGTGCGGCTGGGTACTTTTGTTTCCAATGTGGCTGTGTTCAAAGTGCAGGAGTTAGTGCTTTCGGTCAGTGTTGGAAATGCACAAGAGCTCTGCAAGTTACACATTGACATTGCATTTAAATGAGGCATTTGCTAAGTTTTCCGCTACTGCTGAAAGAGCCCAACTCTAATGGTAGCTTTGGTTTTAAGTGTTTAGATTGTTTTGCCTTGTAATTACACACTTCTGTTAGATATATGTATTTTAACTTGAGTGAGCATCTATGCTTACCTTTCAGTTATTTCTTCCTGGAATTTCTTGTTTTAGAATGATAAAACTGTGTAGCGAACTGAGATTATTCATAACTGGTACAGAACATCTCTCAGAATACCAGAAATATGGAGGCCTTGAGAGTTAAGAACTGTCTTTCTGCCATGACCTTATTAATATCTTACCACTGCCCACTATTTTAATGGAGAAGATCTACTGTTAAAATTTTATAGATGTGTTTGAAGTTGCTATTTCAGTATACGTTTTCATATTTTCCTTTGCCTGAAGCAGCTGATGTCCCCCTGAATCCTGAGCAGGATATTTATCTGTGATATTGAAGAAACCTTATAGCTCTGCCTGTGTGAACACAATTCCAGTTGCTTCTGAATGCCCTAGCAGTGTTTCAGAGTTAGGTAAATAAACTAACTACATTAATTGCTCCTACATCCCTTGAGTGCTTCCACTTTGTGGGTTTTACAGTGATGTTAATGTATTGTAATCCATTATTATCTGCAAAATTAAAATTTTCTTTCTTTGCCTGCATCTGCCACTGTTAATTCAGAAACTCTAATAAATGCATTAAAAGAGGGAAGTAATAAGCAAAAGAAGGTCCCTCTGGGAATGTATAATTTCACCCTTCATACTGGGTTGGAAGAAAATAAACAGTGTAAACATGCAAAGTTAGCATGCTGCTAAAGTGAGACTACAAAGCAAAGTCATAAAAGCCTTCTGTAGCTGATGAACTTGCATTCATTATAGAAATGGGAAGAATGAGACTAAGTGCAGTGATGCACTGAAAACAGGTCTCAGACTTGCATCGAAGGGTTGGGGCTCATGTGGAAGCCATGAGCAGTGTCACACACTGGAATGAGAAACTACCCAGTGGGGCACATTGGGTCAGTCATTTTTGTCAGGGAAAATGATAGGCCATCAGAAATCTGGGATTTGTCAAGGAAAGGAGGGAAATCCCAGAGACACCCATGTGTGGACACAGCATATTGGTATGAAAAAGGGAGACTGATGGGCAGATGAAACTTTATCAGACCTTTTAACACAGTTGGCTCACCACCATTTGGGAGCTGGCCGATTACTAAAGGTGCATTTCTCCTACTATTTTTAAGTGCTGGAGGACATTAGGAGATGCTGGGCAGATACTTAGTTTAGCCATTGTCTGACCTCAAAGGAGTAGGTGAGTATGAGGCCGTCTATGACATGTTGAACAACTGGGATAAGTCAGAGAGAGATCCAGGCAGACTAAAGGAAGAAATCAGGGTGGGAGCAAGGTGGTGAAAAAGAAGGAAAGTAAGTGGAGGGGGAGTGGATGTTTTGGGAAACCTTTATATTTAAAAGGTGAGGATTTTTGCAAAGTTGAGCTCAAGCAGAATTAGGAGAAGCTGAATTGGCTGGAGCAGAAGAAACATTTGCAAGCAGCAAGGCTCCCCAGGAGGTGCCAGGCAGATAGCTACATATAGGGAATGCAGAGGAAGCAAATGTGCCTAATTTCATTTGCCAGTGTTGTACTGTATCCTGCTGGGGCTTCAGTTGGTCTTCTGTGGGGTTTCAGAGGAGACGCTGGTTCCACACCTTACTGTGGATGACATACCTGACAATTGCAACCTACTCAACAGCCTGTCACAGCACCGTGGCCTCACCGGGGTTCTTCTGGTCCTCTGCTGAGGAAGCAGATGCAGGGATGCTTGCAGGCAGCAGTGCCAGGGCACAAGCTTGTGTAGGACAGGTAAACAGCAGCCCAGGGATAGGAAGCAGGCCTTTCCCAGTGGGTAGGATATGACAAATGTCCTGTTGTTTCAATGAGGTAGTCTTCTGCCATTAGTCTAATCGCTGTAATTAGTCATGCTGTGCTCACTGGTGATGTCCCCTGGGATGTGTTTCAAATGTTTCCTCATGTTATGTGCCTGGAGGGTGCTGGATTTGGGAATGAAGAACAACAGCACTCTTACTGTTATCCACCGTAACAGGAGAGATTGAGCAAAGGAGGCAGTTGCAGAGGATGACTTCCAGCAGTCACAATAAAAAGATACGCATGGGAGAGCGAGGGTGAAATTTAGGAAAGGAATAAGATTGCTGTGCTGGCTGGGATGTATATATACAGGGGCAGGTTAGTCCCTCTTGGGTTACTTATCTCAGGGGGTTCCTGCCTTTGGCGTATGTTCAGGAGGAAAAGTGTCAGTCTACAGCTGCTAGGGTACTTACAAAGTCAGGAACAGGCATGTGAAGTTCAGTGTGATGTCGGTTTTATGCAGACATAAAGCAATGGCAGTGAAATAAATGGGGTTCTTTAATTTCGTGAGGCTTAAAAAATGGGTATGGCCCACAAGGCTGTACAAATCCCTCTTGATTTTCTAATGTGCAACAGCATTGGGTTTTTCAGAATAAATGGAGCTAATCATTTCTAGGAGCTTGTCTGATCCATTGCTTGAGAAGCCAAGAGTTAGGCCTTGTTTCTTTGAGTCAGTTGGAACTCCTTTCTTCTGTCTTAAAATGTTAATGTACAGAGCAGTGGAACTTCATGGGTGTTTGTAAAGCTTTGGAATTGCTGCATTGAAAGATTGTCCTCTGTGCAGTATGCAGTGTTATTCCTAGATTCTTGTGGGGTAAAGTACTCGCCTTTTGTGTGTGTCAGACTTGAGGGCTGACTAGTAATTGTTGAAGCCTTGAATATTTACAGTGAATCGTGGAAGAAGAATGGACGGATAGATAAACGTTTCATTAACGTAGATAAAGAAACAGGCATTTAGTGAACACAAACGTGTATTTGCCAGTATTTCAAGAACATAAAAATTGCTATAAAGTAGAACAAAGCAACTTTACATTAAGTAGAGCTTCTGTGTTATGAACGAGATAAATATCAGACAATAATTAACTGCAAAGGCTTTCAGGAAAGCAATGCTGTAGAAACACACACACGCTTTTGCCACATGTGTCCCACATTCATTAAAGCGCATCAAACACTGTGAATGAGCTGTCAGCAACATCTGCTTGCTGAGTTCTCATTAGGAGATGCTGATCTACGTTTAGTTATATTATTGACTCACTTCCAGAAACCTCAGCTTTCTGCTCCTTTGAAGCGCGTGGCAGCAACGTGTTTGGTTTCGGAGCAGTACTTCATTGTTCTGTCGTTCCCCTGCCCCTCACACTGCCTCGGCCGTACAATGCAAAATGTTTCTTGCAAGTTCAACAACTGTGCTGGGTTATGTGCAGGCTGGAGATTTCCGTACGGCGAGGAAGTGCTTGTAAAGAAGAGCTTGGAGTTTTAAAAATAGCTGAAAAAATGACAGCAAGATGGTCTGTATTTATTGTCTTCTAGTGATTTCTTAGTTTAGTCAGGAAAAAAGATATTCTCAACCTTTTAGTATGTTATAAAAGTTTTATCCTAACGTAATTCTAATGAAATTGGTAACAATACAGGGCTGTAAAATAAGCATAATGTAATGGAAACAAGCAATAGTGGTCCTACTCACCAACTCAGAGCTAAACTTTTAGTGTGAGCATTAAGTTTGGTATTTTTGGTCCATCAATGACAACATTTTGTATTTAAAACTTTTCATGTTAAAGTACTATAAACCCACTGTGACTTCTTTTCATACCCTTGGCATTGTAGAGCTCTAATGCTGCTGTCTAGCTGATGAATTAGACGCTTCTACATCATCATTACGTATATACCATCACTGGTGCTGTGTCTGTAGGAGTAATTCTGAAAATAAGCTTTACGTGAGATCATCGTTCTTCCAGGTAGTCTGAGGAGAAGCCAAAGGATGATGTCATGTCTAAGCAGTCCTTGAATCCTAGATGTATCTTTTAATGTCCTGATTTACATGCGTTTCTGCAATAGTGTGAAGTCTACACTGAAGCTATATGGGTTTTTTCCTTGGGCTGTCGATTTTTCAACTTCAGCTATAGAAATAAATACTTATCAAGAAAATCTATTTTTTTAGATTTAGACCTCTACGTATCTGCATATATGTATATAGATCATACACATGTATCTTTGGTTTAGCTTTTATAATTTAGCTGGTGTTTTCATACCCATGTCCCAGTTCTAGAAAAAGCTTTGACAAGATTATGTCAAAAAGATTTTTTTGGATTGAGTGAGTTTTGTTGTGATTTGTTTGTTTGCTTATTTATTAGAACTTTTCTATACTAATAGCAGCCATAACACGGTTGCATTTCTATTGCCAGAAATGCTTTTGCTGAAATAATTGCTTGACTTTTTTTTAAAATTCTACACACTAACATAAATTTAACTGACAAAAGACAGTGTCATTGCTATAGGCTGTGCCTATAGTAGAATCAGCTGCTTCAGTCGTGCCGAGATGGGTTGTACTTGCACAATGATGCCAGCAAACCATTTCTGAAGCAGACCTTGCCTGAGGCACATACCTTAAGTTTACATACCGCAAATAATTTCACTGATTTCAGAAATTATTTTAAAGACAATATCTTGGCCCCCACATTCCACAGACTTCAGTGGAGCTAGAAGCCACCCACAGGGTATAAACCATTTTCAGACTCTGGACTAGAGCTAATAGAATCCCTGAGGCTACAACAGAGGTAGAAATTATCTTTTGATATTGAAGAAGTGGTGAGAGAGACTCGTGGGTAAACTGTGGAAAACTTAGCAACAATACATAACTTATTATTGATGTGAAAGAGAGAAGGGAATGGGCAGAGGCTTCCATAGAAAGTAATAACATTGCCAAAGGGATGGTCTAGGAAAATGGCCTTTAAAGCAGCATTTTGGATAAATAGCTGTGGAACAAGATTGTGTTTGTCAAGAGAGTTTTATCTCTGCAGATGAGAGCATGTTATGGATGGCTTGTTAGAGACGCTATATGGAAACTCTCTGCCAGGCTGAGGTATAGCTTAGATGCAAGACACAAGAATCAAGAGCGAGCTCCAAGATGAAGATGTTATCCAAGTTATGGGCTGGTGCGACATGAAGATGTTACTGTTCACAAGGCATGATGAAAGAAGGTAATAGGCAGAAGAGTCTCAGGAAGAGAAGTAAGGTATCTCCTTTAACCATGATGAGTTTGTGGTAATTGCTAAACACACACGTAAAAATATAAGAAGACAAGCTGAGATTCCCATTTGAACAGGAGGTGTGTCATCTTGTAACTTATCAGGATAGCTGAATTTGTGTTTGCAAATGAGAAGAAATATGGAAGGGAAAGAGAAGGAACAAAAAGGACAGAGGCCACTGGAACTACAGAAGAAAATGGAAAGATGTGGAGCATGAGGAGAGTTCCAGAGAGGACACGCTGACAGAGCACTCAGAGAACTGGGAGAAGGATTCAGGGAACAGTATCTCCAAAGCCATGAAAAGAAAAGCAGGAGCATGGCCAAAGTTACTGATGGGCCTAAGAAGTTGTAAAGGTGTTGTTAGAGGTCATTCCCATTGACACTAAGAGCAAGGACAAGATCTTTCTAGACTGGATTTGTTTGAAAGCAATACAAGGTAATTATTGTAGTGATCTCAGAGTGGCTTATATGTTTCAGCATGGGTTTTTCAGGATGGGAGAGACTAAAGCATGTTTGATGTTTATTTGTATTATGAAGGGAAGAGCTAGAAGGAGAGAAGGTTGATTGCAGGGGAGGTCTGAGGACAAGAAGAGATCACCCTTGTAATCAGAGCTGCTTAGAGGATGAGACCCTTTCCATGCAATCATCAAGGAATTATCCCTTGAATAAGAAAATTAATGACTCGAGCTGTAAACGAGACAGTCGCATTGGGCTAGTCATGTAACCTTATGGCTACAACATACATTTAGTGTGAACTTGGACGTATACGTTTGACTACTTTTTGTGATCTGTTTGAGTGAATGTATGTCTAACTCTGGATGCATTTAAAAGATGTTTATTTTTGCATTTGAAAGGCATGATGGACACGTACATGAGATCCTGAGGGCTAAAGCAGGGTGAGAGCAGTCTTCCTGATGTCATGCATCAAATATTGCATGGGACAGGCTGAGCTGCTGCAAATACCACATCAAGCTTTTAACCACCCAGGAATTATTCCATGCCTTTCTGATATCTTAAGCATGCGTTCATGCCTTAGCTGAGAATGCCTGTCCTGTGCCCCAGGAGACACGTGCTCTTGGTTCTTCTCGGCCAGTTGTGTACTCCCTTGGGCAGTATCACTGGCACAAGTTAGATTACTGATTTTGCTGCTTTTGTCCTTTTCAGAGTATGTTTTGCAGAGATTTAACCAAAATTTTCATCACCTCTTAATATAGTCAGCTTGCTGTGTTCAGATGGGCCACATGAGGCATTAAGTTAATACTGGTACGGATGGGGACTTGTTGAATGATGGTATAATGTGAATGGTTTCAGCTAATTAGCACCTGAGTTTCTGTTCCATTTTATTTTCTCCAAGTGACTGCAGTAACAGACTGTCCCTGAAGCTATTGGAAGACAAGTAGATAGCAAGTGTTTCCTGTCCATAAACACCACTGTGAAAATGCAGTGACTCTGTTCTGCTCTTGTGGAGCGTGCTCAGCGCCTGTTAGCGTGAACAGGGCTTACACATGTGCGCCGCGGGCCAGGTACCCCATAGCCACTGGGTAGCAGAAACCCTTATCTTGCATTTCCATATTGCTGCACGGAACAAAAGCCATTGTAAAAACAAATCCACCCCATCCCTCTGTGGGTATTTTGTCTTGCTTCTGTCTCTTCATGAGAGCTAATTTCCAATGAGACAACTCAAAGCTGACAAAAAGAGAGCTTTGTTACTTTCTGCTAGCTTAAAGAGAGACAAGAGACTTCCTGACACGCTGCCATCACTGTCCAGACCTTTTCCAAGCTTTATCTTCTCCAGCTGCAGAGTTTGGGAGGTGAAAATCACCTCTCCTGAAAATGCCATGCAGTTTCCACGGGATGAAATCACTGTCTGCAGGTCAGATTGTAGCTCCTGGTTTACAAAAGTGTTGCTGTATCCAGGTGGCTTCAGAGAACTCTGAATCCTAAAAGTGCTGATGAATACTGGTATCGTCAAAGAAACCTAAGCACTTTCCCTGCCCTACACAGCTGCCCTACCAGCTGTGTCTGTGCGACTGTAAATGGGGCTGCACCGTGCAACTAGAACATCAAAGTGATGGAGAGTCAGAAACACGGCAGAAAGGGGAAGGGGTCTTTTGGTCTTTAGGTGACCTGGTTCATTGCATTTGTGTGTGCATAGTTAAGGTGCTAAGCTGCAGCATAGGGAAGTTAATGAAGAGCAGGGATTTAGGACAGCCTCATAGTGCCCTTAGACAAACTGCAGAACAATTGAGGGATGAATTCCCTGTAGTGCTACTTAATTCTTTTTGGGAGTTTCTGCCAGCATCCTTAGCCTTGTGAACCACCTAATCCAGGAGTCAGTGCATTGCAGGTACTGAAGCATGCATTTAAATCCCTGCACCTTGCTTGTCGTCTTGCTTGAAACACAAACTATTTTTCTAACTCTGTGAGGTGTAAGTGTCACTAAATGCTATCTGTTACAAAAAACCCTAAACAAACCAAAAAAACACTAAAAAAAATAATCCCAAACCACCCTAAAGAATCCTCTGTGGCAAAAATTCTGTCCTTTGTAGGTGAGGCTGCAGAAGTTGCCAACGTCTGTATAACTCCTTGGAGGGAATTCCTTTGGAGAAAGTTTATTTTCTTTTATATAGGGAAGTCAATCCCCCAGTAATTGTGCACTTGGTGTGGCTGCGATGCCTCCTTTTTATTGTGTGTGCTGATGCGCTCTTGGGACTGAAATGTGCTTGTGCACCCTTTTAGTATCCAGATGTGCATCACTGCTCGTTTTCAGAACGAAGAGAGAGACAAAGGGGCAAAGGAAATGTTTTCCTTGTAGGTGTCCCTGTGGGAAGAGCTGTTATGAATGTCTTTGGTCTTCCCTGGTACTTCCCACAGGTACCTTGGTTACACGGTATTTCTCCAAACATTTCTAGGTCAAATCAATCTTTTTTGTAACAGCTTTGACCTTACTCTTATTTATCTATCTGACCAGCTGTTCTCCAGGTAAGTGATACAAAAGAGGTAAGGAAAGGAGAGAAAGAGCAAAGGGAGGGAGCAAGTACTTTTCTGTCTCATCCACCACTGAGAAAGGAGAGAAAAAAGGGAGAGGAAGAGGAGGAGGACATGGCTGCATTGTTTTCCTCCTCTCCTTACTCCATCGTGCAGCAAATGACCTGAAGGACTGTTTGTACTTCCCCCACTAACTAAGCCACTGCTGGAGCTGATGATAGCTGCCAGGAACAGTCAGTCATGACCGCAGCTAGCAGTATTTCTCCCCTGCCTGTTGCAGGGGGCGGAATGCTCTGTAGCTGTGCAGGGTCCTGCAGATGCTGTTGCGGGGGAAGGAGGGCAGGCAGGTGATAAATACCCTCGCCAGTCATGATATTCTTGCAGCTGTACGGGAATGGGATTATCTAGATGCTTTTCAAATATTCCTCTTATGATAGTCTCATCAGACGTGCGCGTCATGCTTCCCGTTTAAGAAAGGTGCTTGTAGTATGTGGTCTCTAATCCATATTGCAGAACCATGTTCCTCCTCCATCTTGTATCCTTGGAGAATGTACCTTTGAAGAAAGGTCCACGGTTTCATCCTACAGAAGCTTCATACAAGTTTGGTAAGGATAGTAATATATACGCTGATGATTCTTCAGATAAGAGCCATGCATTTGTGACAATCATCTTAGCAGGTGAGGAGCATGGGCATCACTAGGAGTCCATAAAAGCGCAGGCAGCTTCAAAAAATGTCACTTACTCTTTGTGGATCATGAAATTAACCTCCAATGTGCTGCCCAAGATAATTTCTGGTACCCAGGCTATCCTACCCTATTCCCAAAGTGTAAGAAAAAGAAATAGGATTATCTTGGCTTTACTGAGGGGATTGGAAACAGAGTAAGTGTCAGTTGTGTCAGAGCCAGGGTTTGAATAGTAATCATCTGAATGTCAGGCTGGTGCTTTAGCCCCCAAAGCAGGCTGCTGTGCTGGAGAAGAAAAGCCTGCACTCGGTCACGTTTACAGCTCTGGGGAGGTGACTGGCCAGAAAAACGAGCGTTAGCCAAATGTTTTTCATTTTTGTGTTTGTGTGAGAGAAGCTGTGCGTGCTCTAATTTGGTAAAAATTCAACTTCATCTCTTAATTAGAAGTTGTTATCTAAAAACTCTGCAGCACTCCCACATTTCTCCTGACAGCTTGGGCTGTGTGGCACAGACAAGCTAGGATGGCTTTAAATGTCAAAATATGCTTTTCATTCTTGTGTGTATATATATATCAATGCATTATCAAATAAAATAAAACTCTGCAGTGTGACAGATGATGTTTCTTTAATTGTCATCACTCTTTAAATGAATTTATGGCTGTCAAGAGAAATTTGCACTTCTAGAACTCTTGGAAACCTCATATAAGCTGAAAAGGCCAGGCCTTGCACTGCATCCTCTTGCTGCATAATTGTTGGAGGTTGCTGAGCTGATTTGAATACATTTGGTTTTGAATGCTTGCTCTCACTTTGCTGATTACTTACCAGGCTGTATTTCCTGCAGAACTCTGACCGTTTTCTTCAGCGATTTTTATTGTTTGTGGGAATAAGGAAGTGGGAAGCTTGTCTCCTGAGAAAGCTGATTCTTCACGTTTTCCTGCTGAGTGGCCCCTGCTGCTGTGGTGTTGGTGGAGCAAGAAACCTGTGTGCCACGGGGAGTTAGGGAACTTTGTGTTCCCTGTTCAGAGGTGGACATGAGATAGCAGTAGGCTGGTGCTGGGAATCTATTAACCAAATTGTGCTTAACCTGGACCCACTCAGCAGGAAGGTGTGCTGGCTTCTGGAGGCCACCCCCAGGTCCTTTTCCACCAGCTATAGCTGTTCCCAGCTGTAGGACATGGCACAGGACATCACTGTAATCATTCTCAAACGGAGCTGGAAATGCAGTATTTGATATTCACATTCAAACTGGGGACTGGGTCAAAGTGGCTGTAACTTTTAAGTACTTTTCACATCAGTGTAGATATTCAGGTGAACAAAACTTAAACATATATTCAGACCTGTCTGAGTTTTTCTTATGTGGCATATTGTTTATTTTTGGTGTCTTAAAGTTCTTTTTATTTCCCCTGTCCTTTTACAGAGGCTTGCACAGAATGTATTGCAAGGCATAAGTATGCAGCAGGAGCAGAGGTGAATATTTTCGCTTCCCTTTGACAACGTATGCCTTTCCAGCTCTGTCTTGATTTTGATATTTTCTTTTCCTCATTGTTAATTGCTTGGGATAATGCATAGTTACCAGAAACCTCTCTCCTGTGGTAAGCCAGGATGACAGAAAGGCATCTCCTTGAAAACATTTGCAAAGGTGCAGCCCAGCATCTGAAAATCGATGCTTCCCATATAGTGAGAGCTGCAGGTTACGTGAAGTCTTCAGACCAAAGCATGCCTGTGTTAACTAGGTATTTGTAAATATTTCAGATTAATTTCTGGGAAAGGCTTGGATTTCTATGAATTGTAGTTTGAAAACAAAAAAAAAAAAAAAGGAGGAAAAAAGTTGTATGGATCAGCTGTTGCCAATTGCCAATTTTGAGAATGTACTGGGATAACCATGGTCATATGCCTGCTAATGTCTCTGGCTATAGAATGAAGAGCGTATTTTAAGGCTTAATACTGTGTTGTGGAGGTTCTTTGCTAGGTAGGCATCTTAAAACTGGTTGTATTATTAGGCTTTGTGGTATTGCATTACGTGTGTTTTAGGCTAAAGAGATGTATGCACATCAGCTATGGATATATTATTATGAAGTTGCTACTAGGAGCCTCTGAAGAATGTGAGAAGGGGAACAAGGGAATAAACAGAGGCAAATTGAAGCAAAGATGACTCATCTGATGCCTTAAACATGAATGTCACTGATAATTTTTAACTATGCAGAAATCAACAACTGCTGTTGCAATTAGCTTTCCTCCTTCCTTTTAAAATATTTAATTTTGAGTTTTGTTTACTATGCCAAGCATCCTTTTGTGTGCTGCATAGATCTAAAGTCATATGTTGTTATTTAAGGGGTCCCCAGCAGGGATACTGGAGGTGCCAACCTTGACACTAATTTTTTTACTGTGATTAACAAAGCTCAGACTCTACAAACCTTAAAACTATGTGGCTTGCTTGTCAGCTGCATCTCTGGGTTGAGAGATACTGTTCAAATGGCAGCTGGAGGAAGGAAATTACAGTCAGGCAGCAACAGGGGCTCCAGCATCACCTTGAGCTCCACTTAAATGCCTGGGCTTTTTTGCAGCAGATATGTCACATTAGTCAGGGTTTGTTATATTTTCTGCCTTTTGGTTTTCCCAGATTCATTTACCTGGTTAGATACTCTGTTGTCTTGAGAGAAAAATCTGTGAATTAAATGCCACAGCTAGAATTGCCTTTTTCTTGTGCTGCTCTTCTGGATGCAGATGGGTGTCCTCTGCCCGCTCGCAGCAGCAGCGGCCGGCCAAACTGGTAGGTCACAACACTTCTGCCTAAGATGGAGAAGGAGAAGTTCTGATTAAAATGCAGCCAGAGCCTCTAATACAGTATTATTAATAACGATGCTAGCCTTGACAAAAATAGCTGTTAAATGGGGAGTAAAAAGCTTTCCATGTTTGCCAAAGTTGTAATGAAAATGGTGGAGCTGTCACAAATACGATGTTCTTAGCTAAAATGATTATGGCTTAACAATTTTCCAATGCATTGCATTGGGTTATTTCCAGCACATTCAGATCTTAGTATTGTAAAGGTTTAATGGAAAATCTTGACAGTGAGTCTTTATCTGTGCCAGAGGAAAAGGTAGTCCATGTTTATGAAATCCACTCACATTCTTTATTCACCACTTTGATGTTGCTCCCATGCTCATTTGTTGTCATCTTTATATGCGTCTAACTCTCTCAAGAAACACTTGATGCAGTGTAGGGCTGTGGATCGCTGAAGTTTGGTTGCTGGTGTGATGACACCACCTTTAAATAGACAGGCTGACTGCTCAGCAGGGATAAATCCATGGCATTCCGCGGAAGGGGCTGGAGCTGTGCCAGTCTGCGGTGCTTGAAGACGGAGCCCAGTGATGCATCTTGGATGCAAACTACTACTTTGAGGAAAAACTAGTATTTACATGGAATCAGGCATGCATGGGTTAATGCTGAACTGTGAAGCAGGGCCAGAAGTTAGGTTTGACAGATCTTTGTTAGATGCCAAGGAACTCAGGGAAAATTTAAATACCAGCCTCTGTGGTAATGATAGAACAACAGTAGCTGAGAAAATGCGTGAAGTATTTTATTCCAAATGGCAAAATGACTAATGCTGTTCACTTATGATCCACACAGTGGGAAAGTGCGTTCGCCTCTGTGTATGTCTGATTTCAGCCTGTAGCAGAAACTTGGCTCAGTAGCAGAAACTTTAACATTGGATGACTCCAGCTCTCATTAATTGTCGATTTTGTTTTTTATTTCTCCAGAACAGGGGCTGAATGTTCCTTGGCGTATTTTCACTGATCCCTAATGGGTTTTGTAAGTGAGGGAGAAATATGCATGTTTGGAAGTTCTGCTGGCCCGCAGGAATATTACTTTCTTCTCTTTTTTGTGTATTCTGAATTAAAAGGAGAATAATAATTAATTTCCCCTGAGGCCAAGAGCTGCAGAGAACCTAAGGTAGCATTATGGTCTTTGTAACTGTAGAGGGCATGTTGCTGAGTGTGCAGGACAACCCAGAAATAGTGGATGGCTAATACTTGATATAGGTTGCTTGTTTATCTCATACTAAAGAGAGCAATTTGGTCTTGAGGAGCATTCCCATTTGCAGTTAGCGTACGAGGAAATAGCCTGCTTTTTCTCTTTGGGTGTCTCAGTTGAGGGAAAAATGCAGCGCTGCCTTGCTAGCCTCATCAGAAAGCAATAGAGCCCCCCGATTCTCGCCTCTTGTTTCGCAGGGTTGTGTAGGAGATGGGGCTGTTCAGTGGCTCAGTTAAGTATGTGCTGAAGTGCCTTTCTGAATCCATAGCTTTCTGTGTAGATTACTTTTATGAAGAAATAATAACAATAGCCACAATAAAGTATTTTTTGCACTTCTGTGAAAATTAGGTATTTTTTTTCAGAGAAGGTATATGAGTGTACAAGCTAAAGAAATTGGATGTGTGCTTTATTGCCTGTTAGTGGCTTTGCAAAGCTTATAAGTAAGATAGGTACATAATGCCTTTGGAATCCCTATGTTAGTAATAGTGTTTACTACTAACACCTTAGTAATTGTGTTTTGGTAGCTTGGGCGGTCTAAAGACATCTGTGAGGGAAGTTTTACAGGGAGAGGTGTTATGCTTTAGTAAATCAGCTGATATACCTAGAGAGAACAGACAAATTCTGAGAACCAGTAAACTTTAGGGAAAAAAATATTGGTGGACAGTAAGTGTGATATGAGCACTTTCAGCCATTGCCTCCTAAGCACACTTTGATGCAGGTGGTAAACACCTGGAAGACAAGAGCATGTACATACATATATGTCAAAATAAATAGCTTTTAAGCTGTTGTTTTGCTGGTAGCTACAGAGTGTGTCTAGGTAAGGCTGTCATGCCCTGGATGTCAAGCCCTCTCCCGCTAGCTGCCCTTTTCCAGGGACCTGGTGACTTCAGGTAGCAGCTGCCCATCTGATAACCTGAACTGGCTGCTATTGAACCTGTCTTGATCCCACCTCCGGGTGATCAGACCTTTGCAGCGGCCTGCTGAGTGTTGGCTGTGTGTCTGAGATTTCTTTCTCGGGTAGCAAGTGTCACTTCATGTGCTGCTGAGAAACTGGTGGAATCTAACCTGTGCCTATGGGGAGATGCCTTTTCCAGATTTGATCCATCAGATAAAAGATGCCCCGCTGTGATTAATCAAGGCTCAGCTGTCTCCTTTGATCACTGCTTCAGTTATTGATCCCTATGTCTACGCTCTACATAAACGATTTAGCTTTCACAGATAAGAGCATCTTGCCCCAGCTACCGTTCTGGTACCCTTTGGTCAGACCTGAGGGTGTTAGCTGACCTGTTTTAGAAGCATAGCTGATATACCACAAACAAAGGAGCAGCTTTAAGCTAACACAGTAGGAGCTGACCTCAGCCTTCTAGCCTGCTCTGAAAAATACTGGGCTAACAGCATGCTACTGTATTTACTGCACATGCTGGATATGGTTAGGGCTCCCAGATGCGTGGCAGCCCTGAGTAAACATGAAATATTCCACCGGATTTACCTGGGGAACAGTTAAGTATGGAGATGTTACGCTGATTCAATGACTGATTCTCACAAATACAAAAAAAGTATTGCTTTCCTAGTCTTCCTCTCTGGAAAGCCTGGAAGTACTGAAAAACGGGTTAGCAAAGCTACTGCTACTTATAAAAGGAGCCTTGATGGTAAGGAAGGCACCTGCTACAAGTCACAGAAGCTAAATAGCAGTTTTTACATACACTGTTCAAAATTGAATTACCTGAGGAAAGAGTAATTTTTTAATTTGTTTTCTGTTGAATGTTGCATGTGATTCCATTTAGAAAAGTTAAAATGCTGAACATTTGTGTTACGGTCTTGTTCTGGTTATGTTTGGTCCTCCCAGTTTGTGTTCTAAGGAACCAGACTAGGACCAGTTACATGAATTTAGGAACACAGGAGATTATTATTTTTTTCGGTAGCTGCTATGACATTCCTTATTTGTCTACATATTTTTACAGAGTTTGCTGACATTTGAGCTCTTAGTGTAGGAAAGCGAAATAAAGAGAGTGGATAAGGGAAAAAATGAAGAGGGAAAAGCCAAGCTGTGACCTAAGAAAGAATATAGGGAGAGTATCTACAAGATTTTCTGAAAGAAACCTCAGATTTGATGCAGTTTGCATTATCTAACAAGTAACATATAACAATAAAAAAAGCCAAAATTAAAGGTAAACACTTGGGAGGTGGGATTCAGTACTGAGTTTAAAATGTTGGTATTTTCTACTGCTGATGTGATGCTTTATTGTTGCAGGGAATTTGGTGTTTCTGTTGCAAGTAGAATTAAACTTTCCTGCTAACATATGCCAGAGCACCACATGCGTGCCCTTGGATTTCCTTGATGGACAATTCTTTTGTACACAAAAATGAATGCTTGTAATATTACAGGCACATTTTGGTTTCAATGGTTGCATCTCTCTTTGACAAAACAATCAGAGAATGTATATATTAAATAGCTGTGTTGCAAGGTCTGAGTTCATGGCGGCAGGCAGTTCTGAGTCAGAGCAACATTAGCACAGTATCCGTTTTCAACAGTAGCTCAGAGCAAAGGCTTTAGAAAATGGTAAAAAAGACACATAGTGATAATCCGTGACTATCCTGACAGTTTGTAGAAGCCACTGAGCGATGTGTCTGCATCAGTGCGAGCCCTAAGCAGAGGCTGAGAGGTACTGCTTCCAGTTCTCCTCTTTGAAACAGGAGTAAGTGCACACGCCACGGCTTGAGCTTTTCCTTGTTTGCAGTCTGGATTTGCATCAGTGCAGGTGGATACTTGGCCTCTGCCTCCTGAGCGGAGTTAATTCTGTAAATACCTCCCCCCCGTGAGGCGGGTAAGACTTCTTATGGCGCTGAACATGAACCAAATGACACGAACAAAAATGAAGCCTGCAGTTAGCAGCTGTCCCGCTCTGCGATCGCAAACCTGGCTTTTGGTAGCTGCACAGGTGTTTGTGTCTCTCATGTACCTGCATTTTGGATGGATAGTGATAACTACTTACGATCACTAGCACTTGAGGCTGCTGAAGAAGAAAGAAGTGCATGTTTGTGGGCATCCTTCCACGTTTGGTTTCTGTCTGCATGTGGGCATCTTTCCACATTTGGTTTCTGTCTGCATGCAAGTGCAGGAGGTTTATGAGGCAGTTAGCTTGGGGTCTAAGCTCCTTTTTAGGAATCTTTTCCTTTGCCCTCCTTCCTGTGCCATCCCTTCAAAGTGGTGCTGGAAAGCGGCAGCCATTGGATCAGGTGTTGGGTCACTGGCAGGATCCACAGCCTGGCTGTAGCTCCTGAGGAGTAGCGGAAAGACCTGGAGATGCGCCCGAGTTTCTGCATTGTAACAGCTATTGATAATAATTTCATCTTCTCCCTGAGAATTAAAACTACAAAATTGATGAATTGATTTCAGATTTTTTTTTTTCTGTTGGCCTTCAGTTGCATGGACTGTTTAATACCAATGGTCGATAGTTTCATTATAGCTTTTCTCCTGTAAGCATATAAGATCTTTATGGAAAAGTGATTTGGGATTTCTTCATTATGCCTGAAAGTGTCTTTAAAGATGCCTTGCATGGTGCTAATTTGCAAAAGTGAGATGAGTGAGTGTGGATTTTCTGGGAGAACAAAAACTTTAAAACTTGGAATTTGACACCCTAAATTGTTACTTTTTTCCTTTGTTTCCTCTCCTTCCTCTTTTCTTATATATTAAAGCCTTTTTGGTAGTTGTAACAGTGACTGCTACGTTACTTATTGTGATTTCTTCTTTTGATACCTAAAACCTGTTTTTGTGCTTTGTGTAGGGTTTTTTTGTTGTGGTTGTGTTTTTTGACCATTGATCCCAAGCGATTTCCATATGGCATAAAATCCAGGACAGAGGGGAAAAGATTGGCTTTTAAAGCAAGTGTGTCAATAAATATTTTAAACTCCTGATTTAGAAACAAGTCGGTAAATGCTGAGGCCCTCACAGATGGCCTGATATTGCTGCTCCCAGTTTTAGACACTCCTATGACCATCCCTCAATATCGCTATATGAACTGGTGGGTTCAGCTGGGAGAATGGTGAATAATTTCCTACCCGGTGTTGGCAGTCTCCAAGGGAGCCTGGTTAAAAATTCATGGGGGTTATCTTAGCTCTTCACGTTCTGGTTTTCGAAAAGTTTGAAGCTTGCTGAATAAGGTATTAAAAGCAGAAGGTATTATCAGGCAGCCTCAGGTTTGCATTAGTGCAGGGGTTTTTTCCCCCCCTTTGAATTCTTTTTGGTAGCATGCAAGGAGAACATTAAATATTCTGCTGGAAAGGGATGGAGTTTATGCCAGTCTCTTACACTTGCTGATCTGTGAGAGCCAATGATTTGAGGCACTGTGTGTTCTTGAACTGTTAATAATTTAGCAGGTAGGAAATATTCCTAATTTTTAGGCGAAAAGTGATAGAAATTGTGAAACTAGTTGGATAGAGTTTTTGTTAGCTAGACGGCTTCTCTCTTGGCTGTTGGGGTTTCTGGTGTCTCCCTACAAATGAAAGGGACTTCTGGAGAGTCAGCTCATTGCAGAAATAGCAGGAGGCTGTTCATTGAGAATAATCTCTCACAGAGACATGATTTCACAGCAACAGCATTTCTTCTGCTTTATTTCCCACAGCACTAAGCTAAAGTGCTTCAGCCTTCCGGACATTACAAGCTTGTGTTGCTCCTTTATTTGTTTAACACTTTTTCTGAGCTTTAGGTCATGGATGTCATATCTAGCCCACTTAAGGTATGTTTCATGTTCTTCTACACACTCTAATTGTAGCGTTTTTATTCCCTGAGGGGACCCCTTCGTTGCTGTTTTCCTCACGCTCCCCTTACACTTCCTTGGTAAGAACATCTTTTGTACCCACTTATATACACACTTTGTGGGTATGAAACAGCGAAGGACAGATTTCTGGCATAAGGCCTTTCTTAAAAGGGCCAAATCCTTCCGAGCTGAAGAATAGGTCTGCGTGATGCTAGAGGTATTCAGTTGTGAACGATCTGAGAAATATTCCTATAATTATTCCATTCCTTTTTCATAACTGGAGTATCTCCAGAATGCCAATTGCCACAGCTTTGTATATATCTGGTCAAGAATTTCTCTTTAAGTCACACGTAGCATTAAGGACACTCCAGGTATACGTGTGTACGGTAGTTTCTGTTGCAGCTGCTCTTTGAATGGACCTTGTAGGGGTCGCTGCCCTTGAAACTCAGCAGGAAGCTCCCAAGAGCTTGTGACATCTGCTGCTTAACGGCCATCGTGCCTTCCCAAAATCCCAGCCATCTCACCCTTTGCACGCTGTTTCTTTCATCACCCTGAAAACTCTAGATAGCAAGGACCATTTTTAATATCAGATGTGATACTGTTGACCTGTTAATTCTTATCGAGGCCTCCACATGCTTCCCCAGGTTAAGAAGTAATGAGCGATGGTTGTTGGTAGTTCTGTCAGTTGTGTGTCGGGCCTCTGGTGTTTTAATCACATCTTTCTGAGAGATGCCGACAGTTATTTTTTATTGTCTAAAGCAAAGTATGAGCAAGTTAAGTCCGTGGCTCTTGGTTCTTTGCTTTTTGGGCCACTTATGAATGTCCACCTATACGCTTGCTTGTGGACCGTTCTCTGCCAAAGCGCTTGTATATTGTGTTGGTTATAGTTGATTATGCAAAAATTGATTAATTCTTTTTTTATTCTTATTTTTTCCTCTACAATACAGCTAGATGGCTTTTTTTTGTTCTGAAATCCACTTGTAGAATTCTCTAGGTTCAAGACAGCATTAACTATAAGAGTTTCTAGCGGTCAGTGTCCTCTGCATAATCTAGAAAAGTCAGTTCAGGTGTCTAGCTCTGATTTGTTGCTGCTTATTTATATATATTTTTTTTTATATATATATAATATATTACAATTCCATATTTCTGGGTGTTCTCAATAAAAAAAAGCATTGTTGTCTGTTTTGGGGGTTGCTGTGGCCTTGTGGTTTTTCTTAAAACGTGTAGTAATTTTGTTTGACATGTAGTGATTTTTATTTGTGCCTGCAGTCTGTCAGTCAGCTGGAGATGTTACTATATATTTGTTCAATGCAGGCTGGGGTTGGTGTACACAACAAACCATATAGACAGTTACTGCTCTGAGCTAATCTTATCTCCTGGAGCAAAGCATTTCTGAGGAATTTCTAATTTTGACAACTGGGATCAAATGTCTGACTTCTGAGGGCTCACAATAATGCCAGGGGCTGAGCTGCTTTGTCCTGTTGATAGCAACTGCACAGTTTAAAAACCACACTAAATGCCAGGGAACCATGCATCTGAGCTGGTTAGGTGCAGGGGGGCGTGTTTAGGGTAAGGCATTAGCTTTAGAAGTCTTTATGGGGCAGAAACGCTGCGGCTGCTCAGGGGTAAAAATAGTTCTGGGTTTTCAATGGCTGCATTCCGTGGCTGGAGCCTGAAATCATGAATCAGGGCTCAGCTCTCAGTCTGTGCAGGACCAACTGTGAGAGCTCTGCAGGCAGACGTGGGAGGGGAGCAGCTCTCAGAGATGAGCCTGAGCCCAGCACCGCTGATACTCTGGGAGGGACCCGTGTTGCTTGTACACTCTCAGCAAGGTATCGTACCTTAATATTTGGATTTCCAGTAGGAGTGTACTTACTTGAGTGTGAGTAATTAAAAGTCTACTGAACCATGCAAAATTTCCCACTAAAGCAAAGATGGCTTTTAAAAAGTGTCTGTTCTGTGCGAATTCAGCTTCACACAGACTTGTAGCTTCACACCTTACCAGCTTCCAGAGACCTGGGGTGATAATTGTGATCGGAAGGGCACGCTGCTCTTTCCCACCTGAACATTCTGTTGTGCAAGTGTTTGCCCTTGATTTTTGCATGGCAAGTTTTTTCCAGAAATTTTCTAGCCTGGAAATTCCTAGGAATTTAGATACATAAATAGTTAGGAGACTTTTGAAACCTTCCTGCAATAGTGCTTTTAAAAAATATTACCTAAACCATGGATGCTTAAATGAAAGATCTCTCTAAAGCTTCGAACCCTGTCAGTGTTGCGGCATGAGATCGATGCGGGTTTAAACCCCATTTTGACAGAGTTCAGATGGTTATTCTCAGTGGTTTAACACATGGCAGAATTTCATGAAAGGGTGAATTTTGAACTTTGAGTCAGGACTTTTTGTTGAAAGTGTTGCTAGGATGCTGCCAAAGTTTTTGTGACCAACATTACCTTTGAAAGCAGTAAACAGAAACCTTTTTGTTTCTTTTTCGTTGTTTGTTTGGTTGTTTTTTTGTCCTTAAGACATTTTAAATATGTATCTTCCAGGCCATAGCTAGTAGGGAGGACCTTGAGGAACTGATGTTCCTGCAGTTTTTGGCACATCCTGTGAGTTGAATAACGGTATGATTCTCCCTGCAGAGTGAGCTGCTAGATTTCGTGTTGCTGGAAGTACCCATGCCGGCCCCGTGCACGGATTGTCTGTTCCGTCAGTGCCCAGGGCAAAACGATGCCAATGCACACACGGGGGCCTCGCAGCCAGGCACAGCGCTCAAGTGCATTCATCTGCTTGCTTTCTAGGCCCTGGGATGCAGCCCTGCATGCCCATCCGACACTCTCCGCGTAGCTGCTTGTGCTGATGCTCTGCTCTACCCCTGCGTGCCTGGCACAGCTGCGGGCACCTGCCTTTCGTTTTGCTGGCACTTTTACACGTAACTTGGGCACCTACAGCTGTGCTGTCCCCGGGTACTGCTGGATGGGCTCGTGTTAGACTTGGCACGGCACCGTGTACTGGTGATCTTGCTTTAGCAAACCGACTGCCGAAGCTGTTTGTGCCTCATTTTTTTTCTCTTCTAATGTACTGGCACAGCTTCCTTCCCTGAATGTTGCTGATAAGCAGAGTAGAGGATACTGTTGTCTCACGCAGCTCCCACATTGTGAGGCTGATCTGTAACAGATCAACGAAGTGAATTTGGGAAATCTCACGTGGAAAACCAACTTTGTAAAGTGGGAAGCATATTGCTTTAAGACAAGGAGTAAAACTGTAGAATTCAAAGTAGTTGCATGCCGTAAGCTAAGTGAGGTGTTAGGTATAGTTATAGAATGATTAGCAAACATCGGGAAATCTTAAATCTATATTGTTCTATTTTACTTGAGACATCTTAGCATGTAAGGCAGCAGGCTTGGTGCAGGAGCTGGCTTCTCTTTCAGCCTTGCTGGTGTGGAATTGAGTTACCTAATTTTCTTGCTTTTAGGTTCCCAATCTGTATAATGAGGATGAATTTACAACAGACCTGTCATGGGAATAAAATCTATTTATCATGAATGTAAGTGCTTTACTCCTTCAGAGCTGCCAAATTAACTCCCAATGCACCACTCCTGGGGGGCTCATCCAACTTCTGAGACAGGAGTTTTGTGTCCTCACAAATGCCATTTTACAGAGGGTGAATATGAACTGCGGATAGTTTAAAGGATATTCCAAGAGTCGTACAAAGTCCGAGGACAAGAACACGTGCTGTAATCCTGCCTACCAGTGTCCTGTGTGCTGGCCTCGCCGTATGTTCCCCTTTTGGGAGGTTCAGTAAGAGTTAGAAGTATGTTGCAAGGCATTTGGTTAGTCACCAGCACTGCACAAAAATACTTGAAGGGGTATTTTAAAGAAGTGACATTGCAAAAACTGTTGGTGTATTTGTACCAACATCAGAGCTGCCTAAAATAAGACCATGAAAAAGTCCCTTCTAATGTCAGCACTTTATCTAATGCCATTTTCGCCTACTGTGGAGAGAGCAATGAGAAGTATCTCAAATATTCAGTCAGTGGTCCCAGATATTATGCACCCTTTGTGCTAGGAATTATAACACTTCAAACTATCTGCCAGAGTTGTCAGCTAAGGTGGATAACTGAAGATTTGGATGTTTGCCCAAGCTGTCCGGATTTAATTATCCTGTGAAACCTCATTAGAGATGAGCTGCACCTGTGATACTCAGAGGGAACTATTTTGAAGGTAGTTCAGACTCTGATTCATAGCTCAATTTAAAAAATACTCTTCTAGAATCTGAAAGTTTTTGCATCCCTTTTTTGCATCCCCATGTACTCTGTTACAATTAGTGTTCAGTCCTGATCTGATATTCTGAGGCGGTGGAAAATAGAGAAGCCAAAATGATGTTGACAAATTGGAGATACAGTCTCCAAAAAATGGATAAATGCAATATATTTCACTTGAGAAATAATCAATTGCCTAAGTACTGGTAGGCCTATAAGAGAAGATCTGAGGGTTATTGTGGTTCACAAAGTGAATTTAAGTCAGGAATGCTGTGTTTCTTCAAAAGGCAAAGTCATCTTGCAATGCAAAACCAGAACGTATCGCCTGTGAGACTTGGGAAATGATCCATCCCTTGGGCACTTATTCCAGTCTCAGCTGGGATATAGTTCAGGTTTTGGGAGCTGCAGTTGAAAAATGTGGATCAACTGGACAATTTGATATAAGTGCAGTGAGAATGATCAAGGTAAAAAAAAAAAAAAATATCTAAAGGGAATCTTGCATCAGTTGGAGTTGTTTGGTAAAGAAGAGATTGCTAAGGATATTTAACAGCATTTTGCAAACTTGTAAATGGCTGCTGGAAAGAGGAAGGAAAGAGCTCTTCTTTGTAGGCAGAGGGTAAGAAGCAACAGGCTTCAGTCACAGAACAGAAGATTCGGGTTTGTTAACACAAAGTAAATGTCTGTCTGGGGTGATGTGGACATGACCTGTTCTGCTGCCGTCCCTGCGGTCTTTTCAAGTCTCTCCCGATTCTATGATTCTGCAATTCTGCACGATTATATGCTTGGAGTTGGAGACTAACGCCCCTAATCCTCTGCAGCAGCCAACGCCGATGTGCTCAGCGTCTCCCAGAGACCCTGGTCCTGCAGCTGGGGCTGATGCTGCTGTGGAGAACCGGAGCTGGGCCAAGGGAAGGGCTCGGGGGGCTCTGTAACCTTCTGGCCATCGTGACCAAAGGTGGAGCCCTGCGTCGGGAACCATTGGTCATTCTCAGTTTCTTGTGGTACCAGAGCTGTAGGACAATGGAATTGTCAGGTGGTAAATGCAAAACAGGGGAAGGACTTTTTCTCACCATTGGTCGTTAACCTGAGGAATGTACTGCTCTTAGATGTGCTGGGTGCCAAAAGCTATTCGACGATATTATGCTAGCAGATCTGTCAAAAGCATTTAAACATAAATATACCAGTTGCAGCTCAGGAATTTCCCCAGACACACGTTGCTGGAGGCTGGGATGGTGTAGCGGGGAGGCTATTGCTGTGTTTGTGCCCTGTTCTTATACTCTTGGCACTGGCTAGTGGTGTCTGTCAGAGGCTGAAGGGAGAGCTGCATCCAAAATTTATTGAAGGAGAGTTTTCTCTTTCTCCAGTCTGCCGTGCACAGCCTGTGGAGGCATCCACATGCCTCATAATCAGCACATTTAAAATAGCCTTTTGCCTGTCAGGATCTGAGCAGAGCCCTGACAGGGATGACTTCTGTCCGCATCTGAGGAGCATTCTGTCCGCACTCCCGCTTCAGCCCAAGGAGCGCAGTGGAACAGCTGGGGTGGACTGGGAAGAGGCAGCAAATTCAGTCCTAGGCACTGGACACTCTCATGTCTTCGCTGGGAATTTCAGGGCATGTGTTTCCCAGATTATTTCCAGCCAGAACTGTGCTGTGAAGTATCAAGTCTTTGCTGTTAAGGATAACTTAGGAAGCCCCATCATGAGAGACATTTCTGAGCACAAAGCTTGGCATGGCTTATAGGAGGAATTGCAAATAGCCAAGAGGTATGTGAGCCAGGTCAGATAAAAACTGCATAAATGCTATGAGTCAATTCTTTTCTATCAAAAAATTGTCCTGTCTTTGGCAGGATGATATTATGAACGATCCTAAAATAATTTCTGTAGCTGACATGCTGCCATTCTGTTAGGATTATGTGTTGTGAGGCCATGACAATGAGGGATTGATATGCCAGGAGATGGCATGCAAGCAGCAGACTCTGGGTGCCTTTCTGCCTATAAGCTTTCCTCTGCCAACTCTAAAACCACTGTGTTGACAAGAGTAAGCTATGAATTTTACCTGTGGGGCAAACAATTCACAGCGTTGACAGAAGAGGATTGAGTAGAGTGGCAGAGGCTGCCTGGTATAAGAACATAAGGCCAGGAGAAGAGTTAAGCACCTCTGGTCATGTTCATCTTGTTACAGAATAGGGTCTGATGGGTCAGTCTGCCGGAGCATATTACTAGAGGGAATATTCCTTACAGACAGCGTGCAGTTTGATAACAAAATGGAAATCGGGTAGAATAATGTCCGCCTGAGAAGTCCTTACACTAACAATGTACAAGCCATTTTGTACGCAATAGGGCGTACACTGATGTGGAAGAGTGTCTTCTAGTTCTACAGCACAATGCCTTGATCAGTGAGCAAAAAAGACTGGTGTTTAGATTTGGAAAGGTATTGTGGTACCTAGCTCTTTCATTAGGAAGCTAAAAATACCTTTACAAGCCTGGGACAGAGCTATAAGAGGGAAGAGTCCTTTGAGCGTTGGCAGCATTGTGGGGCAGTTGTACTTGGCCTAGGAAAATGGTTGGAATTCATTATTCGAAGCTGAAAAAATAAGTACTTGTGAAATCCTCCTCAGAACTTTGTTAATGCCTTTCTAGGTGTTGTCTCAAGATCCTCAGCTCTGTTTTTCTGACATCAAACCTTTTAAGACAAAGCAAAAGCATCCCATAGTCAACAGATCCTGGAAAAAAGATTCCTCAAATTTAAATTGAAAAAAGGAAGCATCACTTCAACATTTCTTCAGCAGATTTCACTACAGGTGATTTCCAACTCATTTTATAAATCTCTTGAATTAAAAAGCAGCAACACTCTCAAAGGGGGCTGTACTTTGAGGGATGTCCAAAAATTACTGCAGTAAGTCAAAGCGCTGACCCAGCTAGTCTGGATTTTGGCCAGTACTGCATAGCTTAGAAAGCCCCTCATTTAGTGGTTGATTTCTTTCATCTTTTAGAAACAAATGTGAAGTCCTATTTGATGTAAGCTCAAGTGTTCTAACGAGCCATATGGGAGTCCATCCTAGTGCACACCCTGCGGAGCTCTCGGGCAGGGGGGCCGGTGGCTCTGAGCGGGTGGTGTAACCATAGACAGAGCTGGTGCTGCACGGGAGGAATTTTTATCCTTTGCAGAACTTAAAGCAGCCTGCCACCTAATTTAAATTAATGATTTCTGAATTAGTACCTGTAATGGGATCTTATCAAAGACTACTTGACTCGGCACACCTGAACAGCCTACCCTCCTGCAGCTGGCCTGGCTCTCTGTGCCCACCCCTGCCCTTAGCAGCCCCTATATCCATTTTGAACCATCTAAACCAGAATGATGCTGTCTGTGACAGAATGTGCCTGATGCTGGAAAATCCCCCTCTTGTTTTGATAGCAGCTTTGCAGTTGCTTTTTGTGTTCTGAACAGCCAAAGCAGTCAGATGAGGAAGTGAATAACTGACCTTCTATGTTGCTGTCATGTGCCCACCTTAAAAAAAATTTCACCCTAAAGGTTAATAAAATAAAAATACAAAATAAATAACAAAAAAAGCGCATTTTTATGCTCCTTTGACAGTACTTGTGACAAATATGCCCTCTGGGTTTGCAATGTATATTGGGTGTTGCATATACCTTACAATGAATATTCTAGTGGCTATTCTACTGTAGTTATTTCTGCAGTCCCAACTGGAACGGGAGATTTTCCTGCAGGATATTGTACGTGGTGCAGACTAATTCATTCTGAACTTTTGATCTGCTTTGCTGAAATGGAATTTCCCTGCAGAAGAATTTGCCTTCCTGATATTGAACTAATAATATGAATGTGTATGTGTTTCCATTTGAAAGGGTTGATAGCCACAGAGCACAACTCAGTTGTAATAATACTCAAATTATTATTGCAAAATACATGTCAGGTTGTTTGTTTTCTCATTTCCTGGAGCTGTATTTAATGATGTTTTAAATGCAGCAAATTTCCCCTCCAAACGAAGAACAGCTTCTCTCAGTGAAACATAAGGAAATCCTTCCTTATATTCTCTGTTTCGTTATTAGGATTTCTGCAAAGTTTATTTTGAGTTCGTTGGCCCCCCAAGCTATTTTATTGATGCCTATGCCAAAGCAAAAATCATTGGTCAGATGAGAGGGGAAGTACATATTGGTACAGTGACATATCTGCAGTGATATCATCTGCTTTATGGAGAAATGCCTTTTAGTTCATCTTGTACATCTGTATCCTTAGCAGCAGGTGCCACTGCCAGACAATTCATCAAAGTTAATGTGATTGTCGAGAAATGCTAAAGCCTTTCTTTTTTATTGCTGTGGGAGGTGGTGTAAAGAACTGTGTACTCTGTGGGAGGGGGAAAAGGCTGTACTGACAAGCAAGCTCCAGAGGCGGACTTCCCAACTCTACTTGGTTGAGGATTAAACATAAAAAACCAGGAGTGCCCTCCCCAACGTGGGACACCTTGTCTCAGCAGGAGATGGGCACAAGTTCCGTGCGGGGGGGCCATCTGGTAGGTGGGGTGGAATACACTTGCAGGAAGGACAGGGATGAGAAGTGAATAGGAATTTTTTCCAGCTGAAATGCTGCCGACTTAGTCATGCCATCAGCAGAGGCTGGACATTTCACTCTCCCTCTGGCAGGTGGCTTTAAAAGCAGCACATGCTGCTTCACAGATTTTACTGGGCAGGTACCAGCCTGCCCCAGCAAGTTTTTGGCTTTACTACCTGTAGCTGTTGATGCCTACTAACCGGTGAGCGGCAGGATTTGCTGAGATTTTATGTCTTTCTGAACTTTTGCCCCACATTGAGAAGACCAGGCTGGAGATCAGTGGAAATCATGTGAGTTTGCATATGTGCAGCTGGGTAAGAAGTAGCCAGGTTTGGGAGGAGGGAGCCTGTAGCAAATGAACCTCAGGAGCACCTGTGCTAGTGCTAAAGTGACAAATGGCTAAGAAAGGATGCTCTGTGGCACAGGGTGGTGGAAACATTAGCAGAGAGCTAGTTACAGGGGAAGAAAATGGTGCAAAGCAGACTGATAGAATTAACAGCACCACATTGCTAGCAATGGATGTTAGCAGCAGCAGGCAGGGCAACGAGGGTGGAGCGTGCAGGTACGAACGGAGCCGTGCACATACACAGCCAGCCCCTTGGGTTGGAAGTATGCAATGCTCAAAACCAGGAGAGATCCTAATGCTAACGTGGGCACGAGTTCAGTAGCTGGGAGGCTGTGTCCTTCCCTCCCAACACAGAGCCACATACATAAGAAGCATCTGCGTTATGGGAAGGACAGCTAAGGTGCCTTTTCCTTACATCAACACTTCTGCAGAAACAACTGAGAAGTTGAGCATGAGCTAAACATACTTGGTGGCAGAATAGTGATGCTGGGTAGTTCAGAGAATGCCAAGCAGGGAACAACTTGAGCTGAACAGTAGGACACAAGTGACCATGAAATGTTCAGGTCTCAAGTATTTCATTGGACAAAAAGCTCAAGCATGTACACAGTAATACAATCAAGAGCTCAGGACCTGCAGTATGACGATATTAGTAAACCAGGCGATGATTAGATTGGCCTTCACAGAAAACCACCTTGTGATTCTGCCACAGCGTCTGTGCAAGGCTGTAGCTGAATTAGGAATCAACTTAGTCTCAGGACACCAGATTTAAACCCTATAACCCAGTTTAATTGCAGTTCATAGCCAAACTTTTTCTAAATTCTCCAGTGATGCCAGCGCAGTGTTCTTTTCCGTGTCCTTTGTATAACCTTTCCTTGGTCCTATTGTAACTGGGAAGTCTGGGTAATATCTATGGAAATTGTTTGGTTTATTGATTTATTTTTTTTTTCATGCCCTAAAGTGAAAGGGCTATCAGCACAATAACTTGGATTTATGAAACAAAGATTTGAATTCTAATTTGTTCAGTATTTTAGAGAAGTAGTATTTTCATTTTCGTGGCCAAGCTCTGACTATGTTTGAAGCACAGGGTTGATCCCCCATAGAATAAACTTGACTTGCTCATTTCTTTGTGCTTTTAGGTAGTTTGAGGTGGTTTGATGCTTACCTAAGTGATAATAGTCTTTGTTGTTTTTTTCAGGAGGAAGTTTTGTTTCTTGAAATGGCCTGTAGCTGGGATTTTGGACCCAGGAGTCCCATCTTAAAATGTTGCTTTCCGTAAAGGACATGAGTGAGAGAGTGCCGCCTTTTGGCAGAGGAGCAAGAAGTGACTAATCACCATTTGCTGGAAGTGGAGCATTATTTATGAAGGCTGATTAGAGCTTTGAAAATGTTGGTCTTGTGTTGAGTAGCATTTGCTTGTGCTGGTCTATCCCAGTCTTCCCCCAAGTTCTGTTAATAACTAGGTTGAACTTGAAAAGGATCAACATCTTAATGTCTTTTCACTGAGTAGCAAATATTGGGGGTGTCTCATTAAGGCAAGTAACAGCATTCTTAATTGTTCATGCACAAGATAGGAAAGGACAGGTCTTATCCATCCACTGGTGGAGTCCGACCTTTACAGAAGTTCATCTTTTCAAGTGCAGTATGTGTTACGATTTCTTCTTGAGATTCTTGCTGGGTTTCAGTTTTTTCCTACCTTAGATTGCATGTAAATACTGACAGAGTTTGGGGAGCTTTCTTTTCCTTCTAAATAGAGTCTTAGGCCAAATAAAGTAACCTAAACCATTTGAAATGCAGGAAGAAAAGTAGGGTTTGGAGATGTAAATTCAGTTGCCTGGTGTAATTTAAATAACAAGTGAACAAACAAAGTCCCATAATCTAGCCCACATGAGCAGATGTTTGGCAGGCTTCAGTGTGGTGGGTTTGCATCTCTGCTTACCACAGGACCAGGGCTGCATGCATCACTACCACATGCTTCTCTTTTCCCTTCATCTCAGGGAAACTAATCTTGTCAAGAAAAGAATGTGAGAGGAGGAAATGTATCATTCCAGCACAAGCTGGATGCAATTCCTGCGCTCAGTGTTAGCAGAGGCTGGGCAGGAGAGGCCTTACATCTTTCAGACAGCCTATTGCAGATACAAATTCCAATGTCTGCTCTTACTTCTAGTGAAGGGATTTTTTTTCCTTTTTTAACATGTATGAATTATAAAGCTATTTTCTTCAACAGACTCAGATGCTAAAATATTTGGCACCGTAGCATCTCTCCTTTGTGTGGCATATACAAGTGGCTCGTTGACTGTCCAACTGTAATTTCTATTTTATACTAAATGAAGAGCAGGAGAGACATGTTGGCACCAGAATCTCCCTTTAAAATGGAAAATTTAAGATGCCTAAAAGTACCTTTAGATTTGGAAGCATTTCCCTTTTCCCCTAAGTGGAGAAAATATTCCATTAAAGTTTCAACCATGGTAGTAATACGGTGAGTGTTAGTATCAATAGTTTGTCAGTTATACAGTTAACAATCCTGTTAACCTCCTCAGACTAAATGTTCAGTCCTTACTACCTGAGCTGTAAAAAGCAGGAATTCACATGAAGTGCTGCAGTAGCTTTTGATGGAGAAGTTTCCCACTCAGGGTAACCTACCGAGAGTGTGTGGCCTGAGCAGCTCTGAGAATGGTGAGGTGCTGTGAATGCAGGGTGAACCAGCAGAGCAGTTTTAATTTATGAAGGAAACTTAAAGGGGCTCATTTTCTGCTGCCATTAGGAGCCGAGTATCGCAGAAATCGTGGGTGTATAGGGAAATCAGCATAACAGAATTCAGTGGGAGATCTTATGGGAAAGGAAAGTAGTATTTATTTTTAAAATCTTTAAATAAGTTGATTTTCCCTGCTGACACTCATTTTGTCATAGATTTCATTCATCTGCATTCTTGCACCTGCATACCCACAAGCACCAGGAGGTGTACGTCCAGTGCCCTGGCAAGGATCGCTTGTGCGTGCCGTGGAGGCCAGGGGATGCCAGCTGTCAGGTCCCTGCGGTCCTTCCCGAGGTGACAGCCGTGGCTTTGAACACATCTTTTTTCGGTGGCCGCAGGGTGTTGCTTTGCTGCAGAGCCTTGCTTGCTCCATCCTCCATAATCTTAGGCTAGGTTGCCACCCGCTGCCTGTTTTCCCCCTGGGCTAAGGAGGATAGGAGTGGTGGATGTGACACTGCCACAAGCTTGGTTACAACTTAGCGCTACAGACCCTTCTTCTAACCCTCTGTCCTTCTGCTGCTTCTGGTGCTTGCACCTACACGTTTCTGTTCAGCCCGCATTATGCCATGTGATGCTAGATGTCTCTAACAAACCTCTTTGGGTGGGATTTTTAAGCGCACCCGTTGTTGTCCAAACTCTTTTTGCACTGAAGTTAGCAGTAAAGTTCTTGTGGGTGTCAAAGAGAGCGAGTGAGTTGTGTCACTGCTTGGTACTTTGGAAAATTAATTAATTCCTTAGAAATGCAATTGTATACCATCTCTCCCCAAATAGGGGAGACATCTCCAGCTCCAGCGTCAAGTTTGGACTAGACAGAATAATTTATGACCCTGCTGCAGTTCTAGAACCGTAGCGTTGCATGAGTGCAGAGAAGCAGTTAGGTTTTTGCAAGAAACTGAAAATAGGTTTTTGTGTGACAGTGTTTCCACGTGGCATGTTTTCAGGTTTTTGTCATGTGACAGCGACTTTATCTCTTCATGCTTAGCAGAAAGATTCAGACCTACAGAAAAGTGACCTTAGCCCTGCTGGTGTTACTGTGCTGTCAGGGCTCAGCACCAGATTGCTTATCCAACCAAGTTGTTCTGCATGGTTGCTACCACTTGGTCACCTTTAGCTTCTGTACCCCTTGGCGAAGTGCAGGAGATGACCTCAGTCATCTGACGATCCAGAGAATAACTGGAAGACGGAGCACTTTGGTGCAGGACAGCAACACCAAGAAGAGCTGCTCACGTAGCTTGAGAAGAAGGTTGTGGTTCCATGAATCAGTTCAGTGAGTCTCAGCTCATGCATATGGAAGAGAGGTACCGACCTTGGGCTTCTGGGAAGTTTTCTGTACCACCCCCCTCTTCCTCCCCAATTTAGGGTCTCTTTAGGGCATTAGAGTTATTAATACTAAGTTTATCTGCACAGTATAGTTTGTAGTCTTCTGTTGGAGAGTCCCTGGTGATTGTGTTGCATTAGTACTTCAGTTTCTGCACAGCATATGTGAGTTTCATGCGCCGGTGGCTTCTGTCACAAGAGTACTTGGTTACTGAAGCTGCCGAATGAGCCTACCTGCAGTGATTTGAATGCTTGATTAAAACTTGATTTGATTCCTCTGTCTGAACTGAATATTTCAAATAGTCCAAAACACTCCAGTGGACTGAAGCGATGGAAAATGGGAAGGGAGAAGTGGGGAATGAGAGTAGGGGCAGAAAACAGCTGCTAAAACATTCTGCAACAGCTTAGAACGACAGTTTAAATTCAGTAGCATTTCCAAGCTAAAACCAGTCTACTGCAAAATTCTCAACTTCGGCTACGTGTTGTGGGTGGCTATGAAGAATATTGCCTTTTAAAGAGTTGGCAGTAGGGTTTGGCAGAGGGGAGGATATAGAAAGCAAGTTGTTTTTGCATGCAAACCCAGTGTCGATGAGGTCTCTGTAACGCAGCTACTGTGGAGAGGATTAAATAAGTATTTGAGATGCTAACTTGGAGGTGGGGTGGTGCCCTAGGCTACCTGATTTGGGAGAATGTGTTTATGGTTCACTTTTCTGCACAAGCTGAAGAAGAAGCCACAGGCTGTGGAAAAAGAGTGGGAAAGGAACTAAAAATGCTATGAGTGATGGAAACTTTTGGCTCTTTAACACAATATCCTTGAATACATAACCCAGTCCGGAAAGAAATGTAGTTGGTACTCAGGTGTCAGCTGGGAAGCAGCAAGTTGCCGAAGTCCTGAGGAACAGGTTGGCCCTTAGCCTGTGGGAGGATGGGTGTGAGGACTCTGGCAAGCTCTAGCGAGACGTTTAACGCCAGCATGGAAAATCCCAAGGCCCACAGAGAGGATATCGGGGAGCTCCTGTGTGAAATTTCACTCGTGGTTTATGTCGGGCTCGTAGCTGGCTGGCTGTTTCCAACTACTGCGCGCGCTCCGGTTGTTTTCCTGAGACTCACAGTGCAGCACCAAAGAAAAACACCACTAGAAGATCACTCAGCTTCATTTGAATAAACCACTCCTGGGGGGTGGTGGACAGCAACGAACTCTTACGACACGGTTGGTAGCGAGCCTGGATTGTCATGGCCAAGCCACCGCGCTGTAAGCTCTCAGCGTTCCTGGGAGCAATCCTGGTAATTGGTTGTGCTTTGTCAGGTCTTTTCCAGAGTCTGATCTAACTTGGGCTGCCCTTTTTGCATGAGCTGGAAAATCTCAGTCAGCAGTACCAAGGAGCTCCGGTTTCCTTGGGAACTTGGCGCTGAGTCTTATTTACAATGTGGGATGGATGCTTCGAGCAGCAGGGCAGGGAGAGCATGTTATCAGACCGCCCGGCGCCACAGATCTTGAAGTTGCCAGCACATGGGAGTGCATCGCTGAGCGCTGATGGCAGGGACAAGCCAAAAGGCTATTTTCTTAACTCCTGCTGTTCCCCTCCTGCATACCCCTCCACGTCCATCATGTGGGGAAGTTAGCAGATGGGCTGCCCCCAGGTGACACACGCTTACCTGCAGGGAAGAGGAGCTCTGGTACCAGGTCCCCGGTGAAAGTGCTGCTGCTGGCAGGTGGGCAGCTCTGTCGCTTGGCAGCAGGCCTCAGAGAGAAGATTACTTTGTCCTTCTTCTTCGTCCTGTTTGCCAGGTTCCCTTCTGGTTGCCAGGCTGGTAATGCATGGGGGAGATAACCCTGGTTCAGTGAGCAGCAACTCAGTCTGTCATCAAACAGGAAATACTTGAGCAGAATTAACAAAGCCATGTGCTAAGCTAATTTGGTGTCAGGCGCGTGGATATGGTTCTTTGGTACAAGTATTTTTCAGCGTGTCTTTCTGCAGAGAGGACTGAAATCTTCCATCAGAATCTCCCCCTGTCCTGTACAGGCCTCCTCACCCCTTTCACGGTCCCCTCCATGCTCTTTACTTCCAAACTGAGGTGCCGCCTCTCCAGTCTCTCCAACATACTTCCCAGCAGCAGCGGTTTTGTTCCCTTTTCCCCAGCACTCCCATCACCAGCTCTGCAGAACTGTTTGTGCTCTCGTTTTCCGTGGCTTGCTGAGCTTCCCAGATGCTTCAGGTAGTCCTGTCAGTCCAGTCCCGTCCCTTCCCAACCCCTGGCCTCCTCCAAAAGAAAGATTTAAATCATCACTTCAAAGTGATGTTCCTTTGTGAAATTTGGCTGCTTTCTCTTGTAAAAAAACAAGATGCGTCTTTCCTATTTTGCTTTTTGTCATCTCATTTTTACCACCTTCCTAGCTGTTGCTAATGGCTTCGGCTGTGGCTGAGTGTGACTCCCCATCCCAGAGGGCTTAACTGGGTGAGATCCAGGTTGTGAATAACACTTGTGGTCACAGCATCTTGTCTAAATAACCTTCAGTGCAGGTTCCTGCCATGTCGCTTAGGATGAAAGAAAGTGTATTGCTGTGTCCTGTGCAGGCATCTGGGAATCAACTGTGGGCTGGATTCACTCAGTAACACCCCCCCAAAGGATCTCTTCACCCACCCTACCACGCAGGGATTCCCCCACATACTTGCAAGCGTTGCATACCACCATTTTTTTTTATTTTTCTATGACAGAGAAGACCTCGTGTCTCTGTTACTTCTTGAATTACTTTCTTGTCTGTCTTCTCTAGCAAAGGTAACAGGTGATGCACACACATGCGGGAATACCTACGTTTTGCCCTCCATTTGTACTCTCTGGCCAGAGTATCTAGCTATGAAATCACTGGATTCATTATTTGGTGCAAGGGCCATGGGAGAATTTACCATGATACTAATGTGTTTGGGATTTAGTAAGCAGTAAGTGCAGAAGAAAACATACCTTTTTGTTTATTGGCCATCTTCAGCGAGCTTCCAAAAGCCATGTTTTCTCCAGTGTTTCAATTTAAAATATGAGTTAGCTGGTTTGATGTTACAAAGAAGTCACTCTTCCCTCACTTCTGCTGTAGGTGTAAAGCAGCAAATGAAGGGATAAAACTGGACATGGAGGAATGTGAAGTGGTTATGATGGCGTGATAGACAGCAGCAGGGTTCAAGGAGAGAGGTTTATAGCATCACAGCTGCTGGCCGCATCTTTCCAATGCCCAGACCTGGGTGGAAATCTCTCCGTGCCCTCTAAAATCTTGCTGTTGCTGAACTTCAGGAAGGCATCATGTTCACAAACGCTTTATTTATATGCACATGCCAGGCATACAGAGGAGATAAAATTGCTAATTGAGTGTGACTATGTCAAAGCAGATCTTGCTCCTCTGCTTCTTCATGCTTTGGCAGCCTAATAGTGGGGTTTGGTTTGTTGCTGTTGTGTTTTTCTGTAGCCATTTGTTGCTGAGTCGTGATTTCCACGTGTCTGTCACAGCAGAAACCTCGGATGCATGAGGGCCAGGATTTTCCCCCAAAAATGTCCCATAGGAGACAGTAACCCAAGCACAGAGCAAGGGTCCTCTGTCTGCTCTCTCCTTTGCTCTGGCCAATAACTTTCTATTTTGGTGCAAACACAAATGCAGAAAACCAGCCAGATTTTTTTTATAAGGCATTGGCTCAATTTGGCATGTTTTAATACGTAGCAATATTGGTGACCACTCAGAGCTGTGCCGGCTGGCCTCTGCGGTGTGATACTCTATTCCACTGCAGCAGGCACCGAGGTAGTTTTAATGCTGCCCATTTGGTTACTGTCTGCCTAAACCATCCCAGACCATTTGGGTTCTTAGTGTAAAGAAACAGACATTTTCACCTTCGTGAAAAACAGTTTGCTTTCTCCTTTAGTAACTTGCTGCTGTCTGCTCTGCCATGCAGCTACTGCTTGCTTGCTGTCACTGTTCAGCTCATCTAGAGTGACATTGTCCTGTTGTTTTGACAATGACCTAAATCTGTTT